>NW_015150546.1:1288204-1326338 GCF_000732505.1 Cyprinodon variegatus
ACCTGAGAATTAAAATATATCTAGAAACACAAAGTAGGAAATAAACCAATGACACACACGGATAAAAGTTGAACAGAAAGTAAGGCCGTGACAGTTAGTTATATTAAAAAAATACTTGCGGCCTACTGGTTAGGTTGTTGGAATTGTGAGGTTGTGAGTTTGAAACCCACCCCCGACAGACTGGCACTCTAAATCCCTGAGCAAGACCCTTGATTGTTCCCCGGGCGCCCCTGGATGGCAACCCACTGCTCCCCAAGGGGATGGGTTAAATGCAGAGATAAATTGTGTGGAAAAGGCCTCCATGACCCTTGTGTTATTGGAAGCTATTTTGTGAAGTTTTAAGTTAGACTCAGCAAACATGGCTCCAGTTCACTCTAGGAGATCAAGAGTCTCATTAGGAGTAGCTAAGTGTTTCATCCACATAAACATTTCTGAACACAAACTGTTTTGCTTCCATTCCATGTTCTAGTTATGTCCATGTTCTCCAGCTTTCCTTAGCCCATATGTTGCTACTGCCGGTGACAAGCTATTTCCAAACACGTGCACACTCCTGTAGTGGTCAATGACATCTTCATCCGGATTATTATCCCTATACCACAGGAAACTAAGGTAGCTGAAATGGTCATCTCTGATTTTGAACCCATAGAAAAATTTTTCAAAATCTGCTGTGACTGCTATTTGCTCTTTTCTGAATCTCAGGAGGACACCAATTAATTTTCACTGGTTTCTTGAGCTGGTATTTGTAAACAACAACACTCATGGTATAGTTTTAGTTGGGGGGCTTGCTCGGCCTGGTGATTGACAATCACCTTCTCCATAAAATCAAAGAAGTGCTGTTTCATCTCAGGTGTTTTTATGAATGAATGCTGGAGAGGAAAAACTTTCTGAGAGGCCTGTTCTCCATTTTTTGGAGGTGGATTGTATGGAGAACAAAAGGGTAGTGGTGCCACCCAGTGGTTTTCATTTATACTTCCTTTTCCATTCTCCTGAGAAATTATCCACTGACATGTCTGGCTTGTCATCTTTAGATGTTCTCTGGGACAAATTTTCACTCAAACCATCCTTAACTGTCTCCTAAAAGATCCCCACAGTCTGGAATGGTGTCTGAAGACTGTGCTGGGCTGGACCTTTTCCCTTGTCTTTTACATGGATATTGTTTGTATATGGCTTAAGAAAGAGGTGCATCCATTTTGCAGGACATGAATCTCAAGGTATTGACTCCCTCTGTCTTACGAGTACCCCCAAGGAATAATTCTCCAACTATGACCCAACCAAGTTCAAGGCGCTGGGAAAGTTGTGAGGTCCATTACGCTGTTCACATACCTTGTGAAGGCTCAAAATGTCTCTGCTAAACTGCATTAGGATGGGAGCTCTGCTGTTAAGTGGGGAGATCTTATCAACCGTTGGTCTCAGGTGGGGGAAATGTTGAGCACACTCAGGAGTTGGGATCTCTGATCGGTCATCAGGAACATGGATGCATTCCAATAAAGGGGGACTTTTCAGCTTGATTTTCCCCGTCAAGTGATTTCACTATGATATTATTTGCCTTCCTCCCTGCAGTCTCAATTGTGCTAGAACCTGGTTCTAGAGTGTAAGGCAATGAATTGTTGTTGATGTCTAATAGACTGAAGACTGACTTTACTCGAGAAAAATTTATCTGGTCATCAAGTACAGCATACACTTGATGAGACTTGGATGGTCAGCATGGAAAGCCTTCACTAAGCAAATTTTCAAACTGAATCTGGGCTTTGGGGGCCACCGCATATCTCCTGTGCACTTTGAAGTGACCATAGGGGGTATATCATCTTCAGTCTCCCGCTTTGCTGTACCTCAGCTGAATGTCTTCCTCTGAACCCATGACAAATTGATAGTGGGTGAGGTTTGTTGTGTATCCGACATTGTTTGTCCGGGTTTGTGAGGTTTACTGTTTGTGGAAGTAATGTCAGTTTCCTTAACTTTCACAGCTGATTTTGCAAAGTATTTTGGTGTTTTTTTGACACTACATTGACACGTTAATGAAACACATTCAATGCAAAACTGGGATCATTGCATATCCTAGCCTGCGTACAGACAAGGTTTTAAAAAATTTTCTCTTACGAGCATTTCCGATCACCTCTTGACTTCCATATGTGTCCTCCAAATGTCCCCAGACCATAAAAACACCTGATCTGGGTTTATTAACATGTACAGACCTTATCTGCTTGGCTTGAGCTGAATACTCTGGTCTTTAACCACATACTTGTCATGGTACACTAAGCAGTCACGTAGTTCGCTAATGCCCTGGGCCCAGCCCTGATAATATCATTCCTAATTTGTAAATCTGATGCTTCTTATCTCATTGAACCAGTTGCACAGAACTTGCTGAGTGCTAGAATAATTGCAATGGAGAACGACATATATTTTTTATCCTGTAGTGCAATAGCAGTTAGTGTCGACACTACGATCAACAGTGAGCAATCTGTACAGTTTTGTATATTGTGAAGAATTGCGATTAAACCCATTGGAAGGCAAATGATTACTTTAACTTCAACTTTACTCCTTTTTTTTGTTTGTTTGTTTTTTGGGGGGAAATATTTTAATGTTAGTATAGGATAGGCAAAAAATATTCTCCAGGCTTCAGCCTATTACTTTTTGGTTACTGGATAAATACTTGTACAATATGATTAAAAAATTTTTTCTTTTTAAAACCGAAAATAAGGTTAATGGTAAAAGTGATGGTAACTATATCTTATATAGTTGTTAGATATTTAGGATTTATAAATCAGGGTTAACAGGAAATGTTGGGGATGAGTTTTTTCCTTAAGACTGGAAATGTCTGCCTCTGATTACAAATGAAAATCATGTTTGCAACCCACAAGGAAACTTTTAAAAATGTTGTAAGGGTAACTCTGCAACTAATAAAACTTTAACGGTGGGTCATGAAAAAGAATGTTCAAAAGTATAGGAATCGGGTTTTTGGTTCCTTCTATAAAGCCTTGAAGTAAATTATATTTCTGACATTTTGAATTGAAAAAGCTTCCTGGATGGGAAGCGAAACGTCTTCAAACTTGGAAACAAAGTCCATTGGATTGTTTTTTTTGTTTGTTTTTTTTTAACTTTTTTGGAATGACTATGACCTAGATGACTGAAAATCTTCACCAGCAAATTGTGAAGTAGTTTGCCTATGTTGGGAGTTCACTCTCAATTTCTTTCTAAACTGAAGCAGAAACTGTAAATAAAAGATATGTTGACACAATAGGAAACTAGAACTCACTGATCAATTGTTCATTTTGCATTGGGCAAAAATGGGGTCAAAATTCGACTTTTCATAATAAAAGACAATTGAACTCAGCCTTTCCAATATATTTTTTACACTTGGGACAATACCTTTGTTTGCTGATGTATGCCTCTGTTATTGGACTAAAATATCCAATAGCAATAGTAATAGATATAGAATTCTCCAAGTAATAAACGCTATAGATGCATAGAGCTAACATGCTCCTGTCTGCTGGTATCGAAATATACTTGGAGATGCATAATAATCTTCTCCAATCATTTACAGGTGCATCAGCCAAGGCCAATATGAACCCTTTGGCGAATAGGCCACCTGAATCCGAGCCAAGAGATGAGGTGATGCAGTCATCTGCAGCTGACAGGGTCAACTCAAACATTGTTATCACTCCCTCGAGGGTTCCCTGTGGGGTAAGTTCTCTGGCAACACATCCATTTATTGAGAAGGCAGCTATAACCCAAGCTCACACAGAACTCTTCTATACTGTCTTGTCTGGCAGAGCTCCTCTGAGGTGTTCATACTCCTGAAAAACAATTCAGCTGGCAGCGAGTGTGAGGTTGAGTTCAAGGCAGAGAGGCAGATAGTGAGAGTGAAGCCTGCTCGCTGGAGTGACCAGATCCTGTGTGTCAGGACACCAGGTAGACAACAACATATGATTAATGTATGACTGCTATTTTCAGATGTGTTTTTTTTTCCTTCCAATTAATCCTGTGTGTTTTCTACAGCTGACTTCGCTGCAGGAGATGTTAGGGTGACTCTGTACAGTTGTGGAAAATTCCTAGCTAGCTCTAAATTGCAGTACTACACAAGAATTGAAGAACTCAACAGTCTTCTCTCGAGTGTTGCAGACCCCGTAGAGTTCATGTTTCAGGTAAATCCTTTAATTTTCTTGAAAACTTTTATACATGTTCTACCGCATGTTTGAATATCCTTACATGTAGGCTGATATAAAAGTGACAACACAGCCTTTAGTAAATACAATAAAGATTAGAATTTTGCAATCTTTGCCATATATTTTTGATAAAGAGTCATGGAAAAAAAAAATAAATAGAACACCATTTTTGTCCTCACCTTCTAGTTTTCTATTTTATTGTTGGTTATAACAAAAGAAAGCAATCGTTTAGCCATTTTGGCATGTTTTCTCGATAATGACCAAAATCACTCAATTACGTCAATCAATAGCTGACATTATACAACCAAAAACAGCTTCAAGCCACCCCATGTTTTATTTTCTGTCGGCTTAGTCACATGATACACATAGGCCTTAGGGTGTGATTATGTAACTATTGCTTTTGATGAAAAATGGAGTCTAATAATGTTTTTCATGACTGCATAAATTTAGGATTCAAGCCAAGATGCTAAAACCTCTGGATATTGTTGGGCTTTGATGGTGTTAATTGATATGGCCAACATCTATGGAGAGACAGACCAGGAAGGGGGTCAAAGTTTTGAAGAAAGAGACTTGAGAGTTTGTTCCTACTATCCAGGAATTACATATACTCTCTAAGAAATGATTTTGAACCCTTACATTTGGGATAAAGAAGTAAGCCTTTTATCCTGGTTTAAAAGCAAATATTTACCTTTCCGAGGTGACAATGAGCACTGCATATCTGAAGAACAGAGGTGTCAAAACTATAATATTTATATTACTACAAGTATAGTAGACATAATTGCAAAAAATTTAAGGAGTAGAAGTAATTTCCCCATTGTGGCACAATAAAGGGATTTTCTATTCTATTCTATTCTATTCTATTCTATTCTATTCTATTCTATTCTATTCTATTCTATTCTATTCTAAAAATTCTAAAAAATAATTACTCCAGTAAAGTAGAGTTTGCCAAATTTTCTACTTAAGTAAAGTCATGAAGTATCTGTATGTTGTTACTTGACACCTCTGCTGAAGAAGGCTTACAATAATTTTCCATAAGTTATTTTGGGGGAATACGGAGTATAGGGTGTTGTTTTTTTACACAGGCCCATTCCCATTTAAGGCATAAAATTAGATTAGTTTTTATTGTTTTGTTTCCGCAATGTTTTTTATTCATTACCCTGTCACAATTATAGAGCAACGTAATTAACTCTTTGCATTTCACCCATCCCCTTGGGGAGCAGTGGGCTGCCGTTGTGCGGTGCCTGGGGAGCAGTGTGGGGTTAAGGGTCTTGCTCAGGAACCCAGAGTGGAGGCAGTCGGATTTGAATCTGGTATTGCTCTAACCAACTACGCAAACACTCTGCAATGTTTGATACTGACATTGTTCCTATAGATTTCTGAACATGATCTGTTGCTTAAAAAAATTGTATTGGAGGGAACAAAGAGATGGAGGTAAAATACAAATTGGTTTAGATTTAACAATGCAAGTTCCCATAGGAATTTGAAACTGATTACAGAACAAGCTTAACTGCAAACCCAGTAAACAAGTCAGATATTAAATAACAACTTTTTCTTAACTGCTACAAAAAATAAAGATTATTATTACTGAGTATTTTGCATTAAATAAATCCCTCCCCAAAATATCCAAATAGCTGTGCTAAATTATTAGCCTGGTCATGCAGGAGGCGACTTAATTGCAGCTTCTGTATCTTCAACAAGTTTTGCAGGACATTTTTATAAAAAATCATAGTAAGTTCATCTTGCTGGAGCAGCTATTTCACCTCTGCTTTATAGCTGATTTATTGTGAGTGGAAATGTGCTAATCATACAAAACAAACAAACAAAAACTATAATCAGAATTTCTTTTTTCTATATTTGATTGGGGCTCATCATAACAGTGAACAATTATATCCAAATTGTACATAAATTGTAAGTGTGCTAGATTGTAGCAACACTTCCAATTAAATTTCTTAAAAATATGTCTGCTATGCTATTTCCTCGGTGGTCTGCTAAAATGAATGGAAAGCAGGTTCAATCTGCCTTTCAGTGATGAACACTTGATTTGATTTGGTCAGTTTTGCTGAAGCAGCAAACCTAAGGAATGACAGGAAGGATCATTTACAAACCAAACATGAGGCAGGAGTTTGATGCTGGTATGCTCAAATTAAACATGACATTTTTATGGTGTCTCTTAATGGATTTCCAATATAACTTCTGTTCTCTGAGTTGGTGCTTCTAATTCAAGATTTATTCTGAGAGCTTCAAACACTAGCCTTTAATAGGGAGATTTCCTTTTGCAGCCATAAATCAAAGGCACATTTTAAACTTTGTCTGCTTTGTAGGCTCTTCAGGTTTGTTCTGTGGATAAGCTGGATCAGAAGTTGTCCTCCATTCTACTGGAGCTGATGCCCACAGGAGGTTTTCAGGGACTGCAAAATGAAAACACACATGGAAGAGGTACAACGACATTGCTGCTTAGTAAGCATAATGCCAAAATACCTAAACAAGACGGAGATTTACTCAGACTTTCAACATGTAAACAATCTCTAAAATGTACTATTTGACCAAATACAAGTTACTTTATCAATTTAACTAAAACTATATATTATTAACTATAATTAAAGGTATTAGGAGGATTTTTTGAATTTATTAAAAGACCAACCCTCTTCACTTTAAAAACAAATACACATGCACAAGTCTTTACCTGCTCCTAAGAGGGAACGCCTATTACAGTAGATGTGTGTGAGAGCATCACAAGCCTATTTCTCCTTGTGAAAGCTGTTTAAAAGTTGCTGTTTGCAATGCTCATATATGCCTTACGTAAATATGTCACCAGAATGATTGACAATTAGGAGGACCACTTATTTTGATGATCCAGTCAGAAAAAGAATATCCTCCACTATACCTTTAACTGTACTATTTAGATTAGTGGGGAAACAATATTTACTGTTGTACCTACTGCTGATAATCTTACAGACTGATAATCTTATGACAATGTCAGAATTCATCTGGCTCAGATGGAAAAACAGTTGGTCAGGGAACGAAAAAAACCAAACTAAATTAGCTTTTTTAAACACATTTTTTATTCTGTATCTTCTTAGCTTTGTCTTTTTTGGGGAATTAAGAGAAGCTACCGTTAACCTAGCAATTTACAGTACCAGGGCTGACAACTTTTCACCAAACCTTGGAGTGAGATTTTTAAATAATTTGGTCAGGAAATCCTGTCAGGGTTAGATGAGGATGGGTGCAACTAAAGGTTGGAGGTTTTCAGTGGATTTAACTGAAACAAAGCAGCAAAATGTGGAAATTTTATAGCAGGGTAAATGCTACCGAGAAACAATAAGTGGTCTGTAGTTAAGTGAAACATTTTTTCTCACAATATACATTATTTTCTGTATTCTGGTGATTTTTAGAGAATTGAAGTAAAGCAGAATGGGCCCTACTGAAATACTTGCATCTTAAATATACTTTAAACTAAGAATTTCACAACTTTTTTTCAATAATTATTCTCTGCAGTTCAAGTAAATTAAACAATGGGGAACTAATAAGCTATTATTGGATTACTGGCACTGATACAGGAACCACTGCAATCATAACCTATGCAAAGTATTTGGTAATAGGCTAAGGATTAAAAAGCTTTGCTTATTATGTTATTAGTTAAAATCAGACCTTCTAGGAGGCTGTAGATTTTATAAAAACTCACCATGACTGGAGACAGCCCTTCTCTGGAAGTTTCACTCAGAAGAAGTGATGGAAATAAAGTTTTTAAACTTATTCACTGGACCAAAATAAAGATAAATGAATAAAAGAAGAAATAATAAATTAATAATAATGATTTATTATTATTAATAATAATTCTGCACAACCTCTGTGGATGCGTTTGGTCTTTTCTTGGATGGCTGATCTTTTGAAAAATAAAATGCAATGGTTCTTTTTCTCTTTGTCGAGCTCCTATGGGTTTGAGAGGCAAACCTGGAAGCTTTAAGAATTAAAAAACTTATTTATTAATATATTTGTGTTGGTTTAATTACTCATAAATGCCATTGGGAGATTATTAAACTACATTGCTCAAAAAAATTAAAGGAACACTTTGAAAACACATCAGATCTTAATGGGGAAAAAAAATCATGCTGTTTATTTATACTGATATGGACTGGATGATGTGTTAAGAACAAAAGGATGCCACATCATTTGATGGAAATGAAAATTATCAACCTACAGAAAGCTGAATTCAAAGACACCCCAAAAATTACAGTAAAAAAAATGCGGCAGGCTAGTCCATTTTGCTGAAATTCTTTTGCAGCAACTCAAAATGGTATTAAGTAATTTGTATGGCCCCCACGTGTGTGTATGCATGCATGCCTGACAATGTCGGGGCATGCTCCTAATGAGACGACGGATGGCGCCGTGGGGTATCTCTTCCCAGTTCTGGAACAGGGCATCACTGAGCTCCTGGACAGTCTGAGGTGCAACCTGGTGGAGTCTGATGGATCGAAACATAATGTCCCAGAGGTGTTCTATTGGATTTAGGTCAGAAAGCGTGGGGGCCAATCAATGGTATCAATTCCTTCATCCTCCAGCACCTGCCAGCATACTACATGGGGCTACATGGGGCCGGGGATTTTCGTGCACCAAGAGGAACCCAGGATCCACTGCACCAGCATAGGGTCTGACAATGGGTGCAAGGATTTCATCCTGATACCTAATGGCAGTCAGGGTGCCGTTTTCTAGCCTGTATAGGTCTGTGTGTCCCTCCATGATATGCCTCCCCAGACTGTCACTGACCCACCATCAAAGTCAAGTCAAGTCAGCTTTTATTGTCACTTCCTTCATATGTACAAGACATACAAGGGAAATGAAATTACGTTTACTCTCTAGAATATACAAATATGCAAGAATGACATTTACAGACTGACAAAGTGCAGGACATGACAGGTAACAGTGATAAGATTAATATAAAGTATAGACAGTACAATAAACAGCAGCAATAGTTTTTTTGAACGTATTGGCAGCGGTGGGATTCGAACCCACGCCCCCGAAGAGACTGGAGCCTTAATCCAGCGCCTTAGACCGCTCGGCCACGCTACCGTTATGCTGAGCTGTCAAACCAGTCATGGTTTCAGGTCTGCCACATGTGCTCAGGGTAAACATGCTCTCATCGGTAAAAAGCACAGGGCGCCAGTGGCGGACTTGCCAATTCCGGTGTTCTGTGGCAAATGCCAGTCGAGCTCCACGGTGCCGGGCAGTGAGCACAGGGCCCACTAGAGGACATCGGGCCCTCAGGCCACCCTTGTGAAGTCTGTTTCTGATTGTTTGGTCAGAGACATTCACACCAGTGGCCTGCTGGAGGTCATTTTGTAGGGCTCTGGCAGTGCTCCTCCTGCTCCTCCTTGTACAAAGGAGCAGATACCAGTCCTTCTGATGGGTTGTAGATCTTCTACGGCCCTGTCCAGCTCTCCTGGAGTAACTTTCTGTCTCCTGGAATCTCCTCCATGCTCTTGAGATTGTGCTGGGAGACACAGCAAACCTTCTGGCAATGGCACATATTGATGTGCCATCCTGGAGGAGTTGGACTGCCTGTGCAACCTCTGTGGGGTCCAGGTAGCGCCTCATGCTAACAGTAGTGACAGTGACCCTAGCCAAATGCAAAACTGATGAAAAAGAGTCAGAAAAGATGAGGAGGGGAAAAATGTCAGTGGCCTCCACCTGTAAAACCATTCCTGTGTTGATGGTTGTCTCGTTGTTGCCCCTCTAGTGCACCTGTTGTTAATTTCATTAACACCAAAGCAGCTGAAACTGATTAACAGCAACCTCTGCTACTTACCTGACCGAATCAATATCCTAGAAGTTTAATTAACTTCATATACTTCTTCTATACTCTGATTACAAAGTGTTCCTTTAATTTTTTTGAGTAGCGCATTATTTAACTTTGACTAAAAACTGGGACTAAAAGAGGCACCATGTAAAGAGAAAACAAACCATTGGATGTGATCCTTTTTAGTGTGAGAAATTGGGAATATGGAGTGAGAGTATGTGACACTGAGATGGGTGAGTCTCACTCCCAATGGGTAAGAGTTGACAGCCCTGTGTTACTGCTAACCATACAGGCTAGCTGCTATCATCAAGTTGGAGATAATTAGCAGTTATGAAGGTTACCGTTAGCAATACAACCTGCTAGAAAGTATTTTTCTGAAACATGCTCTGTGATAGCAGCCAGCAGTATTTTGAATACGTATTTGACACCAACACTATGAGGTACAACTGGTTATTCCCTCAACCATGACAGTTATGATACAACAATATTTATGTAAGGATTAATGAAATATTTTCAGTTGGTGATCGTCTTGACTTGATTTTTGGCTGTTTTGACTCAACGCTTGTTCATCCTTTAAATTAGAGGCTTTAGTATCAGATCAATATCTTTAAAAAAAAATCTGGAACTACTCTTATAATCAGTTAAAAAAACAACAACACCCAAACCTAAAAGAAAAAGTCCCTAAAAGACCATAATGACGATGTCGAAATACTCTAAGAATTTTGGCATCTTAAGAGCAAAGTTAGAAAACCGAAAATTAAGAACAATTTGAGACTTTGGTACAAAACCAGGGAATGAGAAATAGGGTCAATTTTGAGATTTTTAAAGAGTTTTCACTGTGGTATGATTTTCCCAGAGTGAATCACTTGTTTTAATACACATCTTTAGGAAGGTCATCCAACAAACCTTAGTTTCCTCTACTTTCCCTGAAGACAATTCCTACCAATAACGCTTTAATTTATCAAATTTTATTTATAAATGAATAGATTCTTAAACTATTATAAACTAAATACAACATTGTAAGCCAATTTAAAAGGATGAAACAAAGTGAGAGCACAATCTTCTAGCTTGATGAACATTATCCACCATAAGAAAAAAAAAGGCAATCCATTATTTCTCAGCTCATTATGTGGCAGACTGATGGCTTCATCAGCTAGTGGGATTGATCTTTTACTCCGTTAAAAAGGGCAGAGGGAGATGTTGCCATGACAAACAGGTCAATAAAATGCCTCCAAGTAATCTTTCTTTGACTCTCCTGGATGTGTCAGATTGACCACATTGCTTTACATCATTGGCAAATGCCTTCCAAAGAAACAAATCGTAGTTGGAAAAGAAACGCTAAACTCCTAAAAGCATAATAGAATAATGTATTTAATGCTCATTTTTATGGTTCTTTTGAGTGATTTGAAAGGGTTTTCTCATATCTGTTTAAATGTTCCCTGCAGAGGTCCACCATGGGGACGTGCCCTCACTCCTCCACTTTGCCGCTCGCTATGGATTCAGGAGCGTCTCGGGCCTGCTTCTGCAGTGTCCGGGTGCTGAACGAGCTCTGCGCATGACCAATCGACATGGACAGACCCCAGCAGAGATTGCTAAAAGTCACGGCCATACAGAGCTTCACACCATGCTAAAGGAGACACTGGTAACTCCTTCAACACTTGGCTCTCCCTTCTTTCATTGTGTATCTCTAACTTTTATCTGTTGCTGGATTGATTTAATGACAAGTGCTGAGAAAAAAAAAAAAAAAGTGGTACTTTCAGAAATGCTCCAGCGAGTCTGAGTAAGAAGCGTTTATCCATAATGAGCACAACTGAGAGGATAAAGAGATGGCAAAGTGTGCTAAATCGTGTCATGTGCATCTTCACAACTTGAAGAAGGCTCAGTCTGTAAGCTTTCTATTGAAACGCCCCCACAGAAACTAGGCTGGGTTTGTTCAGCGCCATGCAAGAGAAATAAAAACCCTTTAGACTTTTTACATTTCTTTCATCTTAAAATAACAAACTTGTATTTTATTTGGATTCTATGTGACAAAGACAACATAAAAAAAGCAATCTGGTCCAACCCTCAGATGTCAAAAAAAGGTTAGTTTCTTAAACCTTGCTATGAGTTACTCCTACTCTGATGATACAGTAATAGAACATGTTGGGATGTGGTTGAACGGGAGGTTTAGACACCTTGTTCATTCTACATCCTGACATTGTGGCAGTTCTGAAAGCAAATTAGGTTCCAACTTTATATTGCAAGTGGGGTTACCCACTAAAACAGCCAGTGAGTTTTCCTCAATCATCCTTTAAATGCAGCTGTCAAAGTCTATTTTTAGCCTGCAACAAATATGCCTAATCCCTTCATCAAACATTAAAAAGACTCCGCTCTCATCACTCTTTTCCTTTAGTCTTTTGACTTTCCCTCATGCCTCAAGTCAGCATATGGAGAATCTTTCCTCAAGGGAAATTTAGACACCCTAACAGCTGTTGCGATGTACTTATCATCCCAGCAGCCCGGCTAATTGAGAGTGACTGCAGACTGAGCATGATGTGATCAGACTGCTGCAGTGAGAGCTTGCTGTAAGCCTGCAACGAGCTGCCAGGGGAGCATTGGAGTCAAACACAGGTCTCTCCACAGGGACCTAACAAGCCTATAGCTGTAGCACATCAGTTTCAACATGCACAAGCATGCATCTACTGTTAGGGTGATTTCACCTCAAAAGCCACAATTGTACATGAGGTTGTTGCTTGTATGTATGTTGCTAATAAATTGTCTGGGTCCTAGCTGTAAGCTGAGCTTCTGCACTTTCATTAACCAATCTGCTACGTCTACCCCAACCTCCAATTAATCAGCCCTTGATGCGTCAGTGATTTGCTCGGTAGCGAAGCAGCACTCTGTCAATAAATCCAAGATGGATAAGTCCCCTGCCTCGTTCTCAGGCTGAATCACTCACGGACGCAGCGTCACATTCACTAGCCGGCCATGGCTTCACACTTCTTTGTTAATTAGCTGTGAACTGCCTCAACGTGGTTGGGGGGGTTCTTCCTGAATTATTCAAGAAGAACGGGGCTCGGATATAAATAAATATGGTGAATGGGGTGCTCTTACTCATAGTGTTTGTGTTCTTGTATTGTAAAATCATGCTTGGTGGATTACAGACATAAAAACACACGTCATGTTGTAAATTTAGGAGTGCTATTTCAAAAGCAGCCTGAGTTTTTTTCCCTGTGTACTCTCAATAAATACAAATTAGTTTCCAACTGTAAGCTCAGCAGAGAGAACAAATAGCCATTTATGTGCAATATGCACTCTTTCTGCAGTGTGTACACCCATCCTAATTCAGGGAAGCCAAATGAGTTGTTCTATTACCACTCTTTCCCTTGGGATTTGTAAAGTCCTCTGACTTTATTTTGCATACTGTGTTTGCAGTATAATTTGCAGGACAGTTCAGACAGGCAAACTCCAAAGATTTGTTTATTATTTGAATAAGGCTGTAATTATTATCACCCTGTTTGAGGGAACTGTTCCCTTTACTCAGATTATACATTAACAACAGACTGGATGATTAAATTCTTTGTGCTACATTGAAGAAACATTAATGAGATGAGAACTTGAAAGGTTGTGCCACACGTACCACAAAAGCTGATCTGTATTCATTTGATCGTCATAGCAACTCAGTTAATGTTAGTATCCTAATGTGCTTAATTGCACGGTTTTAAAATGTGAGCCGAATGTGAAATGTGACATTTAACACTAAGGGATTTATTCCGAGTCCAAGTCAAAAAAATGTTTTGTAATATGGATTTCAAGTAGGACCAAAGTGCAGACAGGATCGTGGAATGTGCATAATGACGATTTAATAAAAAGTACAGAAATTCTACAGGATATAGAATAAGAGCACAGGCAGAATAATGTAGCGATGGAAAAGAAAGCAATCAGAGAAGAAGCAATGGTAAGGGTAAGAAGAGGATCCAATACAGTATAAAACACAGATAAACAGTGGCTTAAATGCTGAGGAAAGAGTGGAGAATGACACTATCTACAGGTGACGCATTAGCAATGAAGCAAGAATGGAGGCGGGAGTATTTCATACAGGAAGCTAATACACAAAAAAACCGCTAAACAAGAAGAAAGATAATGAACTGGAATAAACATTGAAAAGAGATACTGAATGAAGCAATAAATGTACAGAATGGCGGTTGAAGTCAGGTGCCCACAGTTTGTAAATAATCAGTTTCTTTGCACTATGCAGGTTTGCACTAGAAGATGCACATAATACTCCCTACTTTCCTCATCTTTAGACACAAACCACACATTATCACATATATCTTTGTTCATGTTAATCACAGTAGACTATATTCAGAACAGTGGCCTGTAGCATTACTGTAGTAACTTTTTTAACCATAGCTTCCATAGCTGCTTGTATTGCTATTAATAGGTTTTCTCCTATAAGCTTGTTATTTGAGGTATCTTATATTACTAATAGCAGCTTGTAATATTAATGTTACCTTTTCTGTGTTACTTTAGCTTATTTCTTTCAATAGTATAGTAGTTGCTAATATGAATTTGAATTGTTAATGGTAGCATATGGCCTAAGATAACATGGGCTTGAATTGCCAAAAGCCAACTGGTGATTTAAAACTGCTTCCGTCAAAACAATTAGATCCCATTGTTTTTCCAATTCCTTACTACTGCAACATCATCTCATGCCTGATGTAATTTTGGGATTTTCACCACATTCTTAGACAAATTATGTGCAGCATAAACAGTCAGGAATAAGAAAAGGACAAAAGTAACAGAAGTCTAAAACACCGTTAAAAGCCTGTTAAAAAAAATCTATATTACTGCTGATAATAAATTTGGAAGAAAAATCTAAATGTAATTAAGATAAATATAAATCTTGATTCATCTATATTCAAGATTCACTATATAGTGCAAGTATGATGTTATCAGTGTGATACAGAGTCTCGATTTGGGACTTATTAGAGTTTTTATCAGTCTGATGGCAGCGGGGAAAAAGCTGTAACAGAATCTGCTGGGCCTGCTGGTCAAGTCCATGGTTGGGGTGTGAGGGGTCACTCACGACCCCACCTACTCAAAAATCTAAAGATAATTAAGATTTATACTTATCTTAATTATCTTTAGATTTTTGATTTTATTTTCGCTAGGTTCTGTAACAGCTTTTTCCCCACTGCCATCAGTCTGTTGAAAACTCTAATAAGTCCCAAATGGAGACTCTGCATCACACTGATAGCATCATAGTTGCACTACATGGTGAATCTTCAATATGTTTCTACTGCATTTTAGCACCATATATATATATTTATTTATTTTTGCACTGCTCTGAATTTCCACATCAATGCTTTTAGCACCATGTTTCTCCTACACTGTTTACATTTTCATCACTGCTGCACTTTATCAATGAAAACGTTCATTTTTCATTCTCGGAAAACTGTATAAAGGAAATTTCGTTTTGTATGCACTCTCTGTGTACAAAAAGACAATAAGTTAGTCTAAGTCTAAGTCCTAACACATTGCATGTAAGTTTATTCTGTTAAATAAAACATTTGCCCCTTTTTTTTTTTACAATTATTTTCTGCAGAAGATTCCAGTTTTATCTTCCCGCAGAACAACCGTCTCTGTGTTTGTGTGATGGGTATAGTGCTACTCCCTGCAGCTTGTCATCAATCGAACATATGTTTATACTGGCACCACTGTGTATTTTAATATAAACACACAAACAGCAGGCTGCCACTAAAAGCTTAAACCAACCTGTTTTTAAAGTGTCCAGGTTTACACTCTCTCTCCCCCTATTCCTCCTAGATGTTATCAGCATCTCCTGTCCATTTTAAATCAATCCTCCAGCTTTGTCTGCTCACATTGCAGCAACAAAGCAATGAAACTAGACTTGACTAGAATGCCAAAGGCTCCATAGTTTTTAGACATCTGTAAAATGATTTAGCAGTTTGCGGTTAGTAAATAAATACCTCTCCAGTTCCTTTGAAATTGCCGCAGCATTCTAAGGAACGTTGGAACAGTTGGTAAATAATACCCCCCACCCCCACTGCTTCTTCAACCTGTTGGGTCTGCAAAGAATCTCAACTGTCAATTAATGCATTCATAGTAGCCAATAGCTCATTTGCAGTTCTAGGAACAGCTCGGCCTTGTAATGGAGTCATGATTGGCTGTGTTGCTTGGAAACTGCAGACAGATCTCAGCGTGCTGGATGGTGATATTTTGATCCGAGTGAGCTGCGTCTCATAAATTTTGCAGACCTTTAAAGCCCATTTGGTATTAAAAAGAAAATGTATAAAATTACAAGAAAGGTTACGACTGGAGACTTTTCCTTATTCTAATGTAAAAAAAAATATTAAGGAATCTTCTAATATTTTTTATTTGCTGTCGTTGCTAGATCTGTACACCGATGCCACTGGGAATCAATCCACAATTCATGAGTTGTTTCCTAAATGATATGTTTGAACTGTAGGGGAAGGATTGTCTGATTTCATAATTAGCCTGATCATAGCCCTGTCTGTCTCTCAGCATGCAATTAGCAAATAGGCAGCTCTGCTGTTAAATGGGGAAACAAAAAAACACCCTGCTTTCTGCGAGCCAGGGGGCAGCATTACAGCACACCCCTGAACGTCATGCTACAGCCCTTAAATTACAAACCCTGAAAGAAGAGGGAAGCCTTAATTATTAATGTCACAACAGTTATGACAACACTGAACATTTCATTGCTGTCAGATGCACAGCCGGCTTTATGGACAGTCGTCTCTACTTTATTTGCTTGTGAAAATACTGCAACAGAAAAGATTATCACACAGCACAACTCGTGAACACTCACAAAAAGCATTCTTCTGTCACCGTATGGCAAGAAGTGACCTTCAATATAAGACATGAATGGCAGCCTTTTATGAATTTAAGTCAACAGAAACTGCTCCTTTTGTGTCTTTTAAAAGCAATAAAGTTTTCACTGCTTTCTTGTTGCAGAAAATGCTTGGCTCAGGGGAGGACAACGACGTGTATGAAATGATGTGCAATGCAGGTGAGTGCTTCCTGTTGTCTTTACCAGGTTCTGAAATGATCTGAAACTAAACTAAAGGGTATAAAATCACATGAGATGCAAAAACTGACATCATTTTTTAAACAAAATAAAACAAAGAGAAGGAAACGCTGTCCGTAGAACAGAGCACACAGACAGTTTTCAAGTTATAGTCTTAGTTTTAGTCTTTCTGTGTAAATATGCTGCTATGTTTGGGTTTATTCACCTTATAACTTATTTGGCCTCCAATTTAGAGAATACTTTGGTATATAGATGAATAAACAGTTGATTAAATGCAAGGCCTTGCAGCTGCAAATCAAGAGAAAACCATTTTCCCTTTACCTCCATCATGTTGGTATAAGGTGTTGATTTGTGTTTATTCTGTATTTTTCCAAATATCTGCCCTTCTGTCTCAAGCGTCAAATGGACATCGGTCCAGGAGTCTTGTGATAGTCTTGAGGCAGCTTACTCCCTCAGTCCAAGATTGATAGGCAGCAATGGTTGCATTTCTATAGTAGTTTATGCTGTTTTTTCTCTGTGGCAATGCACATATCCCTACGTTCCCAAGATCAGCAATTAGCAAAAATGTTATGCTTTTATAAATATATTGACAATGGCTGATTATAAGTCCAGTGCATTGGTGGACAGGGACAGACATATTTACTTGATTTCTGTACTTAAGTACATTTTTCCACCCATAAACCTCTATCCCATAGTGATAGTGTGCGTAGAGTCGAGACTCTACAGTTTTTTTTAAATTTGTTTTATGTGTGTTTTTAAAGAACAAATAACAATCAAAACGGCTGTCCTTATTTTTTGTGGTGTTTTTAAGCTGATGTTCTTTGCAGGTGATGTAGCAGAGAGCTTATAAATGTCAAATACGCCAGGTGGTTTCTGAAAGTTACAAGGTTTTGTAAAGTTACTCTGTAAATTATACAGCAATGAAATGATACAACTTTTTTTTTTCGGTGAATACTTCAGTACTTTGACCTGAGTAGATATTTTACCGATCAACTTTTACTTGTAGTTGAGTCAGGTTTGAACACGAGTATCAACACTTTTACTCAAGTACTATAGCTGAATACTTGGTCCGCCAGCGTTGGAGTACAATTAGCAACACCTTGAACTGTCTTGAATTTAACTGAATTGCTGCTTTCATCTGTCCTATAACCCATGAAAACTGCAGGGTTCTGCTTAGTTTTCCTAAGACTGAGTTTCCAACCTCTAAAAAATGTATTTTTCACCTCAGTGATCAGGATGTTATGGTTCATGAAACATTTTGTGGATTAGAGACTCTCTCCATCGTTGTTTTAGGAAAACAAGGACAACCTGATGGGGAGGATGAGGATCTTTATGCACCACTCGGGGTGAATGAGGACTCGAACTCCAACCTAAACTCTGAGAAGGCTGTAATCCTTGCCAACCGACCTCCAGCGCCTACGCCCAGGCCTGAAAGCATGCAGTTGAAAGAGAGCAGAACCTCATACATCGCTCAAGGTAACATCCCTAGTAGGGGGATTTAATGGCTTATTGCTGCAACGAGAGATAATTTGTGAGAGCAAACAAGACTGAAATCTGAAGGGGAGTTGATGCAGGATGTAGGAAAGTGGCTGGAATCCGTGCATTGGAGTGCTGCCGAACAGGGCGAAGAGCCTTTTGTGTAACACGGTTTGTTTTGATTTCATAAACCACATGAGCGTGGTCGCTCCCTGTTGCCAAACAAACAACACCAAGGCTACACAAAGACACGTTTGCCTTCATCGAGAGCCCACATGTTTCCTAAATGTTCAATTTCAGCTGTGTGAATATTTCATGCAGTCGAAAGATCCAGAAGTGACTGGTATTATTAAGACTTATGCATCATTAAACAGCTCTGACTTGCTTTGCAGATGAAAAATACATGTAGAAATCTATTGTTCGCATGAACAACATCACATCCGTACCTAATCTTCTTCTGCATGAACCCATACCAATGGATTTTTATTGAGTCTGCATGCATATGCTGAGCCACTTCTGTTCCCAATGGAGCTTACAAAGCAAAACAAGAAAATAAGTGTTTGGAAGGATTCTCTGTCTCCAAACCATCCTCTTGGTAAGAGAGGGAGAGAGAGACCGACCGGGGCTACCGCCATCTGCAACCAATCTTGGACAGGCCAAGGCCAAGTCAGCCAGAATAAGTCATTACACATGTTTTCCACCGTCCTCGCCTGTCCCCTGAGCGTACAGGAGAAAAGGAGAGGTTTCCATCTATTGAGACGGAGCAGCTTCAAACCACATGAGGATTGAGTTGAGATATGGGAGAGGAGAGATGAGGCTTGGTGCAGGATTAGGAGAGGGGCCAGTTTCAGGATGCAGGAGTAAATTGGATTCTCCTTCTATTCATATTTAAAGTTTAATATGGAAAAATTCGACCATATAAACTATACGGTGCTTTTCTTCTGCCTCTGCCTATAAAATAAGCCTTTCTGCGTAGGCTTAGATCATCTTCCAGGGCGTGGATGTGGACCTATTATCCAACATTGGTCACACAGTTTCAGATTCATTGCAAATGACAGCTGAACAGTGTAGTCTTTCATTCGGAGCTAAAAAAGCGTAATTTAATGCAGCTTAATTCAACCCAGGAGCGTGTAAGTCTTACACCGGGACAAACAAAGTAGATGCCTGTCTCTATGTGCCTTTCTATACAGACCAGATGCAAATATGTTAAAAGATTGAATTATTGTGTAGGTTTTTCTGTCTGTTTTGATATGTAGTTTAGGGCTCCATCTTGTGGAGGAACGCTTTTATACATGTTTTCATCCTCTGTGTTTTGTCTAGTTTTTAAAAAGAAGAAAATACCCAAAGGGGATACTGATGTGTATTCACTTACGTCTAAACAAGGTGAGTGATGGGTTAACCAGCATGGGACGAGTAGTCACCAGTAGTAATCACATTTTTGTGTGCCTCATACAAAAATACACATTTTAAACAACAGTTTACTTTGGTTTATACAGATATAGTGCTTACTTTTTAAATTCTCAGATCAGTAAAAGTTGTTTTTTTTTAAACACTGCAGCACAAAGGCAAGAGGACAGCGTCTCTGGCACCTACGATACCTTCATACCAAATCAGAAGCAACTTGAGCAGCTGATGGAGCTTCAGCAGAGGATCAAGAGCAGCTCGCTTTCTGTGGCCAAGGCTCTTAATCACTTGAGTGACCAGCAGCAACAAGTTAAAAAGGGCCCAGCTAACAATCAGGAGGTAGGATGTTTTTACACACACAGGCGGGGCAGATGCAATGGATCTAAATCCATTTTTGTAGAACCACAGATATACTGTAGTTTGAAAAAGGGTTTAGGAAATCTTTAAATACCTATGGAAGCCCGTTTCCACCACTCTGTAAAAAAATAAAATAAATTATCTCATTATAATGAGATAGTATCTCATTAAAATGAGATACTATCTCATTATATTGAGTTACTATCTCATCATAATGGAATATTTAATTTTTTTTACAGAGTGGCAGAAACAGGCTTCCATAAATATCTACTTATACACAGAAATGTTGTAAAATTTTCATGGTTTTAGCATACAGTTCAAATCCTAAGCATACAGCACTGTGATCAGGTCTGCTTCCCTTGTAGGTCTGAAATGAGATTTCCGTATTTCACAGACCTGTAAATGTGATGTAGGTCTGCTGATACAATTTTCAAATCAGTCTCTGAACTTTGATCAAAGGCGTTTCAGATGCTTTTACATTTTTTTATTTATTTGTGGAATTATAAATATTTTATCTATTGAATTTGTCCATTTTTATAGAGAGACCTACAGAAGAATACGGAATAAAGATAAGCTAAAGTTAATTGTGCAGGATATTCAAAGAAACACCACTAACATTATTATTATTATATATTATAATTATTCAGGCAATCTGTGAAGTTAGCTAGCCTGCATTCTGCTGCTTCAAACAGATGCTACTATAGTGGGCCAACTTAGGCTTTAAGGCTTTTCTATGTTGGAACTTCTTTTATGGAGCTAAATTGGCGCCATAAAGTCTGTTAAAAAAAGGGGGAAAAAAAGTTTGTTTTAAAGAAAAAACAATTTTCAGACTCGAGTTTCTTAAGAAAATATACAAAACAAACTTAAAATGCTGTACTAATGTTCTATCAGTGGAACAAACCAGTCACATACACATAAAATGCTGATGATGTTTTTAAGGCATTCCCAGTTCCCACGCTTCTTAAAGGCAACAGCTGGGAATAGGTTGTTTAGCCAGTGTTGAGCTGTCAGCCATGATTTGCTGATGGAGATTCTCAGTCATCCAGGTCATAGTCAATCAAAAAAGAGTTAAACAAACCGCTGGACTTTGTTTTCCAAGCTTGAAGACGTTTCGCTTCACATCCAGGAAGCTTTCTTTCTTTGAATTGAGAAAGCTTCCTGGATGGGAAGCGAAACGTCTTCAAGCTTGAAAACTAACTCCAGTGGTTTATTTTTGTAACTTTTTAAACTTTTTTGGGAGTCACTGGTCATATGAAGCCCCGCCCCCCACGCCAAAACATGGCTATAAGTTTGAAGCCAGAAAAAAAAAAAGAAAAATATTCAAGTAAAAAAAAAAATGCAAGTTCAAAAACAAAAGCTTCCACCTGAAAAAGGAGTTATTCTTTTGATCAAACTTTTATTTTTTAGGTTTATTATTTGTTTCAACAAACTTAGATTTTTCAGTTTATTTTCATTTTCTTTTGAACATAGGCTTATTTTTAAGGGTTGAATTTAATTTTTTTTTATTTTATTTTTACTTTTATTGAATTAACTTTATGGCCCCAATTTAGCTCCATTATCTTTAGACTCCACGTACTGACTACCTGTGCTTTTTGTAAAAAAAAAACAAAAAAACAAAACAAATGGAAATATGCTGAATTTGTCTTTTCTCTAAGGGACTTAGTGCTATTACAGTGAGCTGATTGACTACAAGTGTGAGTGAGGCAGAGCCGTGCTACATTTATGCAACATAAAATCAAAGAAAACTCAGATTACCATTAAAAATGGCTGGAAAAGAAGCTTAAGTAGAAAAAAAAATCAATTACTAAAAGAAGCCAGAAGAATCCTGCATTAAGACCACTTTAAAAGATTACAGGAAAGTCTGTCTGTGTGGAAGGACAGTATAGACCCGGCGGATTGTAGTAAAGGTGTTATTGATCACAGTTAGAATCGACGTGTTAATCCTTCCCCAGAGACATAACAAAGAAGAACAGAAACAGTGAGACTGCTATCAGAAAACAGCACATGCAGCTGAATCCACAAACATTTACATAAAAAAATGAATCAATGATCAAAATCTAAACTAATCCCTACAAACCGAGCGTATTTTTTGGGATAAGTCTGGTTTTAAAAGCATTTCTGAACTAAGTTTGCAAAAAGTGCCTTAGTTTATCATTCAAGAATGCTGCAGGTGCACTATACAAAAAGTTTCTCCAATTTGAGATCAATAAAAGATCAATTAATACAAAAGAAAAAAAAGGGAGTGGGGGCCTAGTGGTTAGGACATAGAGCTTGGAATCCTGAGGTTCTGAGTTTAAGCCCCACTCCCACAGCCTGACCACTGTGGGTCTCTGAGCAAGACTCTAAACCCCTGATTGCTCACCGGGCGCCGCACAATGGCAGCCCACTGCTCCCCAAGGGGATGGGTTAAATGCAGAGGCAAATTTCTCCAATGTGAGGTCAATAAAGTTCAATTGTTATTAATTATGATTATTATAATTAAAAAATGTGACATTTTAGGGGTTAAAAAAAGACAAATTTCAGGTAAAGACTCTATCTTTACAGGAGAGGCCAAGCCACCTGAGAGCCGGCGGCATCAACAGCAGAGACGGTTGTGTGTACGGTAAATATTCTGCCACCCTGGAAGTGCCGCTTAAACTCTGCTATCAGCACAGAGACGTTGTAACAATCTAAACGGTCCTTTTTTCCTGCAGATAAAATCAACAGTGTTCATCCCACACCAAGTGAGTCTTTAATAAACCCTTATCTCAGAGAACACAGGAGACCTGTGTTTGCATGCCTTTGTAGTTCCTTCAGTCTCAGCTTCAGTGCTGGAGGATTCAGTCCTCTGAGAGGCCTGGGGATTTGTTTAGTAAATCCCAAGTGTCCAGTTTAGATGGAGTGAGCTTCATCAGCCATAATATAGAGTATTTGATGTTCTAAAATATACAGAACTCTGCTTTGCTGTAAAAAAAAAAAAAACACTGTTCCAACCTTTCAGGCTTTTTGGTGAACGAGAGTCGCAAAGGAAACCAACCATCTCAATCTGAGTTTTACACTAAGCCACTAAAAAAGCAGCAGGTGAGTTCACCAAAAATAAAAAAAGATTATAATGGTTCAGTATAGGTTCATTTATATATAATATAAAAATAAGCTAATATATGTATAATATATATATATATATATATATATATATATATATATATATATTTGTTTTTTCTCTTTGTTTTTGCAGAACTTCCGTAAAGCTGATAAACGGTGAACATGCGTATGAAGATTATTACTGTAACGTACATTCCAGCTACCTGTCAATAAATATTTTTTCTTTTTATTAGGTAATTATATTATGGACATGACCTGATTTCTAAAGCTTATGGTGCAGTCGCAGCATAAAGAAAGCTCACCCCATTCAATTTAAGCATTGGATTGATTGAATTAGCATCTAAGGTTTTTGGGGTTTCCATAAACATTCTCATTTTGGCTTCAGTGGAGATTTATTTTAAACCTTTGGTTAAATTTAAATGATTTAAATGATTTTTTTGAACCGATGGAACATTTATTTATTAAAATCCTATATTAGACAATAAGGGTGTTGCTTCTTTTCACTATGACACAAGAGTATTAAAAAGTCACAGTTACCTAACTGCAATGTTTTGTGGTAAACTATTTTGCCTGCTGTTAAAACAGTTTCAGAGCAGTTGGGTTTCCCTCTGTGTAACTGGGTGATTCTGGTGGTAAAACTTTGTTGTAAATCTTTAGAAAAAAAGCTACTAAGGTTACCGTGTCTGTCAGCAAAATATTTCTAAATCTTTCAACTATTTTCCAGAGCACTGAATGGACTTGATCACCTTTATTATAATGCTGTTAAATGCAAAAGGTAAAACCATATGTCAGTTTGCATATATTTGCTTCATAATTAATACTTATCTATCACCCTCAGCAGGGTTGTTTGCAATTAATGTCTATTATTTATGTTCTATATTTTGTGTACACATGCTTCCTTTTGATTTGTCTAAATTCACATTAAAGCTGCTTTCATCCACTATTGTCACCAACATGGGTTACTGGCGTTCACTATCAATAGCTATATATCTATAGCTATAACTATATGAGATTATTCACTGTTGAAAACGATACTTCTAGTTGGCGAATTTGTTAGCGGTAAGTTTAGAAATCAAAGTTTTCATAGTTAGGCTTCTGAATTTTATATATAAAATCGATAATTGGAAAGGTGGAGGCTGCACGGGGAAGCAGTGGATAGCACTGCTGCCTTGCAGCAAAAAGGTTCTGGGTTCAATTCCCAGCCCAGGGTCTTTCTGCATGGAGTTTGCATGTTCTACCTGTGCATGCATGGGTTCTGTCCAGGTACTAAAGTATGTCTTCCCCCCACAGTTTCAAAAACAGGACTGTTAGGTTAATTGGCTTCTCTAAATTCTCCTTAGCTGAGATTGTGTGTGTGCAACCTCCGTCCCCCCTCTGATCCTGACAGGACTAAGCAGGTGAAGATGCATTTTGAAAATATTTTCTTTAAAATATTAGCAGGGAACAGGTTGGTCATTTAGGTAATTCTTTCAGTTAAAGGGTGATCTTTATTTCGGTATAAAGGCAGAAAATGTTGCCCATGCTGGTTTTGGTGAAGTCCTTTCTGAAAATTTCATTGAAACAGAGAAAAAACTCCCTTGATGTTTTTTGTAAGAGCGAACGGCGAAGAGCTGATTGAAAGTTGATTGGAGAAGGGGAAAGAGTATCGTGGGAAGCACAGAAACTAAGAGGCTGCTTAGCTAAAATCATCTCTGGTGCTTTAAAAAGGAAACTCAAACCAAACTGATGATTAAGAAAAATAGAGATTTATAATTTCACCAGAAAACTACAATGATCAACTCCCGGGTTTTCATAAAAACAAAAACAAACAAAAAAATCACAGAATTTATGCTGTGAAACCTTCCTCATGTTCTGCTTTCCTGCCTGTTTAAGATCAGTTTGAAAAACAACCAAAACACTGGAAATCATGTCCCATTATTCTGTAGAAGAAGTGTCTTTAAAATGGACATAAAAACAAGATCTTCAATAAGCAGGCAAGCCAATTCCTGGACCTGACGCCATCAGAGAACAAAGAAATACTTTGTGATACAACCAGGAGATGCAAACAAAGTGTCAAATGGAGCCAATAAACCTGGGCTCTAATACCCGGCCATTATTCAGAAACAGTGGTTATAAAACCCTAAAAATAGATGCTCAATGATTCACAGTGAAGCTTAATCTTCTTCTTATCAAGTGTTTTCAAAGGGAAAGATTAGCCGTAAATCACACCTGCCTTTTAACCTTTAAGCAATTTAGTAAATGGAACAAATTTCTCTCTATGGTTTGATTTTGAAAGCAATAGACAGTATTTCTGATACATTTGAGCGCGTTGAAATAAAAGCTGTTCCAATTGTTTTGGGGTAACAGTCATGTAAACGCTTTTATTTAAATGCTTGTTTACCAAAAGCATTGACTGATATACAAAAAGCTACATTTAGCTACACTGAGTTCTTGTTCCTTGCTTTAATGGCCTTATAAAAAATATTACCAGCCTGTATTAATGCACTTAAATAATAAAAATGTTTTAGGAAGATGTCTGTTTTATTTTAAAAAGTATTTTATTTTTATTTTTTACCTAATAGCTGTGTGAGACAGTTAACACAAACATCACTAAGTGAACATTTAGAAACAAGCCCAACCACATTTAACATCCAACATCTGGTAGCAATGAGCTGATGCTATGGTTTTATTTGCAAAAGGTCATTTGGGAGTTTCCAGATATTTGGGAGAGGCTGTGTTGCATAACGCACCATCTAAGTTGTTTAAAGCATATAGTTGCATCTTCATTCCTTAGATAGAACTGGAAAAAAATTAAAGATATAATAGATATAAATTTTAAAAAGCTGAGGGAAATGGTAAAGATTTAAAAGCATCTAAATTCTATTTAGGACTTAAAATGAAAAAAATCTGGATTCATTTAAAAAGTTTTAAACGTAAAATTAAGTTGAATCATTTATTTAAGGTCTTAATCTGTTGTTAATTTTAAAACCTGCGACTAGATACATTAAAAAACAACGATAATAACAGTCATAAATAATACCTCAACACTTTACTCCTCCTAAAACAATAGAAAACTAGTTGTAAAAAGATCATTTATCCCCTATTTTCTGTTTTTGCTCTTTGTAACACCTTCATAATTTAAGACCAGTGACACTATCAGACGTAAACAGCCTGAGCTAAAACAAATAGGATGCCTAAAATGATCCTTTCAAAAAAAGTCTGAAAATTAGAAAGAGCAAAATTTCTATTAACTCAGTTTCCCTTATCACAGATATCATGAAAACTGTCTGCTTTGCACTGGCAAGACATTTTATAAATAGGACCCACCTATTAATGACAAACTGAAGTACACTAATATATATATATATATATATATATATATATATATATATATATATAAAAACACATCATGCCCTGTTCAAGAACAGATAACAAACAATGACCTGTTTGCCCTTTAAAGTAATTTCTAAGGCTTTGGGACTCCAGTAAACCACAGACAGAGCCTTTATCCACATATTGAGAAACAATGGAACAGTGGTGAACCTTCCCAGGAGGGACTGGCCAAACAAATCCAAGAGTGCATCAGGGATTCATTCAGGAAGCCCCAGAATAGCATTTAATGCACTATAGGCCTCACTTTTCTCACTTAAAGCCAGTATTTAAAAAAAAGAAATAATAATAATAATCATCATCATTCAGAATACATGACCGAGAGGCTGGGCAATAACAGCATCAATGCTAGAGATCAAAGTCAAAAACCACTGCAGACCAAATGTAAAACAAATAGTCTGCCCACTTTTACTACACCCAAACAAAAAAATGCTGATAATCCCAGGTTTATTCCAAGAGGAATAAAACTATACTAATTTAAAATTAATAGTATTTCGGAAAAATTTAATTAAACAGTAAATGCAAAAAAGAAAAATGAAAAAAAAAAATGACCTGGCTTTCAAAATGCGATATTAATCTCAAATGCACTTCGGTTTAAAGCTTGAAAATAATCCAAAGCACATCAGGAAGTCCATATTGGGATTGAAATGGTTGATGGTACAGCAGCATTGCATCCAGAAGATCCTGGATTAAAATCCTGTCCTCAAGTTTTTCTGCATCAAGAGCAACAGAAATCACGAGTACTGGGGTATGCATGTGGAAAATATTCACATTTTGAAAAAACTTGACTATTTGGATCTACTGTGCTCATATTGGCTGGATATTAAAACTATTTTTAAGAACCAAAATCTTTCAAATGAAAAATAAAAATAACTGTGATTTTATGGTATGTCACTTCATTTTAGAAGTACTCTTAATATCGGAGGTATTTCTGTAAATTTAATTAGTCTATTATGTTTTCTTCAGAACTGATTTTATCCCACAATGATAAAAAGTATTTCTACTCCACACTGCAAAAATTATCTAAAAAAATAAGTGTAATTACCCTTAATTTGAGTAGGTAAATAAGAAGATCTGCCAATTGAATGTGTATTTTTTCCCCTAAAATAAGATAATTAGCTATTATGCACTTGAAAAAAGAGAATGCAACAATTTTTTTCTTCTTTTGAATGTGAATTGTCTTATTTTACTGGCAAAGTGATTCAGCTGCTTAATTTAAGAAAAAAATTAACATATTTTAAGAAAAAAAATGTTTTGTAATGCATCTGATTTATAAAAAAAATCAACAAGTTTGTTAACTTCAAATGTTTCTGTCAAGCATTAAGAAAGTAATTAGTGATATTTGGAATATTTTAAAATCAAGTTAGTTACCTTGAATGTAAACTGTGGCAGATGGTAACCGCTACCATTTAAAATAAAACATATGGATATTAAGATTTTCTAACATTATAGTTTATTTATTATTAAATAATAAATGTAACTTTTGCTTAATATTTAACTATGCATTCATTTCTGTGCTTTAACAGGAATTTAAGCTGAAGTCAATAAATTGATCTTACTCTGTAAGCTTCACTTTTCCCCTCTAGAGGGAGCCATTCCTCTAAACATTCCTGGAAAATGACACTCAGAGACACACAAACCATCTGGTGAGCACAGGAGCACCTGCTGACCTCCTGTTGGCAAAGAGGCAAGCTATGGAAAAATACATCTATGCCCATTTCTGAATGTAAACAGCTACAGAAAGAGACACTCATGTGGAGGGTGAGAGGATCAGGGAACAGCTTCTTGCTGTGTCTGGCTGCAAACAGGAAGCATGTGTTCAGTTTCGCCTGGATGGAGCCAACCCTTGTCAAAATGAATCTGTGAATAAAATGGAAAAACATAAAACAGTGTTGTTTCTTTTGGTGCTATGACGAATAAAGAAAATGCTAACGGAGGTGTCATCCTAAAGGTCAGAAGCTTTATTTTCTGTTTTCAGCTCCCACAGGGTTACCACCTGGATCTTTTAAAACACACAGAGGGCTTTTTGTGCAGCATCCACTGACTCTACTGTATCTAGGTGTTAAAAACCCAAGCTTGCTGTCATTTCTGAGACTAATATCTCACACACATACAGGCACCGGTTTGTTGGTTGAGCTCTGCCTGCGGCTGAATGAATGAATGAATGACTAGGAGCTGCATGGGGAATTTGGTGAATGTGCAGCTAAATCCAAGCCTTGAAAACCCAGGCAGGGGTTGAACCTGGTGCCAACAAAGCAGCTGGGTACGCGGCGGGCACATTTTTCTGTTCAGCCATGCTCTTTGTGAATAATATGCATTAACGGCGTCCCTGCTCAGACCTGCCAGTTAGCCTTTGGAGATGATCCGGCTGCAGCACCCTGTGGCATCTCAGGCATATGTTTGCCCGTCGCCTGCTGTGAGTATATCTCAGCTTCAGAAGTGGTTGAGAGAACGAGGCCCTCGGATGGTAGCGTGTGCAAATATCCGAGTGCCACCATGAGGGATGGTCCCCGAGCTGCCGAGGGATCTGGGGATGGCATTGCGAGGCCCCATGATGAACATGTTAGTGGATGTGGACAGCACTGTTTCAAATTTTCTGATCATACTAGTCTCTATTTCATAAGGATAAACAGATTTCAATAAAACTATAAATTAACAGCTGTTTTGATACCAAAAGACAATAATGGAGGCTTATACCGTTTGATTTATATCATCTATTTGCATTCTCAGATTTACTTTTTTACTAGCATCAATTTATCCTGTAAAACTAGAGGACACAATGTTTACTTAAATATAATAAAGAGTTTTTTTGTATTTTGAAATGAAGGCAAAATAAATCAAAATAAAGTTGCAAAAAGTGAAATTAAATGAAATTTTTATTGTTGGACATAAATTTACTCATGTGTGGTCTTTTCATCGCCCCCTTCTTCTATTTAAATCCACAAACCATCTTAATTTAAATGCTGTTTGATTATTTCTCTTTTTTTAGTTAAGTACAGTATTGCAATGAGCTAATAAGATTTCATTAGAATACTATATCATCTATTAATTAATGCTATAACACTCACAAGACTGAGATTCCTTAAATTCAGGGGCAATTTTTAAATATTTACTTCTGCAGTCTTTTTGCTTTTCAGCCATTCAAGTATCAAAATGTTTTGCATGCCCTCTCCTCATCTTTCTGCCTTTCTTCTGTAAAACTACTAATGTGGTCACTCTACTGCAAAATATATATATAGCGTATTTTATGATGAGTACAACTTCTATCGATGATTTTAATGTTGAATATGTCAAATCACTCAAACTCATTATGCTCTCTGAAGGCCAACAACTTCCTCTTCCTTTAAGCTAGAGACGATCTGGACTTAAATCATGACAGGAGTTATTGGGCTCTTACCAAATGCTTAAAATTCTTAAAATATAGATTAAAAAAAAGAAATTATTGATGTTAAAATACGATTTCTGGTTTAAAAGCTGCTTTTAAGTGATCTCACAATGAAAGAGTGATGAAATCTCTCAAAATTTATCAAAGGATCTTTTACCTATAGCAGCTTCATAGAATAAAAAAATAATAATTCTTAAATTTTTGGCTAAAATTGGAGTTGGACGATGATCTAAAGCACACGAGCCTGCCCACGGTAAAATATAAAAAATATTATTGTTATTGAAAGTTAGTCAATAGGTTAATGTGTTGATTTACAGGGGTTGGTGTGGTGAATCATTCCTTTAAATGTATATTTTATGTCAACTCTATATATCTTATATATTTTAAAAATGATTGGATGATTGGAATAATTTAGGTGTGACAAAAAGGCTAATAACAAATTAAATCTGTTTGGGAGAAAAAGAGATTCAATGGATAACATTATTTTTATTTTTTAGTCTTATGAGTTAATAGAGAACGTTATGCCTAATAGCTATAGAATAGAATGTTATAATTCTGTGCATTTATGGACAAAATGTGCTTTAAATGTTTCCAAAATCATACAAAATAAACTTGGCTTTAATTAGCAGCTACATTTGATGAACTTGAAATTGTGTTTGAAGTAATAGTGTTAAGCATGTTTGAAAAGATGCTCCAGGCTATTATGGAAATCTAATGTTCACTTTAGTTTTCACTACAACCAATCTCAGAAGAAGGGCTGGGCACAATTTCTGAGCATTAAAATCTGAGATATCACTCATATTTAAAAGTGAGTTTCATTTATTTTTAAAATTAATTTAAAACCATTTTTAACTACTCAGAAGAAAAAGAGGAAAGGGGTTTTCACTAGAGAATAAATGGTTATTCTGTTTAGCTCACAAAGACTCATCTGACTAACATTAATTAATTACATTTATGAAATTGATAGCTTTTGTTGTTTCTATAAACTATTCTCTGTTCTGATCCCTCCATTAGTGCCAATAAACTAACTACCAATTTCTTCTCATTTGCATTTCAACATAAATAATTACTATTTTGCCGTATAAATGTATAAAATTGTAAGTCTGTTTGGCATAATAAAATTTGTCTGCTGCACTTTCTAAATGTGTCCTTGCTTCAGCACTAGTGACTCAAATATGAGCTTATCACCAGAGCTCTTCAGAGCTGATTGTAACTGCATGCTGGTGAGGCAGTTAAGCCATTTGATTCAGCACTGTCAATAAAAGTAACGCAGGCAGAACTCAACATTTTAAGGAAATAAACTTCCCAGGAATGTTGAGTTTAGGCCTCTACTATCCTTTAAAATTTGCCAGACTTTGATTCCTATGTCATTATTACTTGAATTCCTGAATTTCCCCATATATGTAAAAGTAGCGGTGACTTAGAAACTATAAAGGACGAACTTCTAATCTTGAACCTTACTTAAGAATTATTCTTTTTATCTATAATGTTTTGTCCCTTGGTGAGGGAACCTTTCATCTCTATTGTTCTCTAACATTTTTATGCTTCAGGTTTTTTGCAATTGTGCCAAAAAGCAAATACTCTCTGTTCTCTAACCAACTGGATGGTATAAGGTGCATTAACTTTATATTAATAACAAAAAATAAGTACAAAGCTTTATTTGTCATTGTATAGAGAGTATGATGCTTTTTTTTCTGTGGCAGCATCTAGTGTTTCACCGATGCCGATACCAGTATCGGGCGGGGCCCCGGTCCAGCACTAAAATGGTGATATCGGTATCAGCGAGTACCAACAAATAGGGTACCGATACCATTTTGAGAGCCCAAAGTTTATTCAACTATTGTCACCCATTCGAGGTAGGCAATAAAAAGTTCTACTGGATTCACTTTGCATTAGTCTTTTTCCTGCTTCACAAAGGTAGGCAGCAGCTTGAAAAAGCCATGATGGCAATTATTTTACATCCAAGTAGTATGCAGATCTTCATATACACACACACACACATCAATTTCAAACAGATGGTATCGATATCGGCCAATACTGCACAGCCAGGTATCGGGACCAAGAAATGGCATCGACGCAACACTAGCAGCATCTCTTTTAGCAATTTTTTTTTATTTAAATTGATAACACTAAAAGAACACAGAGTCTCTTACTTTAAAGCAAAGTTTTTTTTATATATTTTACAAAAAAAAATTTAAAGTTAGCAGAACTTTCACATACAACCAAAAGGTATAAATACTGAGAACTCTTCCAATAATTATAAAGATTACAACTACTTTTGTCAACCAACTTAAACTTTGGTCCCTAGATAGTTTTTCATATCTTTTATAACAGCTAAATAGTTTTCAGCCCTCCAAAAAACTTTCTTTTAATAGTGAGGTGTCAAGGGTCAGGGATGCATCTAAAACTTAAACAACAGTGGATACCACACAAGGACCCAAACATAGCTAGAGCAGTTTTTTCTTTTAACTCGGTCTGTATTGTCTTTACTTTTATACCAGCCAATGTACATGTATAGCTATGACATGTGACACTGATATGAGTCTAGTCTGTGAATCTGTCCCTTTACAAAGCAAGTTAATTTGGTTCAGTAGTTTATGAAATCCAGGCCTGCAAAGAATTAAACAAGACTTTTCCTAATATTTTAGCGAATGTGCTGTGTGACTTCATTCAGATGATAGTGTTTCAACCCGCCTCCAGTATCGTAGCTAAAGCTTCATCAGAGTGTCATTTCTCCTGGACTATTACTGCGTTCCCTGTCTCATCTTAACCAGTCCGGATTGAAGACCGCCATGTTGAGTCTGGTTCTGCCAGAGGTTTCTTCCCAATGGGGAGTTTTTCCTCTCCACTGTCACTTCATGCTTGCTTATCTTGGACAGGTTCTCTCAACCTGTGTTATCCAAACTGGACTTCCATCTTCCAGGTCCCTGAGTGAAGCTCTACTATCAGCTCACGTAGTCCACTAGATCTCCCCATAAAGCTCAGCATACCGTCTCGCTAACCAACAGCCTACAGACTGACCAACTTCATCTATCTCCACTCCACCACCAGTTTCAGACCTGGGGGGAAACAGCCCTATTCTTTGCTCCTGTTCATGCATATCTATCAAAATCAAGCGCTATGTTTCCTGCCGAGATCTGAGCCCCAAAGAAAAAGTAATTGTATCAATAAATTTCTTTTAATTGTCGTTTCTCTTCGTGTGAGTTTTTCAGATTAAAATAACCGTCTCTGAATAAGTAAATAATTGCTACAGCATGATGCGGCCATCATCGTGTTTTGCAGTATAGATAGCAGCTCAAAAAGACAGTCTAGCTGTCCAACAAATGATACATTTTATGTAGGGACAAAAAAAAAATTTTTGGTTTGGTCTAAACAGCATGCCTTCTAAAACCTACTTGCTGTGATTTGTGGCTAATAAAAAAAAATATGTCTTGCTGTATGATTGTCTCCTTGTGACTCAACTAATAACCTGCAGACTCCCACCTGAGCTGTTGATTCCTGGAGCTCCTCTAAAGTTTCTGGGCTGTTGGCTAAAAAATCCCCCTCATGCTGTAAGTTTAGGCCAATGGCAGTCTAGTCTGTGGTTGAAATGTGATAGAACTCTAGGATTATAAACATTTCTTCACTGTAAAAACAAACCAAATCAAGAACTATTTCCATGTTGGATCATGCTGGGTTGGAGGTGCTTTTGGAAGCTAGATGAAAGTTGAGCTCACTGGCCTGCAACATGAAGAGAAATTCTTAAAATAAATATGTCCAATTTCTCAATTTGTTGTCTTCTATCTCTATTTTCCACCGTCGGGCTTGGTTAGGCGGAGGGACAGGATTAAACAGTTAATGCTTCGGTTATAATGCTGTGACACACCTGTTAAGTGCTGATGGTCTTTATCAGCTGAAACATGAAAAGCTAAAGTTATTGCCACGCTCATATCCCAAACTTGTTTCATACGGTTGAAAGAATATTTGGGATAACTTATCAGGAACAAGTAGTCTGTTGAAGAATCATGCATAAACACAACCCTTCAACACAACTTTGCTATGCACCTTTGCAGGCAAAACTCTCTCACCCAGTCCCGTCTCCAGCCTCGAGATTAGGGCAGAGGATTGTGCACAGCTGCTCCCTCAACATCCTAGATAAAAATCAGGCAATTTCACAGTCGGTGGCATTCTTTCATCCCCTAATCCACCAGCAGCTGACAGTTCAAGATGAACCTAACGGGGATGAGAGCTAGCTTTTTGGAGTTGACCTTTCCAGACAGTTTGGACACAGTTGTAGAGACATTGTTGGGTACATGATAAAAAACAAAAAGCAAACTGTCCTTTTAGATTTGTCCTATTAGCATTTTGCGGAAAAGATGAAATCTTAGATAAAGTCTAAAACAACTATGGTTTCTAATATTTACCAGAACAGACTGGTTGAGATGCTATCATCAGCAGTAAAACAACTAGGGATGCCCTTTCCACTCGATTAAATAATGAAACCATTTAGTATGACCTCAGTTAAGCACCCCTCAGTCCTGTACCCATTCACTATCAATGTAAAATGACAGAAAACACACCCATCCCCTCCCCTCCTGCAGCAAACACACAAACGGCAACAAGATCGTTGCAATGTGAACAACTCAATGCAATGCAAGTGGTTGTCCGCAGTCCCTACCATCTTATCAGGGAATGAATCCTGCAATTCATTGAGCATGAAAGCTGCTGTTTCCCTAAATAAAAAACTTTTAACAAATCTGCCTGCATGGTTTTATTGAATTAACTCTGGAGCAGCCTTAAGATTAAAAGTTTTGTGAATTGGTGCAATATGAATAAACTCAATTAAAATCGAATGTAACTCTTGGGTAGTATAAAAAGGAGACAGGACCTATGAGGGACTGAATCCTAATCAATGTTGACTTTATACCTATAAAGATAACAAAATGTTCTCATATTTTTTTTTTCTTTTTTATAAATAATTAAATATTTTAAGTAAAAGGTTCTACACTTTCACTTATTTTAAAATGATAATTACAAAATTTCTCTATGAATTTAGAGAGATAGTGCAGTGGAGAGGCTAGATATGTGGAAGAAAGGACAGACAGATAGATGGATGAACATTAGATGAGGAATAGATGGTTTTTATTAATGGATGGATGATAAATCAGAGGACGGATGGATGGGTCGGTAGATTGACGAACCGATTCATAGATTTATGGATGCACGGACCTAAAAATTGGAGGAATGGTACGATGGATGATGGTATAGACTGATGGATGGATGGGTTTAGAAATGGATGGATACACGTTGTAGGCACAGGGATGTGGAATAAAAATGAAAAATTCACTTCTTTTATTTTCGAAATTGTCTCAGACTGTTATCTATAAATCTGTCAGGTTTTCTCAGAAGTTTTGTCAGCCATAAAACACCACTGAGTCAAACCAGTTAAAAATCACTATTTGAGGTTTTTTTTTTTCTTAGACTTGATTTTTAACAATAATTTATAGGAAATTCTAAATCAAATCTGAATACTGATGATATGTATAGCTTAGAGATGATACTTGTTCAGTGTGAAAAGTAGCCTCAAAAGCTTATTGAAATAAATCTCTGAATTCAAAAGTTAAAAGAACTTCCTGTTTACTCCTTTAAAGCTTAGTTCCTGTGAAAGTTTCCCACAAAGAGCCAACATGTACCAACCCCATTTAAGTGTTCTTTACTGCCGTCACATCGCCCCATTCTTTACAGGTCACCCCTCCGTCTTAAATCATCCCAGACCCCCTTTTTTTCTGACCCTAACATCCATTTGCAGAGCAATTCTTTACTCAAGTTCAAACAGGGGACAAAAAGGTGCTTCATGGAGGGGGGAAAAAAAGCACATGAATCAAAAGGCACGGAAATGGAATCCACTGTACAAACGCCGGGGGAATTTCAATGTCCGCCTGGTCACAGTGGAGCTCTGTTCGGTCTGTTCGCGGGCCGACGGGTGAAAGGAGCAGCAGCCACAGCGGGGCATATCCATTCTGACAAGTCCTTATGCACACTCTGAAAAAGACCCCAGCAAGGTCTGCTTGCTTGAGAGGAAATGGACCCAGCTGAAGCTTTAACAGAACAACAGGGTCGTTTTATGGATACACTTTATGGTGTATTTGACAGATATAAAACCAGATATAAAACGCTTCCTGCCTGCTTTTCAAATGAACAAATCAGGAAATTCATTTCGCCTTTACTGTTATAACATCTTTATAGACTCTGTTTATTTACCTTGTATTATAGCCAATCTGCATGTGGAAAAAGCAATCCTATGAGTGCCTAAATTCTATGCTTCATTCAAGACTTTGTTTCTAATTTAGAACATTTTTAAATATAATTTATCCATCTTGTCATTAACTCTATTTATGTTTTAGACATTTGTGACCATATAATCATCTGCTTTAAAACTAAATGGTTGCAGGTATTGTTATTTGCTTTTTACCAGCCTTGTGAAGATATTCCAACATCCTCTGCAAAGGTACCGGCAGTAAAGCACTGTACCATTGGGATGCTTCACAAGACTCTATATAAAGCTGCTTTACATATTATAAAAATTACACTTGTCCTTTTACAAGTTTTATCTTTAATGGCCAACTATCAGGTGAATGAGGGGTGTGCTATTGCTATAAATGAAAGTTTTGTTTTCAAACACTATACCTTTAAACAATTTGGAAAAAACCTTGACAAGGATGCATTGGTTTTGTTAGGATTTTACCTATGCATTTTTTTTTTGGTGAGTTATCTGGAGGCCCACCTGTGGATGTTGCTTCGTTGTGTGACAGCTGTCATAGTAAACAGGCCTACATATAGAAATGAGTATTAATCAAAATATGAAGGACAAATGAGTGCAATCCTATTAACCTGGTTAACCCTTCAGGTGCCACATCCATGTATTCAAAAGTGTTTCTGTAAGTATAAACAGCATGTTAATATCCAGTTGGTAAACATTCAAGAAAGAGTTGTGTTTCAAATATAAAGATGTCTTAGTTTTCCTAAAACATATATCTCTGTTTATCCAGTAATATAATACGGTACATACTGTATGTCATTGAAGTGGAGCATTTTTTTTATAGTGTTTCAGTTTCTGAAGTTTAAAATAAAACTGGCATTTTAACACAGGTTTGCAGACTTGTGAACCATTATTTTGTGTGTATTTCTTCCTGCTTTGTGTGTATTTCTTTTTTTTTTTTGCACCAGTTGTATCTTTGGGGGGAAAATATGTTTAAAAAAAAATAAAGGTTTAAAGAAAAAAAGTATCATAAAGTATTTGATGAGTTGCACACGTGGTGGACTACGTATTTTTCACCCCCCTCATCACCAGAGGTTGAGGGAGGCTTTGTGTCCTTATTAGTATGAGCAGAAGGAGGAGCAATACCCATTAGCCTCAGCTACAGATGATAGGAGGACTTACTATGGAGGGGTGTGTTTGAGTAAGTTGTACACTTAAACATAGTGCTATAATGATAAAAAAGTGATAAAGGCCTATACCATTTACATCTATAGGGAAATTCTACCGCAAAAGCGCTAAAGTGTAAAGGATGTTTTTAGTTAAATATTGCTGAAGTTCAAAAATCTCACTTAAAATTATAGAAGAAATACACAACAACATTTGAACAGAATCCCAAAGGCCCAGTTCATACAGCTGATTTGCCAAAGACAAAATAGCTTAGGGTGCCCTATCTCTATAGTTATGCTGCTATTGGTTTAGACTTTTGGAGGACATAGGGACCCCCATTTCATCACTCTGCTTCATTTTCTCTCTATTCTCATATTCTGCAGAATCTGTTAGTTCAATCTCTAACATTATGCTCTCTGCTTTTCCTTAGAGTAGCTTTGCCTCGTCTGTTCCTGTTTTGCTGTGACGCCATCCTGGAGAGAAATATCAGCTGTGCTGCTTCCATCAACATCCTTGTTTATAGAGGCTGGAGATCGGCCTGTTTTCCAGTGCTCTCTTCGTCCTCTGGCATGGGAGCTGGGTCGGAGCTCGTCTGCCTGGCTGTGTGTTTCCTGGACAGCTGCTTTTTGTATCTCTGCTTCTGTCTCCT
>NW_015150546.1:1330083-1345040 GCF_000732505.1 Cyprinodon variegatus
GGATGCATGGATGGATGGATGGATGGACGGATGCATGGATGGATGGACGGATGGATGGATGGATGGATGGATGCATGGATGGATGGATGGATGGACGGATGCATGGATGGATGGACGGATGGATGGATGGATGGATGGACACACTGTGCCCTAATGTAAATACATTCAAGAAGAACAGATGAGAAACCAACATCTATCAGCTGTTTCTAAGGCTGTTATGTAATGGCAAAGCACACTGAGATAAAGATGAAAGTATTGATGACTCAACAAGTAGGGTAACTTAAAAGGAAATTAAAAGAATATCTGAAAAGAGCTACAGGCGTCTCTTGACTCAGTTTAAGCCAGACTAAATGATTCAGCAAGAGACTGGGTACATTTGAGTCATGTGATTCCAAAAACACAAGTTTTGCTCACCTTAAAGAACACAAGGTCTATCAAAGTAATTGGTAAAAATCTTCTGTGGACCCATGAGGCAAAAGTTGAACTTTAGAAGGTGTGAGGCCAATTACGCTATTATAGTTTGAGAGAAGCCTTCAGCTTTCCTGCTTTGGGATGTGGATGACTTGCCATAACTGATAGGACAGTCAATTTTTGCAGATGATTTTAAAGTAGGATGAAGAAAAAATTAAACCCTCCAGTGGGGCTAAATGAAAAACATTTGGCAAACTAGAGTGGACTGAGATACCTCCTTACCAATGTACTTAAACTATTGCCAGTTATTGAAATCTGGATTTGGATCACTATTTTAAACCTAAATGAAATTATTTTTTTGGTATTAACTCAGATTATCTTTTAAATTAGTTTGATGATCTGAAATGTCTGAAAGGGATGGAAAACCTTTTTTCACTGCACTATATTTTCTCGACAATAGCTACAAAAACTGTTTTTTTTTAAACCTACTTTAAACATTGAACTGAAAATATTTTAGTAAACACATTTTTTTCTGGATTTTATGCAAAAAGCTTTTGGCCTGAAACCATTTTAATGATTTTTCTTCGCACTTGGTTGCAGGTGAGGGGCTTTTGATTCCTGTCATGTCACGCCTCCAGTAGTGCAGCCACCAATAAAAGCCTATTTTACCCCCACACACACACAAACACACTTACAGTATGCACAAACACAGTCTTCTAGCTGCTCCAGGTGCCAGGGTGTGAAGAGATCAGCCAATCCCAGGCCTCATCTTAAGCTGGATGGTGGCCATCGTGTTATTAAAAGCTACGGGTGAGCTTTGCTGCTCGCCTTTTCTTCTGTGCTCCAAACGATTTATGAAGGGGGGGAAATTACTTATGAAACAAAACAGCATAGAGAAGAGGGTATGCTTCCCAGAGGGGAGAAAATACATTTGAGTTTTCTGTTAGTTGTCTGATAAACAGCGTACTTAGTCACTGGTACCATCCATTTTCATGAGCTGATAAGGAACCAACTTATGGGTCATGATGGCATGATTGATGTCTCCATTTCCATGCTCTTTGTGTCCAATGATAATTTCCAGTGATATTATTTCCATAAACATCATTAGGAGACAGAGTCGTTCCATCTCCTCAATCAGGACTACTGGGAAAGCTGAAGTGCCTTTGATGAGATGAGATCACATTTTAGAGGGAGCCGCTTTCCTCCTCGCCTGTAGCCAAAAACAGCCCTAATTGTGTTTTGTCCCATATGTGAATTATTATTAACGGCGATTCATTTACTACACTTCCTTTGCCAATTTCCTAAATTAAAAAAATAGCATGTTGAGATTTACAGCGCCTCACCCCCTTTCCACCCTCATTTCCAGCACCAGCTTCCAGCGTAGCTATGGCAACTTTCAGTCATCAAGGATGGCAGAGCCTGCTGGCCGTGTGCTTGGCGCGAGTCTCTGAGAGGCGCAGGTGGAGCACATATGGAACAATGGCCTAGTGGAGAGAAAACAAAAAAAAAGGAGCACCCTGCCCGTCTGTATCTGCCAGCAGTGCCCATTTTAATCCCACCGTTACCTTCTAGTGCTCTCTGATGGAGATGTTCGACTGCAATCACAGCCTACGACCAGTACTGGGCCTGTGCCAAACTTTGCTTCACAAAGCCAAAAAAAAAAACTCTGAGAAAGTCAGGCCTCCACTTGCTATTAAGAGTTTACTGTTACCAAAGCACTACTGCTTTTTCCATATCCAGATTTCGAAGGGTTTAACTTAACTAAATATTCATATAACTTTCATATATGTACATTTCTTGTGTGCATCCGTGGCCATACATACATTGAGTATGTATGACGTTTGTGGCACATATGGCTTGTAATGGGAGCAGTAATTTTATGGAAATCACCAGCATGTGTGGTAAATAAATCAATCATCCAAGCAGCCTTATCTATCATTGCACATTTTAGCAGTCAGCTCCGTGTAGGTTAATTAAAGCACAATGGCCGAGGAGAGGACCTGGCACCCGTCCTGCTTATGTTTAAGCCTTCTCAAGGCCTGCTGAGCTGGAGCTTTCTATAACAAGATGAAATTTGCCCATCGATCCTCCCCCATCCCTTTCTAAGTGCATAAATCATCTGTAAGGGCCTCCGCTTCAACCCAAAATTTTCACAAACAATATTTGCTCATGAACAACACGCATAACTGCTGGGCAGACTTCAGAGTAGAGACTGTTTCTTTGCACTTTACATGTGGGTATATACTGACTGATTGCTCTTTAAGTCAATTCATCTGGTTTTGGAACAAATCCATTATGTTTAAACTTATTATTTGGGAACGTGTGTAACTACTAATTAGCTCTTTTTCTTTGGTGTGAGCTCTGAGATAAGTAAAAGTTTATGCAATAATAAAAATTTAAAATATTTCAAAGATGCAAAATACAAAATATTCTCATTAAAATTAAAAGTTCTGATGTCTTAACTTCAATAAAGAAATAAACGAAGAATTAAAGTCAGATGTTTTTAAATGTATGTAATGCAACTGAGATGATAAGTGCAGCACTCTCATACAGACTCATTAGTTTTTAATCAGTATTTCTAAAAAAAAAAATAAATTCTAAAATCAGTAATTTTTTCATAGTTTTCTTCATGCAGGGCTAAGCTCATGTTAGCGGAACTCAGGTTTGCTGTTTTGATTCAGTTTCTGCAAACCAGAGCTAAGCTAGCATTCCATCTCAACCTGACTGCAAATAATGCAGCATCCTGGTAGGATTTAGGTAAAATATTAGTGCAAGAAATAATTTAACTATCGTTAGAATATTCTAAAGCAATTCAATTCAAAAACCTTTATTGATTTTTACACCAAAATCAGAAAACAATATTTTTTTCATTCATAAACCACTACTTCAATGCAATTTTAAACAGTAAAATCCTGACTTTCAAGTACCTTTTGAGAAAGATTTATAATAACGCTTCAATCAATTTACACTTAAGATTTCAATGTTTTTCATTAGCATTAGCCACTTTTAGCATTCAACCTACACTTCTCCAATCTTGGTAAACAAAATTATGCAACACACTAGCCCTGTTCCTGTTAATTGTTTCAAAAAACTTCTTTAAATCAAATTTATGTCACATTCATTTAATGAGAGCTTTGAGTTTGTAATAGTGTTTAGCTAAAATGCCATCTGTAACTCTGCAGGACATGCAGAACAGAAGATCTGTTTAAAAGTAAATTGCACTCTTTGCTATTTCAAGGGCGACAAAGAAATCCGATTCAATTTTTTTATCTTTTAAAAATGACAAATACAAACAGAGGAATTCTAAAGATCACAATTTTTCAGGTTTTCATTTAGCACAGGGGAAACACAAAGCTTTATGTGGTTGATCACTACACCACATCCTCGTCTATATACATCATTTCCTTTAGGTTTAGTTACTGTTTTCATCATAATCCCTGATTGAGGCCCGATTAGCTGTTTTTATACACCAACAAATCCCAAAAGTTGGGAAGACGTCATCTTCCAAAACACAGATTGTCTGAAAACAATGTCTTAGCGTATGTACATTGATATAAACTTCTAATTTTATCCTCTGGGCAGGCTGGCTAGATGTTGAATTTAGGCTTCCTGAAGTGCAGCGCCCATACCAGTCGTAGGATTTAAAATAAAAAGCTAATGCATAAAAGCACTTGCCAATATTTTGCTAACTAAAAATAATTAGATATTTTTAAAATAAATGTCCAGTATTAGTTCAAATCCTCATGATACGCAATGAACATCTGTTAAGTTGTAAACACCCAACATATGCAACTGTTTTGCTTAGTTTATCAAACAATATATCTTAACTATACCTAAATGACACGACGATACCCTACAGTGAAAATACAGCTTTTACATTTAGCAGGAATCAGTTTCCAGTATTTAGTCAAAGCTCAGATTGTCAAATAAATGATAAGCTTATGTTATGAAAATTTAAAGCCACCTTGAAAAATGGAATCCAATTTTAAAGAGATACAATGATGTAATCCTTTCATTTCTTTATATTCTTAATTTACAACTGTATATATTTTCTAGCTACAAAAACTATGTCAGCCAATTTATGTGCCATAAAAGAGCACAACTAATGTGAATTTTAAGTTTTAGCTGCTGTTCCCTTTCAGCCTACAACTTCAACCAAATTTAAGCCCAAATTCCAACGACATGATGGTTTGCAGTAAAAAGCAATTAAGAAGGCTTTCAGTCAGACATTAGCATCATCCCAATCTCATCTCTACTGTTGGCAGGCTCTGGGTGGAGGCACCAAGCCGATACAACTTCTCGTGGCACTTGGCTGTCACTGATAACAACTGTATCTCATTATCCCCTGTGTGTCAGGGCCATGGAGGTAGTGGCAACCGTAAACACCATCCTCCTATCCCACCACAAAAGCCCATACTCTGACAAAAGGCGCTCTCTGAGCCTTGAACCTAAGCCAATTCCTCTGTTCTTGTTGCCATGCACAGCAGATGTCTGACAGAGTCTATGGAAGGTTACTAGGTTCTTATAAACCTAGTAAACATAGAACTCAATGTCCTAAGGCACCTTTAATCTGAGGCAAGTAGAGGTATTTTGTTCTTCACTGTGATTTTCAGTTAATTTTGTAAATATCTCTTTAAGCAGGATTCAAAGAAGCGAGAAAAATTGAGAATATTTTGCACTTTGTGGTGAGAAAGAATATGAATGTATGTATTATTTATTTTCTCACTCTTTAAAGCACAAAACTTGACAAATTGTTTGAAACTTCAACTGAAAGAAATATGATGTAACATTCCAATATAATTTATATTAAAAAGTTCTTATGATATTAAACAATTTTCTGTTTGTTTGAAAAACAAATTTAGGAAAAAGAATTCATTTTTAATTAATTGATAATTGAACTTTTTTGATCTCACATTGGATAAATTTACCAATGCATTTAGCCCATCCCCTTGGAGAGCAGTGGGCTGCCATAGTGGGGCAGCCGGGGAGCAGTGTGCTCTAACCAGATTTATTTTATTTAAAATTATTGTAGAAATAGGGCTTTTAGTTCTATGTGTTTCTTTTGTTAGGCAATTTTATAGTCCTTCTGCCTTTTTTTTATTTGACCTCCACCTACTCAACTCTTTTTGATGCTTTTCTCATAATAATAGATTATTACTTGATCAATTGATGTTTTAAGAATTCAGCTTCAGAAACAGCCAAGCCTCCAATTATTAACAGCTAGTAAAAATCTTCTGTGTTTACTTGAATTTTCTAATTTAATATTATAGAGTTGTGACATACAACCAAGTCTGCTAACCTCTGAAATACTTTTAATTATGAAATTAACATTTCCAATTAGGTTTAACTGCAGATTATCTATTTAAGAAACGGACATTGAAAAAAAAACATTTATGGACAACTTCACTTTAATCAGTGGACAGTAAAATATTTTCCTCCAACAACTTGTGTTTTAATTGACAGTGGTACCTTTGCTTTTATTAGAAAATCATATAGATTAATTGTTAATCATAGCTAAAGTCATACCAGTGGGTTATTGCCAAGATACCAGATGGACCGTTAATGAGAGTAGCATGAGGATCTTAGTCTATACACGGATAGAGAGATGCAACAACAAGCATAACACCACGCTTGGCTTCCAAAAACTGTTATTTATTTAGACAAAAATAGTAAAAGACGATCCTTGCACACATGTACATGTTTTTTTCTTTTCTTTCCTGAAGTCAAAGAGTATGAGCTAAAAATGTATGCGATTTCTGCAGTTTTGGACCAAAGCCTGCTTTTGGATGTTTTCACATAGAGGGCTGCCACAAGAGACTTGGAGAAATTGGAGGTAGCACCTGTCACACGCATTCAGCATCAGATATTAACATCCGCAGCTTTTACTGGTCTCTGAGCAAAGAAGAATAATTGCCCTTGTTTGAAAACGTGCCTATTAGCGCTAACCAGGTTATACTGGACATCTGTCTAGGAGATTCTACCAGCATATTTGTCTTCCATTCTGTTCTACCGCTTAGAATGGAAAAGAAAGTCGGCACAAAAAGCACTGCGTCGGTTTGCTTTGGCTTTATCACAGGGAATTGCAGGAGATGAAAGTTGCATTGAAAACAGCACACATATGCCCGAGTGTGGAGCTCAGTGGCATGTTATTGGCACGGTGTTTTCATCAGGTCTGATAACATATGTTTGGAACTCAGGAGGCTCTGGGCAGGGGGGAATAGCGCTGTGTTTGAAGTCAAACCGTCGCATTAAGCAGAGAGAAGCGGCACAGTTGTGTGGAGATGCTCTCTTGTTCAAAGGGATGGAAAAGGAACAGCTCCGGGGAGCGTCCAACATCAAGAGCTGACCCCGGCACCGTTTCCTCGCTACCTTCTGCCTTACATCCCACAGCCGTATGCTGTGATTCCCAAAGACTGGCAGGCCTGTGCCATCTGGCCTCACATCGGATTCCCCGGACACATATTGGGAATCCAAAGTATGCCACCTCCCTGCCTTTCCCTTCCCTCTGTGCTCTCTCCCTCTGGGTCGTCTCTGCACCTCCACTTCATCCCTGCTTGAGTTCTGGCTCGAGTGGAAGGGGTCGGCTCTCCAAGCAATCCCAGTTGCCCTTTTCCTCTATAATCCTCTCGTGATGGGATCCAGGAGGAGCCCTTTAAATTCAGAGGGAAACGGTCAATACTTTAAAGGATGAAGGAAAATCCCCAGAGTGTTATCAACCAAGGCTTCAATGTTGATTTTAGCTTAACTGCTGCTCATTTAAATGCATTCAGTACTCCTTTCCTTAAAAAGTCAAATTCAACATTAGAGTTTAACCAGAACCAACTCTCAAACTTTAACTTTACATCTGCAAACACTCTTTGCTCTGCTGCCCACGTTAAATAGCCCACTAGATCTTATCATGTAAGCTAGAAGACCCCTACGCCCCAGAGTGTTAAGCTACTGCCCCATAATAATGATTCCTGACATGACAAACTATTGTGGAAAATGTTTCATTTATGTAAAGCCAGCTGCAGTTGGGTTGGACAAAATTCAACATTATGATAGTTAGCTGCTCTGGTACCTTAATTATAAAAAAAAACACAAAAACCATATCATTTTCTTAATTCTAGCTGCATTATGATTAGTCTGGGAAATAAAAATGCCTTAAATGTTAAGTACTGCTTTATATCAACATGAAAATATTCAGCTTGTTGGATTTTGAACGTCTTATAAACCTCATAAAGATAAATTGGCTGGACCCAAAAATCAGGCTTTTTAATCTGAGGTGTAGTTTTCTAAGTTAGATCCAGATACATCCACCCAAACAACTCAAATCAAACAAATCAGAACCAATGCCAACTACAGTTCCATTCTAAAGCAATTTCTGTTAAAGATAATGGATTTCCATTATACTACATTTAAAATATTAGTTTAAAGTAACACAATGCATTTTGAAGTAAAGGTTTAATATAGATTTAAATAATATGTTTTGTATCAATAATTAATGAGAATCATTCAAACTGTTGTTCTATTAAAATCATAAGCCTTTTTTGGCAAACTCAATATTCAAATCATTCAATAATTTTCTTTGTTTATGCACTTCTTTGCCTTTTTTATTTTAAACTTTTAAAAAATGTCTGACTTTTCCTCTCTCTAGACTATTTGAAACCTTAAGAGGACAGATCACCACCATGTTTCTCTCAAAACAAAGATAGTAAATCTAAAAATACAACATAATTCATCTAGAAAGCTCATGCGTCCAAGGAATACAGATCATAGGAGTCTTTGCATTTTCTATTTTTAGCTGATTTTGAGGTAGTTTTAATAATCTTGACATTTTATTTAATTTTAGTTTAACATGTCCAACCATAATTGCTACTGATGAAACCTGAGGGTAGAAGAAAAACCTACAGCAAGGGATGAATTTATTGACACTAGTAATAAATCAAAGTTCAAACTGTGTATTGGCTTTGACTTTGTCAGCCCAATAGTAATTAAGCATTACATCTGTATTTTTTTTTTACACTTTTAGATTGATTTACTGATTTGAAATTATTTTATTCTCTATACTGACTTTTCTATTTATCAACTTTGTAAGCGTTAGACCTTAATCTTCGCATTAAATATCAAATCCATTGTATTTTTTATTTATTTTTCATGCTTGTCTAAACAATCATTAGGTTTTAGATGGATTCTTTTAATTTTTGTTCCTCATAATCTGATTTCTTCCTTGAGTTTTGCACATTAAAGTCATTTACAGTAGCTAATAGTTTGATTTAACGTTTTAACATTGTTATAGTGCTCATTTGCTTCTATGGAACCACTCTGAATGGGCTGACCCCTTTTCAGAGTGCTGCTTGCAGTGAAAAAGTGTTGACAGACACACTCACAAAGGAAGAAGAGGCTCCAGGAAGAGAGCAGTGGTGGGCTGTGCAGCATGTTCAGTAGCACTGCCACAGATTTCACACTTCTTTTGTGCGTCTCTTTCTCTTCCTCTCCTCTGGGCGTCGCCGCAGTGGGGAATTCAATTCCCTAATAACTGGGGAATCAAAGTTGGACAGCACCACTGCTGAGTCTCATAAAGGAAGCAGTGGAGTGGTTGGCCATTCATTCATCGAGCCCCATTACAACGTGCACCAGATGGACACTGCACGTCACCGTGTGACATCTCAAGACAGTCGCAGCCGCCTGCCTGCTCGGCATGGAAAAGATGAAAGTTACGAGGAGGACGGGAGGCAGGTTGTGTCAAGCAGAGACAGATCTGATCAACAACTGCACAGAGATGAAATCAAAGTGGTCGAAGCATGTGGCGTGAGGCATCTGGTATACTAGCAAGAAGAAGCTGGCATGTGCCAATGCATTTTGAAGGGGGGCAGAGCTGCTTTCTCTCACTTAGTGGCCTAAAGTAGTAGAGATGCTTCTTGATGGTGGTTTCAATCCACAAGACATGGGATTTTTATTATTCTTTCACCATCACCCTGAGATATTTTTATTTAAAAGGCAAAGGGGGTAAAAACAGAGCAGCAAGTGTCATTTTATGGATGAAAAATCTAATCTAAACCAAAAGGCAATAAAAAAAATCACGGTGAGAACCTCCTGTTAATCTACATTATCTCTGCTTCTGGTCACTACTTTGGCATGTTAGTGTAAAATAACATGTTTTTATGTCAGTTTTTTTATTTCTATTGAAATAGTTATCATACAGTAAAGCAAGCTCTGTTAAACTCGAGTAAAATTACCACATTCATATCCAGAGGGGTGTGTACAGGTTGCGCCTCGTATGTGTGATTCTACCTCCTCTAATTGCAAGGTGTGACCATCAGGAGCTTCTTCACAGCTGGAGCTCATCAAACCCTATCAGGAGCTGATTCCCTTAGGCAGATGCCAGATTGTTTTGCTAACATGGGTGGAAATCAGACCAGATACTTCTTAGTTACTTCTTTCCTGTGTTTGTGGTGCTTTTCTCAGGAAACCAATTGACATTGTGCTTCTGGATTTCAGGGCTCTGGATATACGAGTTAGTACTTCTCTAATATGTGATTGAATTGTCTGCAAAGTGCCGCAAGATGACGCGTTGCAAATAAATGATATAAAGCTTCATCCCCAGTTTACTGCCTAATAATATCAGTCATGCATCTGGAAGTGAAGGGTCTTAAAATATAGCTTTTCAATTCATGTTCAGTTCTAAGATAATAGCCTCATTTTGTTATGAAAATAACAAGTTGTGAAATAAAACAGTTGTGAAAACGTGGGTCGGCTAGAGGAGACTGTGTTTTTCCTCTGCGTAAAAGTGCTTTTAGTCAAAGAGCCTTTGCAGTTACAGCAGGAATAGAACTCTGTCCCTCAGATCATCAGAGAACTCACAACATACACAATTTTCAAAAAACATCTAAAAAATTGGCTCATAACACATCAGTCATGTCTGCATTAGTTGAATGTCTATCATTAAGGAGCCAAGCTGCCACTTGTGTCTCTGCTGTGTGAATTATATATGTGTATGTGTATACATGTGTATAGATGTATATATATGTATATATTTATATATGCATAGTTTAAATGTTTTATTGTATTTTATTAACCTCTGTAGTCCAGCGAACACTTATTCTGTATTTTTAAATCAGTTTTAAAGAGTTATAGCTGTTTTTATTTCTTTTTATATTTGTATTTTTCATTGTAGAATGCTTACTGTTGTGTTTTTTTTTTAGATAGACAATTTTAAGATCTGTCCACGGACAACTGATGAAAAAAAGCCTTTTGGCTAATTCTGGTGCATTTGCAGGAATGCTTTTTAATGAACACTGTCCCTGTCAAATAAATAAATAAATAAAATTAAAATTAAATTAAAAGTTTACAAAAACAGTGTCACCTCGGTTGATTCTTATATTTGTTACGTATTTACTTCAACCAGTCATTGGCTACATTGCAAGTCTTTGATATGCTTAAGAAAATAGCTTATACAATATGTAGAGAACAACTTCTTTAAATCTTCAACTATTTTTAAAAACTAATTAGTAAACTCTCTCCTGTTCGGTTAACAACATTCAACGATAACACCAAATAACATATTTGTGTTCATCTGCACCTGAAGTGTAAAAAGGTCTTGTCCTGGTATTGATTTTAACATTTTATATTACTTCCTGCGTTGGAGCACTGCAAGCATCTGATCCGCTAATCTCAGAATGCCAGCTTTCACTCAATGTCATCTGCCAATGGGCTGCAACCAGGCGCCCATCTTGCCTCTGGCACCAGAACTGCACCCATCCAGCTTGTGAGCGCTAATACCCGCCGTTGCCAGGCTACAGCGAGAGGAATCAAATTTTAGGTGGCTTCCACAGCTGCAATGTACCGTTGTGCACCAAGGGACATACATGGCAGTGTTCCCACTATGCACCTGGATGGGATGAAAAAGGAAAGGAGTGGAGGAGTGTCAGCCACTCGCTACTGTAGAAGCTGGCTAAAGACAAGGCGTGTGTGCAGAGAAAAAACGATGACACATTTCACCTTGGGGAGTTCTAGATTTCTTCCATGTATTCACAGTTTGTATGCTTTCCCAGTAGCAAAAAGACTTGGAAAGCTGGATTTTATCTGGATTTTTTGTAAGCCGCCGTCTTTTATTAAACACCGCCTTAAATGGAAGCAGTTTAATCAAAAGCTGGGAGAATCTTGCGATAAAAGCGATCAATAATAGTCTCGCAAATCCAAGCAATGTCCTCTTTTCACCACTTTATTGCATCACTGAGTGCTCTTTGCTTGATCTTTGATACAACAGGGTTTCAAACAATTGGCTGCAAACAGCCTTTCCAACAAGCACCCCCCCTCCCCACAAAGACCTGAAGGGCTTCTCCACAGTTGACTTCCTACATCTTAGTCTCAATGCAATCAGCGAACTGTGCTGCTCAGACATTGTTAATTTCACAGGGTTCACACAACTGTAACAACATCTTAACAATCATCTTCAAAGAGAGATGCTTACCAAAGGCTGAATTATAGGATCACATGATCTGGACGACATCACGAATTGAAGGTAGCAATGCCTGAATAAAAAAAAAACAAAAAAAAAAAAACAAAGGTTTGGGATGACCTAAATATTTCCTTCATGACTTAGTTTGGGTAGAAGTCTAAAGCAATTCTAAATCCTATAAAGATTCTCAATTATCTAACATACAAATTTAATTATTTATTTGGAGATTAGCACTCATCAAATAATGCTCTCAAAATACACCAATTCTAACCAAATGTAGACATGGTGATTAGGGAATAAAAAATAAAAAATTAATAATTATACATTTCTTTATCTTGTGGAGAGCAACAGTGATTGCTAAATAGAAGCTAAGCAGACCTAAAAACTGGGAGCACAAGCCAAACAGAGCTACCAATAAAGCTGTTAGATGTTAGTTTCTCTAACTCTATTTATTTTCAGTGTTTTCTTGTCATTACACTGTCACATTTACAGAGTAATGAAATGAACTCTCTGCATTTATCCCTTCTTTGCTCAGGAACCCAGAGTGTCAGTCTGTGGGAGTGGGGCTTGAACTCAGAACCTCTGGATTTAAAGTGCAATGTCCTAACCAATAGGCCGCAACTTCCCCTGCTTAGCATTACTGTAGCTAAATAGAATTAGCTCTGTAGTTAATAAAAATAATATTTTAGCAAGCCAATTATGGGTTAGGAAAGCTAACTTTTTGTACCTGTGTGTAGAGGCTGGCATTAACTTTGGGCAAGACTAGCCCTACTTAAATCTGTAAATCCAAAATGAAAGTCCAAAAAAAGCTGCCAATGTTAACTATAGCCGTGAGCCGTAAACTGCACAAACATAGAAAATATCTCAATGCTATTTTGTTGTCCTTTAATACAACCCTTAATGCTGGAAAAATGAATATGAAGATTAAAATGTGAAAGAACCTGTCAAGACAGACCCGGATAAGAACTAGCTGGAAAAACATTACCCTTAAGTAAACTAGAAGACAACATGCCAAACAATTTTTTTATCTTTTTAAAAATATCTTTTGGGAATAAAATCCATCAAAAAGCTGAGTCAGTTGTGGCTGCAGCCTGGAGACCTGTTGCAGCACTTCCCTCATGGTGCTCCTCTGGCTAACTTACAATTCATTGAAAAAAAAACTTCATGTTACATACATTTATGGCTTGTCTTTTTTTAGGTGACAATATATCCAGTGTTACACCATTCTGTGACCTATCATATATTGTGAATCAAATTGCTGATGCAGATTCTCCTTACCAGTGTGTTATTGACCCTAATTTTACAGGAGTCATTCCTAAACCTAATGTTTAGGTGATACTTAAAAAAGTCTCGAAGCCTCACTTCTGCTATCCTTTTTTAATTGTTGCTAGCTACATGGTAGAGAAACAATCAAAAACGAACATTTGGTCACCCAAAAAAAGAAAAGTTTTGATTAACAATTAATCAGTAAGTTAACTGTCCATAGGTACCATAAAAGATATCTATAGCGCCATATTGACTTGAAGTAATTTCATTAATACTAATAGGAAATTTTATTTAAGATATCTCTACAACATAATGAATAATCAAAACTAAAGAACAGATATCTATAACAGTTCTAAAAAGTCAAAACTGCAGTTACAGATACCTGTAAATCGATGTGATCAGAACTTACTGCAAGCTGACAACACCACACTATACACAGAAAACGCAGTAGTTTACCCATATTGCAAAGCGTCTTTATGCCCAGTGCTGATATTTATGGACTAAATCCAAGGATGCCTCTAGATGTTAACATTCACATGCTGATCTGTCCGTGTAGTTATGAATATTCCTAGTGAGCAGTGTATAAATTCTGTCCGCACGCATGCCGCTTGGAGGGACTTGGAAGCCAAACATGACGTAATCTGCGTTCGGCTCTGATTGGCATGTGGTGGGGACACCGGACCCGCTAAATTACGTGACACCATTAAATGCAATGTATGTACAGTACGTATGGATTGCATCAGTTGCTTCTGATCTAACAAGCTGAAAAAACCCTGTTTACATTTGATAAACATAACAAAAAACTGGCAAGAGGGATTCGGACAAATAAAAGAGGGAAATAATAAACAATGATGACTACTCCCTGGCTCCCGTCCATGTTGCTCTCCATTATTTACTTCCCTGATCTCCGTTGCATTGTTGCCATCATAAACGCTCACTCACCCAGCGTGATGCCATCATCAGACACATAGTGGTGTGTCAGACTTGGCTTTTCAGTTAAATGGGAAAAGAGCTAGAAGCCGATTGTTAGCGGGTTAATCCGGTTTTGAACAACCCAGAGCTTTTTGCTTCAAGACGCTGACAAAGCGTCTTTTCCACTTAATATAAAAGGTTTTACAAACGGGGGCGACCCGCTAACAATCGGCATTTGGCTCCCTTACCACTGGTTAAAAATCTGTGTCTAACCCCTCTCTGGCAAGGTGTGTGGCCTCTGTCCCAGCACAACTAGGTGTCTGGGAACACCATCATGCTGGGTTAACATTGACGATGTCACCAGTGCGACATAAATCAAGAAAGTAAACAATGGAGAGCAACATGTAAGGAAGCCAAGGCGTAGTTAGTGTACTTTACTGTTAAGCTCTTTTGTCTTTCCGAATCCCTCTCACAAGTGCTGCTCCATGTTTAAGGAAAGTAAAGAGAGTTGTTTTGGCTTGTTAGATCAGACATGGCTGGCGTGGTGTGTTGATGTCCGTACGTTGCGTTCAATGGTGTCACGTAATTTAGCGGTTCAACTCGGATCTGGTGTTCCCACAGTATGCAGATCAAAGCCAGGATGATTTAAACGCGGGTCTCTTGCTGACTCGTTTGACCTGGTTAGGCACTTGTCAGTGGTTTGAACAGTATTTTTTTTTTTGGTCAGTGGGAAATGACTGGTAGTTGGTTCCACAGGACAGAATATTTCCAATATGAATCTATAATACAATACGACTTCTGCTAGCACCACCAATGCTCTGGCCTGTTACCAGGAATGGGTTGAAAAAAAAATCAATGAATCAATTTGAATTTATTTTCCTTTCCATATCCATATTGATTGATAACACCCTTCATTCAATCTTTTAAA
>NW_015150546.1:1349593-1369049 GCF_000732505.1 Cyprinodon variegatus
CTTTTGAACGAAAAAAGACAATTCAATAGCATTAGCCACTGTTTAACCCTAAGAAGGCAACATTAGGACAATTTTAAGAGAAATAGATTAAAATATATTGAAAATGTAGAATATTGTAACATTAAAATAGAATCTCACATGCTGAATTAATACAGTTTATCTGGAAGAAAAGAGTTTATTTTAAAGCGGATTATGCTTAAATATCTTTTAACAAGCTTGTGTGGCGCCTGGGGAGCAGTGTGGGCTTAAAGGTTTTGCTCAGAGACCCAGAGTGCAGGCTGTGGGGATCGAACCGGATATATACTTGCAACCTTCTCAGAGCACAAGCGCACTGGACCACTAGGCTAACCACTAGGCCAACATACCCCACATCCCATAAAGGAACCTATGTTATGAGTTTGACCAAAAATGGACAAAACCCAAAAGAACAATAAAAAAAACACCAAGGTAGCCTCAAACAAAAGCCAAAGATATTGTTAAACAGCATTCAGAATAACTAATTAAGCAGGGATATATACCCTACCGACTCCCTTTTCAGAGGCATGGGCCAATATCGGGTCTTGCAGGCCAACAACGACCTCAACTACTCCCCATTACGACTGGTGGACCTGTTTCTCTGGTTCAATTTGCATGTTTTCTAAGCCATAACGAGGCTTTGTTGGGCAACTCTATAAGTCTGGAACTCAAACGCTACTCCACACATTTTGAATTGAGAAAACTTCCCGGATGGGAGGGGAAACGTCTTCAAACTTGAAAAACAAAGTCCAGTTGGTGTAATATACAAGTTACTTTCTTATGACACCATTGGGGTAACTCAAAAATCATCATATTATCTCATCTTATGGGGCCTTGTATTTACAAAAGCGCTGACCCTGATAATAGTTACTGTATTAATTATTAAACAAGCTATCAGTCGGCTATTAGGCAATTTGTAAATGTAGATTTGGAGTGGGCAAACTTATTCAATAAATTATAAATTGTTTATCTACTTTTATTGAAATGTATCAAACATTATTTTATTTAATCTTTTCTAATCTCCTGATAGATTTAATGATGAGCCCCAGAAGTTGACCCTGTTTCAGACCTAAATACGTTGTTTTTGATGGCTTTTTCTCTTTTAAGGGTGGGAAATGTCTCTTTATTAAAAAGAAAAAAACATTTTCATTGAAACCCCTTCTTTGGCATCCATGTAGCAAAAACACATTCCTTGTGTTACATCAAAGCTTGACTTAACCAAGGGGAGGAGAGCGATCATTCAACACAGGCTGTAAATGTACACTAATAGATGGATAAATAAATTTACATTTGAAAACAGGCCAAGTTTCTGGACCGTTGGATCGTTCCCTCTCTAGAATAGTCCTCGTCCTCCACTGCATCTTGCTCACCCACGCACTTCCAACTAACCAAACACCTCATCCTTGTTCTGTTTCTGCAGAAAGCAAACAAAGGGGCACTTAGCCTCACCATCATCTCAGAGATGTTAGGATCCATCAGAGATTGAACGTCTGAGATTTTCTTAAGCTGATCTTACAAAATCCATTCCCTCCTCCCGAATGTGAACTCGGAGACAGATGCTGATGCCACTGTTGCCAACATGATAGAAACTGCCAAAAAATATATATATAAAAGCTGGTCTCTTTTTACTTACACTGTGTGAAACTGTATTATCCTAAACATGAAAACAAACATTTTTGGAATCAAATGAATCCCTTAAATAGGCCTTAAATTCTTTCCCCAAACTTTTGCTTCAGACAGCAGAAGATGAACTGGAGAAACACAGAATAATAATTAAAAAAATATATATAAGCTTGACCTTTCCTTGCTGCTGCACTTTTTGGAGGGGTTGGTTGTTTTAGTGTGTTTTAAATAAAGGAAACCAGCTACTTTAGGGAGAGGATACTGCCTGTTCATCTGATGTTTGCCAGTAATATCTTCCGTTTTATGGCAGAAATACTTAAAAAACAAGCAAAACCGTACCAGATAGATAAAATATGTCTCTAAAAATAGTCACAATGAACTAAAACACTACATTTAGTTGATGGTCAGAGATATTGATGCTATATGAACCAAACAGGAATTAGGTTTTAAATCTACTATTGCTTGTAAATCCCGAAAGAAAGAACAAAACTTAAAATAAAAGTATTTTATATGAATCTACGGTTGTCAGATCATGTTTTCAGGGATGTTACTGCTTGTCATTTAGAGGGAGCGCTGTTAATTAGAAGCAACTTTTAATGTTACTCTAAGAACATATTTGTGTTCCATCTCAATTTACATATATAAATTCAAATAATAAACTAACTTGCTTTTAGCTTCAACATTTTGTTTTGAATATTAATTGTTATCATTTAAAACCCAGCATTTAACTCATGTGAAAGCAAAACTCGTTGCTCTAAAACCAGTGGAATGCAGCAATAAATAAAAGTCATCTACAGGCAATTACATTCTTTAGATAAAGCTGTTGCTCTTTAATTAAATGGATTTTTCTTCTCGCAACTTACAGTAGTATTGAATACATATTTGATTCGCTCTAATGGATTGATAGTAAAAGCTCATTAGCTAATTTGTTGAGAAATAAGTTTGAGAAATAATTTGTTTGAGACGGAACAGAACTGCCACCCACAGCAAAGCCTGGTGAATGTAGTGAACAAAAGGTGAAAGGTTATTCTTAGCCATAATCATCACAAACATCAGGGTGTTATTAGATGCTGGAATAGGCATGATGCCAAGTGAGAAATATCACAACTTGAATTAAACAAACTTCCATCCCTACCCATCTTAAAGGCTCCTGTAGCAAAAACAATATTCTCAATAGCAATATCAAAATATTGACCCCTAATTACAGATGCAGAAATATTTATCTTTTCATTTCAACAAGAGGGAGACAGCTCTTTTTTGCTTAATTCTTTGGTACAATAAGATGTTTTTAGGGGCTATTCCAGAAGGAGCAGTTTTAATGTCTAAGATGCTAATTAAATAATAAAAAAATATAACAACTAAACTATAACTAGATTTATTGCATATTAAAAATATATCTATTAAAAAGATTTAAGAGGAAAAGCCTCCCTTTGCTCCCCCAGAATGAAATTGAGGTTAACAAATATAATAAAAATTATAGTTGTTTTTAATTTGTTGTTTTTTGCTTTTGTTCATCTTTCATGTAAGCTTTTTATTGAAGTTTTGGTTGGTCTATTCATCATACACTTTTGCAAGTTTTATTAAAAGCTAATGCCATTTTGCACCTCTAACAATGTTGAAATTCTTAAAACCCATTAAAATGTAAAAGTATATACCTTACACTTCTACTGCCATTTTGCACTTATTTATGATTTGCACTGTCACCATGGTTAAACATATTTTAATCCATTTAAAAACATTTTTTGCACACTTTTTAAACCATTTCACCTTGTAATATAAAACATTTCTAATTCTGCTACAATTAGTATTGTATTTTCTAATCTGATTTAATTGCAATTTCATTATATTGTTATGACATATGACAGATAACCGAATCTAAGTTTAGCATCCTCAGTATGTGTCTTCTATTAGGTGGATGAAAACTGACATTCAAACTTGACACCTGGGAATTAATATTGTGGATACGAAGATGACCTTTCCAGGAGTGGCTTTGGTTGAACTCACCATTCAAGTTCTGGTGTAATAACCCATATAAGACTTTTGATGCATATGGCAAAATTAGAGGGCCTTTATTTATTAATAAACTTGGCAGCAAATGAGTCATTGTTGGATGAGCTTTTATCTTGCTGGCTATTTAACAGCAATTTGCAGTAAACCAGCAGTATAGAAAACTGTTCACACTTATTCCCTTCTCATGTCAACATTTACCAATGAAAAGTTTAGAACATTTAGAACAAATACAGATTGGGTTGTGTTTTGGGGCTTGTGGCTTCTGTCTCCTTGAACCCCAGTCGGCCTCGCAGATGGCTGCTCACACTGAGTCTGGTTCTGCTGGAGGGTTCTTCCTGTTAAAAGGGAGTTTTCCTCTCCACTGTCGCTACAACCATTCTTAGTGTGAGGGATTGCATCTGAGTCAATGAGTCAATGCAATCAATTGGTGTTCCTTAGATAGAAAACTTTGAATCAATTTGACTGTGTGATCTGGTGAACTGTGGAGTGCCTTGAGATGACGTGTTGTAAATTGGAGCTATATAAATAAAGTGAATTGAATTGTTTAGATGTTCCACAATATATAACAATAACATAAACCAGCTTTTATTATCATTAATACAGTATAACCCTTTTTAAATATAAGGTTGAAGAGGTAAGAGCTACTTGATCAGATCAGCTGACCACTTAATCATCTACCTCTGGCTGGTTCTGCACAATTAACACTTGGATACTACAGCTAAGTTTTAATCTAGATTATTGTGATTTTCTATGCATCAAAAAAGAATAAAAGTAGATTCCAACTAAACCAATTTATGTGTTATGTAATTTTAACAGCATTAGGATGTGTTGCTATTTTTTTCTAAGACCTGTCATTAAGTAAAACTGCTCTAATTCTCCTACTGTACATCAGAGCACAACTGCATACGCCATAATTTTCTTCCTTCCTCCTTATATAACCACTGAGTTATAACACTTTATTCCTCAGCCAAAGGGGGCACCAGCTTTAGTAGAACCGATGCTGTGATTTACCTTTCCACATATAGAGGTTTTGCCAATTCTGCTGAGGCGATTATTTTGCAAATTGCACCCTGGGCAAGAGCCTCCTTATGTGCTCCCCTTCCAATCCGTCTAACACAGAAACAAAAATAAAAATTCTGGCAAAGAGTCCAGCCTAAAAAAAGCCTACAGATTTTTACTGTTTACCTCAAAATATTTTATTTCTTATAAAATAAACGTTACAATAACTTTGCTTCAAATACTAATACAGATTTACTCTCTTCTGTTTTTCAACTCTTACATCTGCCTTTAGCGTAAAAGTAAATCAGTTATCCTCACTTTGTTAATCTTCACTTTTAAAGATTTACAAAGCAAAAGAAAAAAAAATAGAATGAATCTTTGGTTCCAGTGCTGTCTGTCTGCTCATGTTACACTTCTCCATCTACACATACCTGAGTGCTGGTTTCAAGTTAAAACAGTTCCTTTTCATTGGAGAACATTTTGTCGCCAGCTGAGACATTGTGTACTTTGACACAAGCTCCACTTTCACTTTAAGGCTGTGGGATGAGGTCTGCTTTTATAAATCAAAAAGCATGCTCATGTCCGTCCATCTCTCTGTTAACATTTAGGAGTAATTTAATGACTCTCTGATGGAAGGCTGAAAGTTTGGTTCATAAAGTCCATACATTCACAATGATTGCAGATTTTTAAAAGCATCTTTAACATACAGAGACCAAAGGCCTATGAAACCAAATATCCAATAATGCCTGTGGGAACTGGCATATCTGCAGACTTACAAGCTTTTCTTTCACACACACACCAACCCACACACACACACTGAGTCTCACGCCCCATGTGAACACTCATCTTTAACGAGGGGAGAGCTGAAACCATGCGTGATTGTTTTAGAGAGGCTGCCCTAAAGGCACGTTATCGCTCAATGTGGGACCGCTCCTCTCAGTCATACACCCACCACCACCCCCCTCCCTCTTGTTGATTGTGCAGCACAGATCAGCAGCAACAAAGGCATCATTAGTGGGGCTTTGGTCCCCACCAGGCCTGGGCTAATTATGAATAGGGGGGCCCTGGTAATAATTCAAGGGCCCATCGGTGCAGCTTGAAACTGAAGAGAAAACTTCACAGATTTCAGCGGTGGCGTACACTTGGCCCATCTGCCTCCATTTCCCAGCCACCTGCCCAAAGATCCGACTCACGTCAGCCGCAAAGACTGGAGCACCATCACACACAAGAGGGAAGACATATGGGATTTATGCATGGTTTTAATGAACGATCTGCATCGGTCATTAAAGCTCCGGACAATTACCTGCTTGGAGAATAAAGCTCCCTTTTGAACTAACAATTGTTTGCTTTTAATTCTAGAATTCAGAGTCAATTTATTCCATTCCCCTCACCTTATCTCATATGCTCATAAAAATGATCCCTTGCACACATAGGCTCATCCAATCAAAGGCTTCTGGGAAGCAACACTGTTACAGTGATTAGGGAAGAGACAGATCTCTGTGCAAGTCTAAAGCTCAAATTAAGATTTATATCATGTTTAGCTGGACATCACCGATTCTAAACTGTACTCTTCAGATTAATGTAGTAATAGCTTTAAGCTTGCCCGGAGTGGTGATCATTGTTTTTGCCAGGAGAGGGCAGTATAAATGTTCTTAATCACATCTTAAGCAATCCCCCCTCATCCTCTATCACTGGGCCAAAGCAAGCACAAACACAGCTCTAATTCCAAACCCACAAAAGAGGGAATTTGAAAGTAAACAAATGAGCCCGATGGGATGATCAGCGCTCCCAGATTTGCAGCATAAACTCTTTTCCCATGGAGCTGGCTCGTAATTTCAGCACAAGGCTTAGATTTACGCTCCTCTCTCTCAGCTTCTGATTCCTTTTGGTGACTAAGCTCTGGTTCATAGCAGCATGTTTTATTTTGAGCGTCTGAAGAAGAGACGGGCTGACATTAGGCTGCAATTAATAAAGCAGCCTCTCTGTCAGGTCACATACTTTTAAGCTTTTTTGAAAAGTACTAATATAGTAAACAAACTGCTTATAGAAAACTATGTCTTGAAGTTTGGCTTCATTGCATAAATCTTAAGATGCAATTGCACATGATTAAAAAAATCTTTTTAACAATAATACAGTTATATTTTTGCACTTTTGTGTTCAATCTCATGTGCGGTGAGTTTTTCTGTCCCTTTTGTAGAGCAGCATCCACACAGCAACAATCTAATTTATTAGATATGTGCTCCACAAATATGTTTTTTTTTTTTTAAGTTTACCAATATTGCAGAACTGCTGGAAGAAACCCCCATTTATATTCCAACAAAGAAAGCAAATTAAAGGCAGTAATATGAGATCTTTGCGTTAAATGGCACAAAAAGGTAATGGCAGCATTACCCTAGTGAAACATGGTGGCGGCAGCATTATGGTGTGGGGAGAGTTTTCTTTAACCTGCTACAAGGGATTTTAATTTGATTAAAGGTTAATCATGAGTTAAAATGGCTTAGTTAAAATCTAGATCTAAATCTAATAGATAATATATGACAAGAATTGGAAATAAGTCTGAATAAGCTTGAGTTATTAGGGAATTTCTACAAAGAATTTCCTAAGGAAGGCTGAATTAGAATGCCTAGATGTTTTACTTTTCATAATTTATTTAAAAGAAAAAGAAAACAGTCAAATAATATACAATTGCTCCACTATATGATAATGATACACTTCTTTTAGTTGTATCACAACAACAAAAAATCAGGTGAAACATTGGAAGGTTTGTGGTTGTGATGTTCAAAAAGTAAAAAATTAAAAAAAATTAAATAGATACAGTTAATCAGAAAGTAAAAGGCTTTTTAAACTTCTAAAAGCAATGATTGTTTTGTTTGAAAGTAATCTGGAGTGGCATCCTTCTTCGTCATCCTGTGGATTATTCAGACAAGCTTGTATAGACGGTTTCCTCACTGATGGCTTTACATCCACTTATTAGAGCGCTGCCTCAGGGCGTGAATCTCTTTAACTCTCATCTCTTGTTATGTGTCCCCCCCCGATACACACACACACACACACAAATACAAAAAAAGGATTCCCACGATGTACAAAAAAGTCTTCTCCTTTCCGTTAAACTGCTCACAGAATTCAAAACGTGATTCTGGTCTTTGATACAGAGGCACTAACAGATCAATATAAAGAAATGTGTATTTTCAGAAGGGTGATAAACATTTCTCACAATTAGAAATGTGAAAAATAAGAAAGACATTATGTATTTCATCCGTTTTAAAATAGAATAGAAAATTCCTTTATAGTGGGAGAATTTCACCACAACAGCAGCAAATTGACATGCATTTAAAGTAAGAGGGTTTCACACAAAAATAAAATTCAAAAGTGAAAAAGAGGTGGAAGCAGTAAAGAAATGTATACTCAGTCGATTTTAAGTTCCCCAGAGTAATATAAGGAACACAGCCTTGTGTGAACGAAGATGTTATGTTAAGATAGAACTAAAATACAGTCCGTTTTAGCTCTCTAAAGCTAAATCAGTCAATCTGTAATTAGAATAATCACTGTTGAAAAATATACATTTAGTTGCTGAATTTGTTACTGGTAAGTTTGGAAATGAAAGTTTTCATATTTAGGCTTCTGAATCTGATATTAAATCGATAATATGAAAGGTAGGGGCTTCGTGGGGGCCCCGGCCCAACCCCAACCATGACAGGACTAAGCAGGAGAAAATAGATGGATGGATGAAGCATTAAGATGGTTGAATAGAGTATAATTAACCACGGGAGACAAGATGTAATATTTATTAATTCAAACATTTTACATGGCCCTTTAAAGGTATAGTTGAGGATCTTTGCGAATTTTTGAAAAGAACCGGCTTCTCTACTTAAAAAAAATAAAATATGCACATGCTCAACCTTGTACCCATTCCAGAGAGGGAATGCCTATTAAACAAGTGTGAGAGCGTGCACTAGCCCATTTCTCCACGTGAATGATCTGTCTAAAAGTTCCTGTCTGCATCACTCATACAAGCTAAATACCCAAAAGAAGATTTGCATTTTTTCCACTATGTAACACTAAGCGGTAACTGAAAATGGGGATAAGCACGTAGGATGGCCTTTTGTAAACATATCACCAAAATGATTGACAATTATAAGGACCACTTATTTTGATGATCCATCTGGAAAAAGAACATCCTCCACTATACCTTTAAGTAAATTTTATGTTTTTATTATATTTATATAGTGTTGCTCCTCTGATCAATATTTTTGATCAGATCTGTCTGTAAGAGGCTTGAGGAGAAAAAACTATCCCACATATTTTTTTTTGTTTTATAGCTTCGACCTGAGGAAGTCATGACTCTGAACAGAGGGGCCGAGTATTCAGGCAAGGCAGACAAAAATGTTTATTTAAAATCGGAAGGTCAGAGTAGCAGTGGATAGGGCGTCTATCACAGGAAACTCTGCAGGAGAGAAACACAGGCTAGTGACCATAATAATGTGATGGAGGAGGATTCTCTATGTGAGTCACTAACCTGGCTTAACAGTTTAGTTCATACCCAGAGAACAAGGTAGGATCCAGCCGGTGGGCTAGATGTGGGGAGCACCACCCAAAGTGTCCCAGATGCTGAGAAGATGAAGGAGTACAAAGCCAGGTCAAGCAAACAGATCAGAACAGGAACAGGCAGGCTCAGAGGTCCAGAAGTCCGAAGCCAGTTCAGGCAAACCATTCTGATGTGAACAGGCAGGCTCAGTGGTTAAGAGGCAGAACAAGTCAGGATTAGGAAATCAGAAACACCATCGACTCTAAAAACACTCTCACCACTGGCTAGAAAGAACAACAATAATTTTGCCCTGATGACTGGATGCAAGCAGCCTAAATAGAGGCAGGAGCAGGTGGATCAGATGAGAGGTAATGAGAAACCAGGCAGAGTTAGACAGGTCAGTGAAATGAATAACCAAGCCAGTCATCAGTGCCAAGATCATAACAGAGGAGCATTGCATCATATAAATAGCACAGCTTGTAGGACTGTTGCATTGTAGCAACAAAGTCCTCCAAAGTGCACTTGATCTTCCTGCATGGAGTTCTCCCTGTGCAAACGTCAATTCTCCCCATGTAGACTGGCTTTCTTCTACACTCTAACAACGTGACTTGTAGGCTAACTGGTGACTCTAAATTGGCCATAGTGTGTTCATGTCTGTGTATCTCTGTGATGGACTGGTAGCATGTTGAGGGTGTATTCCCTGTGTTGCTCATAGACTGCTGGAGATAGATGCCAGCCCCTGTGACCCTGACAGAAAAGCGGTAGAAGATGGGTAAATGTTTTAAACTTGCCTATATGCCATCAACTAAATAAATTTAGCCTTAATGGCTAAATCTGGTACAATTAATAACAGACTAAAGCACTATTGTGGATAACTGCATTTCATTCCTTTAAAATAGACTTAGACTTAGAAAACTATTATTGCCATTTTGTATACACAGAGTGTATACAAAACAGTGTGGGAGAAAAAAAAAATGGTGCAAAAAAACGCATTAATATGGAATTGCAGAGTATTAAATATATATGGTGCAATTATGCAGTGTTTTGGTTTTGTATTGTCAGTTTGATGCAGAGTCTGTGACATGATTTAGAGTTTTTTAATAGTTCAGCTGTCTGATGGCAGTGGGGATGAAGCTGTTTCAGAATCTGCAGGCCCTGCATCGAATGCTGCAAAGCCTCTTCCCAGAGGGCAGCAAGGAGAACAGTCCGTGGTGGGGGTGTGAGGGGTCATTGATGATGGTACGGGCAGGGGACACACAGCACTGGGATGAAACATCTTTCATGGAGGGAAGACATTTCATTCCAGAGCTGCGTTTCCAGAGCCTGTAACATTATGAGCAATGGTGACAGTGTAAAGCTGTGGTGGAGGCTTTTTTCTCTGTAGAGACAAGAAATCTGGTCAGAGTTTATGCAAAATGGATAATCCTGGAAAAAGACCTGTTACAGGCTGCCATAGATTGGAGACCAGGGTGGAGGTTCACCTTCCAGCAGGACTGTAACCATTGAAACTAGAATTTTCTGCTGAATTTGGATTCAGGCAGAGCGAGGAACAGACTGATTAGAGTAAAGTAAAGAGGGAGGTAAAACAAAGAAAAAAGCACATGAAGGCTGCTTTTGGTCTGGATTCAATGGCCCGGAATAACTGGCCTCTAAAGAGCTGTAGTGTCAAATGGTTTCTGTGACAGAGAACAGTGAGGGGGGGATAAACATGCTGCACTTAACATGTGGGCACACCACTTCCTCCTGACACCATCTGGGAGAAAAACTGATGAAAATAATAATGAACTAGGTGTTTATTTTTGATATTTTTGTTAAAAGCATCACTTCGGTCGACTGTGAATTAAGATTTCAGAGAGTCAATTAAATCGACAAAAAATGTTTAGTTTTAAAAAAGGCATTTAGAAGAGAGACAACCTGCCTGACATGGATTTCCCTTTGAATCGTCCTCGGCTTTCTAACACGTTTGCAGGCAGGTCAAAAGGTCCTTTAGACCCCAAGGCCTCACCTTCTTCCTAATGAATTCCCAGGATCCATCAACCTGCAGGCGCTCCCATACACGCTAACCAATGATTACACCTTGAAGGAGAGATAGGGTGGAGGGGGAGTAGGTGGAGACACACACACTCAAACCTACAACTTCGTTCTCTCGGCTACCACTAACACCATCAGCCCCCCCACCCCCAGATTGGAGGCAGGTGCAGCAGCAAATCAAGCCTCATTAGCTGCACCTTCTGCTGCCGTACACCACGGACAGATGGAAGCTCGCCCTCACATGTTACCTCACATCAGATGGCAGTTGGAGAAGGCTGGCTAGGGGGTAGCAGGGAGAACTGCTTGCCCCCTTTCTGCCCACGCAGCTTCCTCCGGGCTGCAAGACACCCCTGAGCTCAGATCCAGCACCAGAATGCTCCTTAACCTTTTTTTTTATTTTTTCCTGCCAAGTTTTTGGAGAATATCTAACACCACATCAGCTGTAACTTTCCCCTCTCTTCTCCCTGTCAGCTTTGACTCGGGTGAGGGAGGTTCACTCCACCGCCCCAGGCCCTGCATTTCAGTTGTTTTTTTTGTTTTGTTAAAAAAGCCAGAGGCGTGTTTGCGTAAAGGCCCTTGATATGGCGAGACAGTACGAGGCCCCACAGGTAAATGGCGGAAGCTCAGCTGCAGAGTATCACTTCCACCCCCTCCCTTGTCCTCTGTAGCTCTGACACAAGATCTGAGCGGCTAATTGAGGCAACAGTGTATTTCACTGGTGTCGACACTTGTGGTGAATTTATGGCCGCTCCTCTCATGGGGGCAAAGGCAAATGTGTCAAAAGGGAGGTCATGCGCAAATTGATGCTGTCGCTATGATAAGAAATATTGCTAATGTGCTTTTTAGTGGAGCAAAAAAAAGGGGAGGGTAGGATGGGGGTAAGGTGGTGGAATCTCCCATTGGGGCACTGAGAGCCGTCATGTAGGCCTTAATCAGAGAAAGACTTGCGGATAGGGATGTAGATACGACTCAGGTCTAACACACCTGAATCAAATGGCTGAATTACCTCCTCAGTTCTCCAGAGTCCCGTTAATCACCTTATATTTAATTCATGTGTGTTGAAGCAGAGACACGTCTAAAAGCTGCTGGGCAGAAGCAGAAGAAGCACCTTCCTCTGCAATCACAGGTCGTGTAACCAAATACTTTTGGGCCATGTCTCAAACTGCTTAGCTATTAAGAGACTGATTTTAACAAGTCATCTTTGCTCTAACTTAGTCAGATTAGATGGTAGGTGGTTCATTCCTTGTATAGCATGATAGCTCAGGTAGAAGACCATGTTTGATTAGTTTATGAATGTTTTAATCTTTCCAAATCCTACATGACCAGCTAAATAGGTCTGTCTGAGAAATATTAAAAACTTACGATTTTCCATCTTCTCTCTTTTTCATCTGTGTTCTAATTCCCTCCTTTGAAGCCACAGAGCAGCTAGAGATTAAATCACACATGATATGACACTCTGTATGAATGTGAATGGCCTACATTGGATTTTATTTGGAGGTATTATATAAAAACAGCAAAATATAATTGCAAACCACATACAGTATAGGAAATGTATTTTTGCAAACAAAATATATTATTCCTTCCATTTCACAGATTTTTACTATTGTGTAGGTCTATTACACAAAATCCCGATAAAATATATCAAAGACTGTGTTTTTTACAATAAAAAATAAGCACAATTTTAAGGAGGGTTAAAATTTCTGCTAAACAAAACCATACTTCCAGAAATCTTCAGAGGAAGACGTTTATCTGCTTGAGTTTTTGACTCAAATAAATGGGATCACAAAAGTCATAATCTGTTATTAGAGGAAAAACAAAGTTTCTAAGATTACGTTAAGAAATTAGTGCCGATCAGTTGGAGTCTTGAAGGGGATTAGTGGGAAGAACAAGGCCACATGTACAATGAATACTTTGTTTATACCAACAGAAGAAGAAGGGTCTGTGCAGTGGGAATAGACCTGCAGCTTTAATGGATTTAACCTTCGGTAGTAAGAATCACTATCAAGCACACAGGATAGTGCAGAAAAAGGGGGTGAAGAAGTACAGGGTAGGTGCTGGGGTGGAAGATGCTTTCTTAAGAGCTGGGTCTTCAAGAGCTTCTTTAAGACAGGCAGGGACACCATAGTTCTGGTAGCACTCGTAAGGTGAGCGTGCATGAGGAGAAATGGGCTCATGCATGCTCTTGCATGCGTTTAATAGGTGTTCCCTCTCAGGAGCAGGTACAGGGTTGTGCACGTGCATTTTTTTTAAGTGGAGAGGCTGGGTCTTCAAAAATATGCGAAAATCCCCCACTATACCTTTAAGGCGAGACATATAAGTGATTAAAGCACAAGCCCACAGGCCAACCAAAATTAACTTGGCAGCACAGGAGGACATAAGTTTAGCTGCTGCTATCACATCTGCTAGTTTTATTGAGTCTTTGAAAAAGAGAAACAAAGAGTAAAACCCTGGATCAATGAGGTCTCTCATGGTATCTGCTGCTACAGTATTTCATCTGTTACCATGATTGGAGCTACCAGGTTCTGCTGAATGCCCCTCCTTTTGCCAGACATTTTAAGGGGAGTCTCAGGCCATTTCTCATTTGACAAAAAAGTGTGTTCTAAACAATTACGTTTTTGACAATAACACTGGAAGTATGGACTCTAGGAGAACGGGAGCATGATGAACAAATCTGTGAGAATTGGAACAGAAGCATACTCGTGTCATAACCACATGCGTGACTAGGCATCCACCTCCAGTTAATAATAATCTCTAGATAATAAATTATTACTTTATTTTATTTAGTGGGGGAGTAATGATGAAAACAGTCAGATAAACAAGAATCAAATGAACGTTTTGCCAAATAAAAAACAAAAATGGCTGTGGTTAGCCTCAGAGTCTCTTTGGTTGCCACGGTCCTTTCAACATGGAATTTTTTTATTTTATTTAAGCACTAAATCAGTAAATGGGCCAAAAAGTGAAGGTTAAAAGTAAAATGTTCTTGCTTTGAATGATTTGAACACGTAAGTTTGTAGAACAACAGCAACCAAAAACTGAATTTTTAACAGAAACACTCTGAGCTCTGTGAGCGCACCCCTGAAAGCTACCGCGATGCATGCTGGGACAGAGATCAGGTTGAAGAATGCACAAGTCTGCTCTGATGCAGACCGAGAACAACATCTGGGGATTTTGTCTGTTCTCTGTCGTGTTCTTGGCAGTTGGAGCAGTGCTGGGGCTGATGCCGATAATGTGTAATGATCACACGAGAACACACCAGAACGCATATTGTGAAAAACTGATATGTTAATAAAGTGTAGAACTAAACCTGAGTGCTTCACAATATCAACCTGGCTTTCCAGGTAGCTTTGGATCAACAGATTGTGAACCATTACAGAACCAAAAATATGTCTGATCAAGTGTAACATCTGTTTTATGGCCTAAAAACAACCTATAGCTCAGTTAGTTATCAGTCAACGACAGATCGGACCCTCTTAAGTTAAATAGTTCAGTTTTTGAGAATAGCAGCCCTCATGGAGCATTGATATGCACCACTAGCTTTATATTGGCATGAGGAGTTAAATAGAGTTTCTTTAAGGGTGACTTTAAGAATTAGGATCTGTGCCCATCTGCATGGAAAGCGCTGAACTGAGTTCATTAGGGTAACTGGTTAGAATTAGGGGAGTTTCCCCATGTACATCTGATAGAAAGATTACCCTAGGGCAGGACTAAATAGAATAACGTACATATCCCTCCTGTATTTGGAAATTAGTGAAATCCGGAACATTCTTATGGATGGATGGACGGACGGAGGTAGTCCGTCGGAGTTGAGAAAGTGTTAGATATTTAAAATATTGTGTGTTAGAAGGAAGCCACAATTACTTTAATTACATTAAGATATATCTACAGTTAAAGAACTAAACAAAGACAAAGATTACTTTAAATGTCTGAGACACATTTGGTTTTTATCAGGCTGGAAACTGGACACAATAATAATCTATAAGTAATAATGTCAAATGGGGATAATGGCAATGTCTTTGGATTTCATAAAAATATTTAGTGGGGTTGGTTGTAGTGCCTGAGAGGAGCTGAGGGTACTAAAGTTAGATAAATATACAAGACAGCAACGCAGCAGATATCTGGGTGCTCAAAAGGAATAGTTTTTAGTGTTGTAGCTGTGTTTTTGGCTTTTTAGAGGTTGTTGTCTTTAGGCTTGGGTTGTTTTTTGCAGAAAGGTTTGTTTCTCTGAAAACGATCTTAAAGTCATAGGGAAACGGCTGTTCCAACCGTTGCATTTCTGAATTCTCCCGAGTGGTGCCCGACTTTACACGAGTGAATAAAGTGAATGTGATTGGTGGTTTATCAAGGGGGAGGGATTTTTAGTGACAGAAGGTTCGCAGGCCGTTTTGGTTGCGGCTGGTGTCTCGGAAGCATCTTGCTAACCAATTAGCAACTCAGTGCTAGAAGGTTCCCAATAGGAAATTATATTGGGACCAGGTAGCACTTAGAAACGACACTGTCAAGGAACACTATGGACAGCGGGGACATGCAAGAGGAGGAGAGGTTTGTGTCGGTTGTCGGGGATGAGTCTCTTCTGTCATACATTTTTTCATTTAGAGGAGGAAAGTGGGGACAAAGATGTTGTGGAAGAGGACGCCAGGGCGGGAGAAGATTGGTTTGGTGTAGAAGGCTTCCAGCCGTACATGTTTGAGCCCTTGACTCGCAACGCTGCCAGTTCTGTTAGCTCTACGCCTGCCGAAGACACAGACGTCCATCCCTGTGAACACTGGGACGGAACTCAATGGGAAAGTAAATAATGATTCTTATTTCAACCGTTGCCTTTATTAGCTGCAACATATGAATGAAGATGCCATGACCAAAAAAATTTGATTGACAGATGACCGTTGATATATGATTGGCCAAACTTAAGTGTACAAGCTGACGTATAACTAACTGGCCTACATAAAATAACGGGGGGAAAAGTTTATTCTAAGACAGGATTTTTGTTTTATAGAAATTTTTAAATTTTGGGACAATACAGTATGATAAAGAGTACAGTTTAAGCTAGAATGATTTGACATTTAAATATGATTTCCCTACAACTTTAAATGAGACAGGAACAAGAGAAGAGAAGGGAGGTAGGGGTCAGCGCTTTGCCCATGACACTTAACTGTTAAATAAAATAGTAAGATGAGTGTCCATAAATCTAAAGGTTCCATTCCATATACAGTAGTGTTGATTTGTCATACGTTTCAATGTCTAAACATGTGTTTTCAATTGATATTATTAATTGAAATGCATGTTGTATTTAAAATAAAACATAAAAAAGTACATCTGAACTGGTTCATAAAGCTATCCTGGTGTCATGAAACAGGACAGATGGACCCAGTATTCAAGGTCAGACAGTCAGTAGGAAAGTTCAAAACATTTATTAGAAATAAAACAGACAGAACAGAAGCATGCTGCTGTGGAACTGCGCCCGCAGCAACTGCAGGTGCGGGGCGCAACCCATCCCAGATTCTGTAGAGAAAAACACAGGTAAGTGACCACGATCATCTGAACAGAAGATGATAATTAGAGTGAGTCACTTACCTGGTTTAACAGTTCAGTCCACTCAGGAATGGACAGATCTGGGTTCCAGGAATCCATCAGAGCATGAAGGCAGGTTCAGAGTCCAGAGCGTCGAGCATCCAGCTCAGACAGAAACGCACCTGGGAGGCAGAATCCAGCAGGAGTCCAACTGCGGTCCAGGCAAAAAGGATCAGACAGGGACAGACAGGGCCAGTGGATGAGAGGGAACGGAATCGGGAAAACAGAATCACTCGGGAAACGCTGAAACACTCTCACCACTGGTTAAAGATTAAACAAGCCTGAAGACATGGGCTGAAAAATAATCTCCTACTGTAAATGGGGACATGAACCATGGAAATAAACCTAAAACTAACAAAATTGACAGACAGGACACTAACAGGAATCAAACGGGGAACAAACAGAAAGCAAACAATGATCTGGCCTCGATCGCATAGGCTGAACTGAATATAAGGCAAAAGAAACAGGTGAATGAAATAGATGATAACTACAGCAGGGAGGGAAACAGCAGGTGAATGAAATAAACAATTAAGCTGGAGGAATCAGGCCAGATCAGGACATCTGGACAAGATTTCCATAACTGCTTCATGAAATGGTCAGAGAAGAGAGGAAAACTGAAGGGGAAAAGTACAGAGCAAATCCAAAAATCATAAGGAATCAGCTTATTAAGAATCTACCCGCTAGTGCTGCAGTACAAATCCAGAAATCGATATATAAATTTGCTTTTTAAAATAGCTTGAAAATAAAGACAAGTTTCTAAAAAGAAAGGTCAGATGTTGAACCAAAACTGAAGTAAAAAAGAAACAAAAGTTGAAAAAAAAATTATAATTGTTGATAATTTTGAAAGATTACAATATAGTCTAATGCTTGGATGCAAAATATAAACAAAACTACTCAATATCTCTGCACAGTGCTGTATATAAAGATCTTAATATTTCAGTCTATGCATAATTACATTGCTTTTCAGAGCACTGTTGAGGCCCTGTAACGATCTGCGACGTCCGTCTTTGTGTTGTCAGGTGCTTCTCCAAATGAGCTGCGGCCGTTTTGACATCTTTAACAACTCTAATTTCAATCAGGCTGCTGCGGCGCTGCTTGTTTTTCTGGGATCTAATGAAGAGAAAAAGACACACATATGGGACTCCTCTTTTCTTTTTTCTTCTTGTTTCATCCTTCGATCTGTTCCCAGATCCATATGCCATATGGAAAGGCGTTGAATAAAAGAGCTCAATGTGCGTTTGGTTGTTCTCTAAATGTAGCTGAAAACCTTATAAAACAATTTAAATATTAAAGAAATATATCCTTCCCTTGTTTCTCTAACTCCCTCATGCACTTAAATTTGAAGGTTACCCCTTCCAGGACTTCTAACTGTTTTGTTTTTTTAAGGATTTTGTTTAATTTAGAGCAAATCTTCATTATTAAGCCTGATGCCAAATTTGAAGAAGCTGAGCCATATGCTGAAGACTGCCTATGCCATCTTTCCTCTAAATCAAGGATTTCAAATTTGTCTTTTTGTTGCATTTCATTATAAGGCGTGTTTGACATAGGATGAAGGGCCGACACAGATGTCCAGGGACCAAATGCATTTTAAAACCTTCATGTTTGATCTGCAAAGTTGTAAAAGTATCTCAAAAACTAAGAAACCATATTGAGTCAGCTTCACCTCTACAAAAAGCACAAGTACTGAGGTGGTCACAGCTTCTGACTTTGCCGTGATTTTGTGACTTTCTCTCCTCTGAGGCTTTACAGCCAAGATGAAATCTGGAAGTCATTAACAGAAACTATAACAAAGCGGAAAGAACAGAAAATGTTGAGCAGAAGGGCCGTTCAAGGCTTGTAATGATTTTAATGTTACTCGGCCATTAGCAGGGAGGAGAAGGAACGTTTTAAGATGCAGTCTTTTTTACCGGTCAGCTTCTTTACAGCATTTATACAGATCTAGAACAGGCCTTCGCCCAGCAGAAGGAGGCATGTTAAAAGATAATTCAGAAGGTTAGACACTAAAGATTATTGAAAGAAAGTTGAACTAAGTCTTTATCATGGACAGTACAAGATTTTGGGAGTTAAACAGTTTAGGATCCTCTGATTCTTCTCTTTATGATGAACTATTTTTGGTTTTAAATGTGGCTTTAGTATTTTTTTTTTTAGCTAGATAATTTTTTATAATAATATAATTCTTAGTTTCTGTTTAGCTTTTATTACTTTGAGTCATAATTTTAGCCGCAGACTCAGAAAACCAAAAAAAATAATCCCAGATAAGCACATACCGCTTGTCATGGTTGCGCCCTATGTGAACCGCTTTTTGAGTTTTCAGTTATTTATGTCATTCTATTTTGTTGATCATTGGTTTCTTTTCCATTTTGTTATAATAAGCCTGATGTATTACAACATCCAACTGCCATGCACGTGGGCATTGTCATATAGCTCTCATTAATTTCAATGGTGAAGTCCTTTTGTAATCTTAACTAATTTTTGTTGATTGCAGGCATGTCTAGTACTTCCCATTAATTTTGCCTGTAAAGCGTGGAGAATGGCTCCAGGCGTAACGCACCGTGACGTAACTGCTGGAAGATGTCAGGAGCAGTGTTAAAGTTAAAGTTACAAGTTACCTTGTTTAAAATGTAATTGTAGTGTAACTTTTTCGATTACTTTTAAAAAGTAATGTAACTAATTACTTTTGATTACTTT
>NW_015150546.1:1369134-1373486 GCF_000732505.1 Cyprinodon variegatus
ACAATGAAATACTCTATACAACATTGAAATCAAGGAACAAAAACTTTTTACAGGCCCAAGCATTTGTTAAACAAATAAAAGTAGCCTACGGTATACACGTTTTTTTTTTTTTTTTTTTTACAAATAACTACTGTACTGTACTGTAAAATAATATAGTTATCGATAAATAAGTAATAATTTTAATCATCAATACGAACTGAAAGGTTAATATTACGGGGATCAGCACCGCCCCACCGTGACAGATTGGAACGGGAGAAAATGCGTATGAAAAAAATTTAAAGTACAGTAGGACAAATAGTGACTGACGTGTACAGTACAGTATTTCACTGCTGTTTGACGGAGCCACTGCATCCTGACTCTGCTCTCTGGCGTTTTTTTCTTCTAAAGCCTGCGGTGCAGGTGTGTTTTTTGGAGAGAAGAACATAGTTATCGGTAGTTGTTGTCGCTCGTTTTTCTTCTGGGCCAAAAGATCCTTATAAACTGACATGCCACCATTGATTATGTTCGACAATAAAGTTTAACAATGCATGAAGCAAATCCGTGAAGCAGCAAGCCCGTGAAAAGTGAACTGCGTTATAGCGAGGGTTCACTGTACATATTTCGCAAAGGTTTTTCTTTATATTTTTTAAAAAATTTAACTAAATTTGTAATTCTTAATATTTTCAGAAGTAACTGTAACTGAATTACATATTTTCTCATTGTAACTGTAACAAATTACAGTTTTTGTAATTAAATTACGTAACTTCGTTACATGTAATCCGTTACTCCCCAACACTGGTCAGGAGTGAGGTGTTGCCTATGTATTTTGGCAAAATTGGCCGCTCACTGACTCAGTGATTGCAATGAAAATTATTGTTTTTTATTTTTTACTGATTAATGCTAAATTCATTAAATCCGCAGACATATTAGTTTTAGGGATAGATAAGGATCCATTTATTACTTCTTGTTGACCCGACTTTTCCTTTAACAATGTAGGATGTGGTGTTTAAATGATGGTCAGATGGTCTATGAGAGTCTAAAGTGTGCTAGAAGAATATCTCCCCACCATCATACCACCACCCACCCAAACTATCAATAAAATGCATTAGAGATCCCTGCTATGTTTTTGTTTAGAAGAAAAGTTGTCTCACTTATCAGAATGTCGGAGGAGAGACTGAGACAACAGACCAAGTATCAGTTATTGTCCTAATCATATGCAGCCTGTAGCCTCTGTCTTTGCTTCGTTTCACCTGTTATGGTCTTCAGCTTTTATCTCTAAACGGTCTGCTACGTCAGACCAAGTATCTTAAAGCTTTTTATCCATTCTAAAAGCTTAGGACACCTCTCACATCTTGGAAGGTTTGCAGTTCTGCCATACTCCTCCCATTGTCATATAATAAGCAGAACAAAAAGTATTTTGTCCCTGACTGACCTGCAACATTTCTTGGCCTTTATATTGCAGTTTGATCTCTATTGATCTCTTAATATCTTGAGGTTAAATCACACAAGATGTGACTACTTAATTATTAACTGACTCCCTAAGGGTAATTGATGCAATGGATTTTATTTAGGGGTATCAGAGTTAGGTAGATTGTTTCTGTAGCTTTAAAAGATGGTAATCCTTATGCAGTTGTTGGTCACCATTATAGCAATCCCTACAGCAACTGGTCAGTCTATACAAAAACAATATCTACATGCGATTCTTGATGGTATCATTGGATTCTACTACTGTGCTGAATAACATCATCTGAGCCATCCACTATAGATTGCATCATCCATCACATAATTAGATTTCTGCGAGCCTGAATGGCTCCTTGTTGGATGTCATTTTGAGAAGCATCTTCTGTGATTGCCTCCATCAGTGCATCTTTACTTTGCAGATCTGCCAACGCAGCTATAAAGGAACACTGCTAATCGGCGTCATAATTACCTTCAATAATCATTGACAGAGCTGCGGATGGAGAGGAAGGACGGACGGAGAGAGCTCTTAGTTCCTGCATGGGGCTCTGTGAGGCCAGCTTGGTGGAAGAGGTGTTGTTTCCGGAGATGAAAGGTCCTTCAGAACGTGCTGTCCGCAGGAGGTAGAGGGTTTAGGTTGACGTCATCTTTTTTTGCTCTAATGCTGAGTGCCAACCATCAACAGCAGGTGACCTCCTCCTCCTCCTCCTCTTCCTCCTGCCTCCAAACAAACACTCACACTCTGCCATCTCTCTGTTTGCCAGGACTGCACCTGCAGCATATTATCCAAGCCTTTAGCTTTGTAATGTGGTGCAGGTGCCAAAGTGCCAACACACCATTGTAACACAAATAGGCACACAAACAAACATAACCTGAACCCCGGCATACCCGCTTACAGATGTGCAACGATTAATTGATATAATGAGACGTAAATGCAATACATTGTGTTCTTCCATGAGTTTACCACATGTGGTAAAGAAGGGAGATTTTCATAAATGTCGATTCCTTTCTTTGGAACTAGAACCTTCAGCTATTCAGTTTCACCTTTAAACATCTTCTGCATCTGTTAACAAAGCTTAAACTATACTAAAGGTTGCAGAAACCTGATCAATCATTGCAGAGCAAATCTAACAACTTGTAAAAGACTTGTAAGGACACAAGAAGAGGAACTCTTCAACCACAAATCTAATCAGAAAGGTCATCTACAGGAAAATGTTGAATGAGACGCAATAACAAAACTTTTCATGGAAGCAACTTTTGCCCCGTCTAATATCTAATATGGAAAACATGAATCTTACAGTGCTTCGCTCTGTGGCCTCCTAGATACGTTAACCACTGGTTTACACTTTTCCATATGTCACTGACTTTGGTTTGAAGAATATCGAAGTAATTTTAGGCCGAATTGAGATATTCAATATTTATCTCAACGTGTTTATCTTTTTGAAAAGTAACCATAAAAAAGCACCCCTAAAGCTCATAAAGAAACTCTTTCAGCACATAGATCCAAGGGCAATGCTTCAGGGAAGCGGTTTTCAAACTTGATTCTAAGCTACCACTACCCTTAATGTTTTAGATTTCTCCTTACTACCACGCACCTGACATAAATGGATGATTGACAGAATTCTGCAGCACTTGAAGGCTGCAAAGGAGGTCATGATTGAGGTGTGCCGCAACAGAGAGACATCTTAAACATGCATGCTTGAGGAGCAGGTTGGAGAATTTCTGCTCTAAGATATTTAAGTCAGCTTATTAGTCAGAAAGCACCACGAGCTAGGAAATACAGTGTGAAGGCCTCATACCTCGTTGCATTGACATGCGGCTATGAGGTATGACTCACCTTGTAGTTCATTTTCTATGTATGTGACAGGTCCTCCTGTAGAGTTATAGCTCACCAGTACGAAGCTCTTCACACCAAGGTTTTAGATCTGATCAGGTCGAGCCTTTTTCAGCTGCTTTTTGTATCTCTGCTTCTGTCTCCTTGAACCCCAGTCGGCCTCTGCAGATGGCCGCTCACACTGAGCCTGGTTCTGCTGGAGGTTTCTTCCCGTTAAAAGGGAGTTTTTCCTCTCCACTGTCGCTACAAGCATGCTAAGTCTTGCCTAAGTATTGCCTTCAAGTCAATGAGTCGATGCAATCAACTGGTTTTCCTTAGATAGAAAACTCTGAATCAAGTTGACTGCATGATCTGGTGAACTGTAAAGTGCCTTGAGATGACACGTGTTGTGAATTGCCGCTATATAAATAAACTGAACAGAATTGAAGCTGAATTAAATTAAATCGAATTGAATAATGATCAAAGTATCAAATTAGTTGAAAATTCATTTCTTAAAAGGAATTGTGATGTAATCTGTCTTCAAATTCCCCATCTCACCATCTCTGTCTCCTTTCCCTCTGTCTCTGAAAGGGGGGGTTATGATCGTCTGTTATAGATTACAATATTTGCATCGAGTAGCATATTCCAGTTTCAGGTCCCTTTTTATGCCTACACAAGTTTTATAAATGAAACACCAGCTATTGTTTATATATATATATATATATATATATATATATATATATATATATATATATATATATATACTTTTCAAACATATTGTTTCAGTTTAAGAAAGGAAATAAAAAATTACTCCACATTATTTCACATTAATAGAATAATATTTATGGGAAAATGATTTTTCTAAAGAAGAAAAGAAGCTTCATGACATTGCCATTCATGGCTAAAATAAAATCCAATTATCCCCATATTCTAAACAAAATAGATATTACAAACAAAACAAAAAATATATGTTTCTCAAAGCCAGGTAGAGTACTGTAACTTCTATGAGAAACGTCTTTGGTTTGTCAGATGAAAGGGAAAAAATCATGGGGAAAAAAATGTTTTATGCAGTGGATATCTACACTTTCATTTGACCAAATTC
>NW_015150546.1:1376576-1384295 GCF_000732505.1 Cyprinodon variegatus
AACAACAAGAAACCAGCACAGAGTGAAGGATCTGCTGCTCTTTAAAGCCCAGCACTCTGATGAGACTGATGAGCTCCTCCTGTGTAGAATACCCAGGTTCTCCACAAAGATCAACTCTTGCAAGAGGCATCACTCGCACTCAAATACACACACAGGAACCCTGACAAATAATGGGACACAATTACTGCTTTTTTTGGGGGGGGCTGCTCAGTGGCACAGTGGGTAGCACTGTTGCCTTGCAGCAAGAAGGTTCTGGGTTTGATTCCTAGCCCGGGGTCTTTCTGCATGGAGTTTGCATGTTCTCCCTGTGTGGGTTCTCTCCGGGTACTCTGGCTTCCTCCCGCAGTCCAGAAACATGACTGTTAGGTTAATTGGCTTCTCTAAATTGTCTATAGGTTTGAGTGTGTGCATGAATGGTTGTTTGTCCTTTGTGTCTCTGTGTTGCCCTGCGATGGACTGGCGACCTGTCCAGGGTGTACCCCGCCTCTCGCCCATTGACTGCTGGAGATAGGCACCAGCACCCCTCGAGACCCCACTTGGGACAAGCGTGTAAAGAAAATGGATGGATGGAATTACTGCTTTTCACAGTTTTAAAAGCTAAAGGTCCAGGTCCACGTTATCATGAAATATAAATTCTGTCTGTGGTCAATACATGTAGTTGGAATTAAAAAATGTTCTCACTACTTTATTCCACATTAAATGTATATTTACGTATATGTAATTGTAAACAATATTAAATAGAAAAATTAAGTTATAAAAAAGGATAAACCTTTTATATAGTCTTTGTTAGAAGTTATAGATTTACTTTTCATGAATTAAGTTTATTTCTTTGTCTAAAAGGTAAAAAAATATATTTCTAATAAATCAAAATGTAAATCAAATTTTTTTACCACATCATAAATTTAATTTTAGAAAAAGGAATGATTTTAGGTGCAACAGATTACAGGATTTTTTAAAAGTTAATCCAAAGTAATTTTTTTTTCAGTGAAGACAGGGAGCACCTGTTCACATATGACTTGCATTAAACATCTTTTTAAGTTTAGCTTTGGAAAGATGAATGTGAGCAACCTTAATGTTATGCTGGCACAGGGGAATGTACAGTACTGTAGTGTTGACCCATTCTAGGGCCTCTTTCCACCATTTAGTTTTTAAGTGTATACCCAGCTCATTTTTCCAAATACGTTTGACCGCTAGGAGGCATGAGGAAGACGTAAATACTCTCATAACTGCTGAAATAAATGTACAGTCCCTGAAAAACACAAGTTAGTTTCAGGTCAGTAATCAGCTTGTTATGATTGGTCCCTATATGGACTTCTGTTTGAGTTTATTTTCAGTTCCACTTTCATTTATGGTATTCTGTGTTTTCTTGTTTATTGGTTTCTTTTCCATTTTGTGTTATATTTATGCAGCATTGCATTTTTTAAGTTACTCTCTGTTGCCCCCTTGTGCCAGTCCTCTTTCCCTTAGCTCCTTCTAGTTACTTATGTCTACACCTGCTCCCCATTAGCTAATTAGTACTCCCATTTTTTATGTCTCCCATATATACCTGTAGTCCATCTGTTCAGTTACTCTTTGCTTGTTTCTCGTTGTTATTTGGATCCCCATGTGTGTTTTCCCCTGATGTCTCCTGGTTTTAAATTTAGTGTAGTTTCATTCTTATTTTTTGTATTTGGTGGGTTTTTTTATTTCATTAAACCTGCAAGAACTCCTCTCTGCCTCCCTCATCTCTGCATTTGGGTCCTCAACCAACCTTGACACAGCTGGTATATAGGAAAAGTTGGGGATAGTGTGTCGTACAAATTTGCAAACTTTAAAGTATCTAAGTAAGTGAGATTGTGGTAAATCACACATGGTGTTAAGGCTGTTAAATGAAGCAAAGGCCCTGTCAATAAAAAGTTGCTTAATACAGGATATTCTCTTATTCTTCCACAAGGTGCAAGCCAGGCCAAAAAAAATAAAAAAATAGATGAGAGAGATTTTACATTTGTGCCTGAACTGCTTCCACATGTTCATAGACGATAAGACAACTATGCACATTTAAAAGGAGCACGAATCAAGGGTGCTTATGGAACAGACTGGACCAAATGATTTGGAGCTGGCAATAATGCATCTTGACTTTTTATTTTATAACAACTGAATCCATGAAATAAATTCTTGACTAAATCTGCATAGAAAATAAAATAGGCCTCCTCTGCGTCCATTAGAGTGATATTTAATATCGCTTTTTTTCTAACATGAAATTAATATAATTGTGCAAGATGACTGGGAAGTGATTTTTTTTTACAAGAAAATTCTGAATTTATATTCAGCCTCCCTGCATTGAGCCTTTATAGAGGCACCTTTAGCTAAAATTTAATTTTTTTAGATTTCGTCTCTACTTGTAATGAAAATCTACTCTTTTTTTCTATTTTTTATTTTTTATCCTCAAGCTCAGTGAGATTAGTTCAAAGACCTGTGTGAAGGTCAGTTTTACAACTATTGGCTCAAATTCCCATTTAGATTTAAGTTTGTTCTTTGACTAGGCCGCTACAACATATGAGTAAAATCCACACAAGATCTTAATATATTAAAATATAGGTTGTCTTGGTAGTAAGATGAGAGTAAAGGTTCAAGGCTGCAAGGCTCTTTAAATGCAGCACATTATGGGAATAATTTTCTCTCCCACTAAAAGGGTTCAAAGGTGAAACTCCCAGTCTGACCAGCAGTGTGTACCAGAGCCAGCTTTAAAACAGCGTGTTAAGGGCCAATGTGAATGTTTGCTAAAGCATAAAGACTATGTTGATATGTCAGCCTTTATGTGGTCATTATGATAAAAACCATAATGATCTTTTTTGGTTGATATTTAACATAAGGGACCTTCAGTCTGTTCTCTTCATTTAAGTCTCTTTTAATCTGTACAGTTAAAGCTCACTTTTCTTTCTGTGGAAATTGAAACATCAGGCAAATTTTTTCTGGTCTGAACTTTTTTTTTTTTGTCCACTTTCTTCAGTGATGATTTTGTGCACAGAAAAACGGAGGGAAACCGCAGCGAGCTGCAGGCGGGCTGAGACACTGACCACAGGCACCCAGATCCAAACTCAGTGACAGACCTTGTGGTGACATCTGCTTTTACTCAGGGAGAGCACTTCAGCACTTAATAAAGCATGTAATCACACTGTTGTAACTCGGGAGCAGACAAAGCAGCACAGGCTTGCAGAAAACCGCTGTATAAGGCGACTTTTCCCCCTCGCACACCACTGCCTGTTTCTGTTTATCTGCTTTTAGTTTATCGCCAATTTTGCTTTAGGACCCAAATGAAGACGAAGTGCTTTGTGAAGTTGTAATGATTGATTACAGGCCTTCAAAGTGCAAACAACAGAGAGCCATTTGCTGGAAATCTGACGGAAAAGGTGTTGGGCTCTTATCCTATACACACCTGTATGCAATTTAGTGCATGTAAATGACAGGAAAAAGGAAGGAGGTGTAGTTTTTAATGCTGGTATAATTTTACACAACGAAAGCTGCGCACCACAACCAGTAAAAGAGTGAAGGGGTGTTAGTGAGCTCATGACACTTCAAACTCTTTTTGTTATAACTTTATACCACATGCCACATAGCTAAATTACTTGAAATCTGTCAGGTTATCCTGCTTTTTATACCCACAAACCCTTAAAGTTCTGCACCGGCTTTTCAGTTTTTGCAGGGCTGGGCCCAAAGAGAAATTCACTTTGAGTGTGTTCTCTGCATCTCCTCTCATATTTCAGCTAAACTGCCTCCTCGGCAGGGCCAAGGAATGCATCAGGCACCATAAATCAGCAGCTTGATGGGAACTTGGCGGCCAGACAGCGGCGCAGAGAGCGGTGTTATGTAGCCACGGTACAGTAAAGATGTTTTAAGGTGAACATTACCATCTTGGTGAAGAAAAAAAAATGAGGGGGAGGATACTTTAATTCTAGGGGAGTTTTTGAGTAAATGACAGAGCTATGAAAGACTGTCTCACCTCCTTTGGCCTTTTGCATTCCTCCGCTTGTGAATCATTATGATTGCTCTGAATGCTATAAGCTTCACATGCAGAGTCAGATAAAACCTTTATACTTTTAGCTTTTTTTATGCCACACCTCAGTGTTTTCTAATCATCAAACTATCCCCTTTTCTACACAAAAGTGGGCCTGAATAAAAACGGATTCCAAATGATTATTGAAGTTATAAAGTAAAAGGAGCTTTCTAAACCAACCTGACCCTAACTAATAACTAAATTTACCCATTTTAAAACCAGAAATAAAAAGTAATTAGATTAATTTTCTCTACAAATATCCAAGTCTGACAATTAAACGATATGTAGAATAAAGAAATACCTTGACAACACAATAACAAAATAAAGGGAAGAAGATCTGAAAAGACTGAAAAGAGAAATTCAGAAACAGAAGTTTAAAGAATTACTTTAAAACATCACCTAAAAATGGACTAAAACCAACTACTCTGGATGTTAATGCTGTTTTTAAAATCATTACATGCAGGACTGTTTGATTTTGTAGAATTGTTTGTGTACTTAACTGATAAATTGAATAATTGGTCAATATTGGTACCAATTTGAGGACCAGAAATGGAAAAGCTTGGGAATGAAGCACAATCAGATCCATTAGCCAAACATGTAAAAGAAAACAAAAAAAACAGTTCCAAAAGGAGCACATCATGTAACGGAGGTCATGCAAGAGCCGAGAACAGCGTGTAATCTCAGTTAATTTGGGGCAACAGTGGCGTCCCTCCGATTGCAGGACAAACTCATGCAATCGGAGGGTTGCTGGTTCGAGGCCCGGCTCTGGCTTTCATGCTAGTTGTGTCCTTGGGCAAGACACTTAACCGACATTTCCTACTGATGGTGGTCAGTGGGCCTGGTGGCACCAGTGTATGGCAGTGAGCCCCAGGGCAATGTAATTTGCCATCGTCAGTGTGTGCGCGACTGGATGAATGACTGAATGTAGTTTAAACGCTTTGGTCAAGTCCTCTGACTTGAAAAAGTGCTATATAAGACAATTTAAGTCCTGCCTTTCAACAATAAGAAAGAGAGCATCCATTAAAGAGATCCAAACATAATTTAAAGGCCACATTAATATTCATCATTAAAAAAATGTTATTATTAGAAAATATTCTGTGGACTGATTAGGCAAATGTGGAACATTGTTGAAGACTTGTTTCCTGTGGCATCTGGGATAAAGCTGACTATATTTTAGAAAAAGACCATACCTATAATCAAAGAATGTCCATGAAGAGTCTCTATCAGACAGTCCTAAAGAAGAATATCGGGGCATCAGTTTGTGACGTTATGTAAGACAGCCCTCCAACAAAGTTGAATTCATGGCAGTTATTACCACCAGAAGTGGTTTAATGAGTTCTTAGGTTAAGCACGATAACCTGTAGGTTTGTAAAGCCTGTATTTTTCTCTATTAAATATGGTCATACTCTTGCCATCTTTTAAAATCATATAGTTGGGCAAAAAAAAAATGTAAACTAGAAAAACACTGGTGAAACAGAAACTCGGTGCGGCTTCTGCCTTTAACTCTTTTTCATCATGGGGAAAAGTTGCACAGGTGGATTTCTTGGGTCGCCGTCTTGTACGTCTTTCTTGTCACGGTGGGAGTGAGTGAAAGAGTTCATGTAAAGAAGGCAGCCGGCGCTGTGTGTGCCAGGTTTGTTTGTCACATCTCCGCCTGTCTGCGCCTTATGCAAATGGGTAGGGGGCTGGGAGGGACAGCTCCATGGGAAACTGCTGGTGCTAATCCAGCATGTTGAACAGGGGAGGAGAGAGTACTTTTCAATAAAGCCCCCCCACCCTTCTGTCAGTTCATACACACACAAACACGCACACACACTCACAAATATCCAGTGTCTTCAAACAAACATCACCGCAAAAACACAAAGACACACAAGTCCTTTCCCACTCTAACGCACGTAAACACCCAACACCTGTTTCTTTTCTGCGCATCTAAACAGACATGAATTAATATGTGAACCAATCCCACGATCTTAAGACCCACTGTCAATCCGCAGGGTGTAATACCAGGGTGCTTTCAATGAGGCAACAACAAGCCTCAGCATGATCGGCCTGTACTACCATCTAAAGATAGACTAATAACACGCTTCAGCCACGGTCCATAACTTAGACTATGAAATTTATGCTAATTTGTGTGGGAATACTGGAGCTAAGAGTGCTAGTTAGGACTAGTACTTTTTCTTTTTTTTTATAAACATCCCTCTTTTATTCTTCAAGCTCTCTTCAGCTGCAATTTTACAAACACATGCAGGGTTAGATCTCAAGAGTCTCTTCAGCAAAGTTCATCCTTTAAAAAGTTTTCCTACTCATTAAAAACCTTAGGCGGCAAAAGCATCTGTAGTTATTGTGCTTAGGTAATTAATGTGGTGAGAACTGTTCAAAGTTATGCTAAAAACAGATAAATGCCTTGATTATGTTTATTCTAACGCTAAACACCGTTCCATCGGTTTTAACAATGGAATTACATAAATTTGATTTTAAGAGATTAAATTAATGCCCAGAAAGTAGAAAAATGTATATATATGAAACTGTTTTTGTTGTTTTTTGTTTTTAAGTCAAATTTGAAAGTGTTGTCCAAGTGCAGCAGAACAAATGTAAAATCTTTGAACAGGTTTTTGGTAAATTATATTAGAAAGTATATTTCTAAACTGTCTCCAATCTGAAGTATAAGTAGAAACATGAGATCCAAAGGTTTTAAAATAGTTTATAAATATGTAAAAGTGATGAGGTAACCTGCCCCAGAGCCTGACAAGAACATGGAGGAACGAACAAAGTTCTTTTTTTAATGATGGTTAATAAAGGATAAAAAGGATCTCCGACCAACCTGACCAACTGGAAAATATATTCGCAAATCTTGTTATATAAGTTATATATATAAGTAACATTATGACCTAATTTTAGTTTGCTCTGTGCAATTTCACCAGCCAAAACCAAGTAAGAGTACTGCAAGAGTATTCAAGTATTGCAAAAATGGCAGTGCTTTGCACTTCCAGTAGGTTGGCTTCAATAAACAAATTCAACATCTAATGATATTAAAGAACCGAAAATAAATTATGCCACTGAAATTCATTAGCCTGAAACTAGTTTTTTAAAGCATTTTCTACATATTTGGGACACCAGTGGAGCACAGTGAGAGTTATTTTTCACACATGGGGAAAACATGGTGAACCTTCCCAGGAGAGGTTGGCCTACCAAAATTACACTAAGATTTTTATTTAAGTTGTTCTGCAGGTTCCTTCATTGACTGTAATCATACAAATACTTTCTTTTTTTCTTCTTCTTTATTAAAAGCATATGCCTTAGATCACTAAGCGCTTGCAAAATAAATCTGCTCACACTCTGCTGTGGCTGCTTTCTGTTAGATAAAAAAAAACATTGATGACAAAAAGAAATGAGTTGGATACATTTTAGCAATGCAAAAGATATATTTTATATTTCTCCTATAGTAATAGAAAACTGCAAATATGTTTGCTGCATGTCTCCATAGCAGTACTAGTAATCATATAATAAAGCTTGTGCCAGTTTTGCTTTTTATTAGATGTTCCTTCCTTTCTAATAAAGCCGAAATTCTGAACTAAATGAGAATGTACACACACACACACACACATATATATATATATATATATATATATATATATATATATATATATATATATATATATATATATATATATATATATATATATACA
>NW_015150546.1:1384330-1392065 GCF_000732505.1 Cyprinodon variegatus
ATATATACATATATATATATATATACATATATATATATGTGTGAGTGTGTGTTTCTCAGTTAAAGGCTAAATACCTGACAGAGCTCTTTGTGCTGGCATTGGCTCTTGTCCAGCAGTACAGTCCAGCTTGAGTACTCACATGTTTGTGCGAGAGAACTCGGTGTGCTTTTTCCCTCCGTCTCCAGCCTCTCTTTGGTACACAGTAAAGCTGCACGTCGGACAGCCAAGAGGCGCCATTATTTTTACCAGAGCCGTTTGTGGAAAAAGGAGAAAAAATGGACAAACACAAAGGTAATCAACAAATCTCCTCTTGCTAGGGCTCTGTGAAACATAATAAGTCCAAATCATCATCTATTTAGCTTCGTCAAATCACTGACAGCAGGCCTTGATAAAAGAGAATGGAAAATATGTATGGTACAAGACGCTGCCAAGACCCTCACCGACAAGAGCTTCCTATTGAAGCCAGATGTTGATTCAACTGGCCAATTTTGATAAATGGCATAATGATTACCATTATAGATTGAGTAATTTTATATCCGCATGCCACATTGTTGGTTCCCTTTTAATGGTATCCAAATAAACTCTGATTTGCGCCAGAGGCCAGGTGGGCTTTTCTGGTGTTGGCGTGCCATGTGTAGTGCCTTAATCACTGTAAGGAGGGACCCTATGGTGTATAAGGCACCTGGCCTCCAGAGTACAGATCCTGTTGTTGTCATCAACTGTCCAGAAAAGCCAATCACACAACTCAGTAATGAGATTTCATTGCTACTTTAACCTGACGTTTGCCCCTTCTAATGACTTCAATCCCATTAGAAGGACTTACTCAATCAGAGCTTCTCAAACTTGACCCACTGACCCATATGGATGTTACCTGGTGTGACCCTGCAGGGTTCTGATGGACTAATTGTAAAGGTCCGAACACCGTGGTCCCTTCTCCAGGGATTTGCATTGTTACAGCAGATTAGCTGGAGTAATACCACAATAGAACAGGGGCTATGATGAGTCATGTGGACTGCTGCAGGACATAAACGTTTTTTTGGTTCAGGCCTTATGGTGACAGATACTTCTAAGAATCGAGGCAAATCCAATTAGAGTACTAAGATACTTTTTTTCCCCTCTGATCTCAGCATGTCCTTATTCCCTTACAACCACAAATCCTCTTTACAGTTGTTTTTTAAAACCTTTTTTTCACCTTTTCAAAAAAAATCATTGCCTCACATCTCCATAAAAGCAAATCAAATTGAAGTGAAGCAGTGTGTGACATCATTCTGACCTCAAATTACTTGTTAACTGTTAAAGAAAATGGTCAAAGCAAGATAGGATATTGAAGACTTATCTTAACTAGAAAGAATCCAAAACGTAACTCTGCTGACAAACAATAAATGTCCTCTTAAAGTATAAAAATTATATTCCCTCTTTAATTAAATTATTTTTTTTACTTATCATGTTATTGATATGCCAACATCTATTCCATGGACTTTGACACTAATACCCTAATCACAATTAAGCTATTGTTTTGGAACACCAATTATTTTCTGAAGGTCTACACTTGGATTTTTACAGGTCCATTTTACTACCTGCACTGGAAAAAAACCAACAAAGAAATGTTGCCTATACAAGTACAGGCCATTTACCATTAAATACAATCTATAGGGAGTTTAGCACTGCTTTAGGCATGCTCAGGATTTTCTGTTTTTATGGTTTTCTAATTCCAAAGTTAACACAAGCGTGCTAGTGGAATATTGGAGTGTTTTGGTTAGATGCTGAAGAGATTGAATATTGGAGAGATGGACAACCATGGACGAATGGATAATAGTCTGGCAGGATAAAATGAATGGATATATAAGCAAATAAATGGGCTTTTATTTAGATGGATCAACGGACTGACTGATAAATGCCTTAATAAATGTATAAATTAATGGATAAATAAGCATGTGTTGACACTGAGGCAGGGAAAAAAAGAACATCTGAACATGCACACTTTTTATACTTAAAGAATACTCAAATCTCATTTTATACTTTTTAGTGCTTTGCAGTGGTGCCAAAAGTACACACATTTGTTACTTAAGTAGAAGTATATATACAGCAGTTTAAAAACACTCAACCTCTTTACTCAAGTAAAAGTGGAAAAGTATGTGCTCCAAAGATGACTTAAAGTATAAAATAACCTTTAAAAAAAAACAAAAAAAAAACAGCCAGATGCCACTTTATGAATAAAAAGCTTAATTTTCAAGTATTTTGAAGAAAACTTTGAGATAGGGCCAAGAATGAGGGAGGTCTTGTTGGTCTCCATCGTCCAACCTTTTAGACATTTCATTTCTGAATCCTACATTGTAGCATGGCATAGACAATTCACGTTTGCAGTTTGAAGAACACCTGCTTGCTTCTGATGATTTCCTTTAGCTAACCAATAAGTGTTTGCATTATATGACTCATCCAATTACACTAGTTTTCACTAGATGTGGATGGAGCCAATGATCTGCATAGGATGGCACACATGATGTGAAGTAAATATTTATAAACATTAAACCGAATTCAAGATTTGTTTCAAAAATGTAAGGAATAGAAAGTACAGATATTCACGTGAAAATGTAATGAGTATAAGTCAAAAGTAGGAACAAAAACAAGTAATGGAGTAAAGAATAGGTACCTAAATCAAGTATTTGTACTTCGTTACTTGACACCTCTGGTACTCTGCAAGAACTCTGCATTTTTTTCTATCTGATCTAAACTGTATCTGACTTTTGTGATTTTATCTTTCCATCATTCCAATTGTTGCTTCTGCATAGAGTACCTATTACTGAAGTGGAAAAAAAACATTTTCTTGCAAACTTAAAAACAAATTTTTTGTGGTACAATTTAAAGAAAACACTGAATGCTATTTTGGGAATAGGTTAAAGTATCATCTGCATAGAAAATCTAAAAAAAAAGGCATTAATAACACTCCTTCAGCCTGCATCCAGTTCAAAAATATAGCATCAGAAATAACCCAGTTTTTATGTAAAATTTTAGGGAAAAAAACACAAGAAAGAATCATAATTATGAAGTCATTTTTGTAGCATAGCTCATTTTATTGTTTAAACAGTTTTGCATAGGAAATATATCCACTTCCAGTAATTGACTGCAGTAAAAACAGCTGCTAGCAGTATAGGCTGGATATAACAGTAACAATCACAAAAAGTTGAGCCTTTATTTACACTGATTTTAATCTTGTGGCAATTTCAGCCCCTGCATCAAATGTAACCAGCTTGAAGGCATTGCCTAAATGCTTCGCATTACTAAAAATCAATAAAAAGAAGGGATATCAAGGCCTTCGCTATACAGTTCACAATGGACACCTGTGGCTCCTAAACTGTAAATTAAAAAGATCAAATAAAAAAAAAAAATACAGGTTTCCAAAAAATCCTCTAAAACATACATTCAGATACATACATAGACCTTGAACACACTTGCAGTGTAACTACGATCACTACTGGAGACTGCTTACATACTGTTTTGTTGGTGGTGTTGTTGTTGTTCATTACGTACAAATCCAACATAGTTCCTCAGAGTGAAATGTGTGCAGAGTGAAGAGAAAGTGCCACAAGACCCCAGTTACCCACCTTCCATAAAAAAAAACAAAAAAACAAATGAGCTCTGCAGAGGAAAGAAAATATATTACTTCATCCTTTCACTGCACATTATGAAGCACTGACTCTCTTTGCTCCGATTCTCAGAAAAGAACAATCATTTTAAAAATTCCAAACAAGTTTGAAGTGGACATGTGTGCTGGCATAATTCAAATATGTATACATCACGAAGCAAAAACAAAATCCATAAGGGTATGTAAGGAGAAGCACATTTCCAGATGCGTTAGCGCCACCTTATCCTCTGGGTGACGCAAAGTAAGTCTATCACATTCTACCGTTATGTACAACGGACACAGCTCCAAACAGGCACTGCATCACTATCTTCTCGTCTGTTTGGTGAGAGTTGCATCATGTACAAATGCTGGTTTTCCTGTTTGCTTTATAACCTGACGTTGATTGACTAGCAGCTAGCCAAAGAATATGGAAGATGTGTATTGCTTGAGTGGGATGAAAGTGAAGTTTCCCTTATGCCTGCACGCCTCCCAGTCCCTTCAGAACGCACGATATAAAACAAAATAAAACCACAGATATTGCATGAGTGCCACAGGTCCTCCTTGCATATGGTTGCCCTGTTCCTCTATTATGAGTAGAAATACTTTGAAAAAAAAAAAAAATAATAACAATAGAGACATGATGCTGCAGATAGATTGAACACTGTTTACAAATTTATAAAGTTTCCATACATTTTTGACATTTAAACTAAAAAAAAAAAAAGATGTCAGCTGGAAAAGAAAAGTACCCTCAAAGTGAAGCACCTTTAATCTGAATAAAGTTTGTAGCATAAAAGGAGAGTTTCACTATACTACATCAAGCATCTGAAAAGTGCAACATGTAAGCTGTGGAAATGGCGATCTTTTAGAAGTTTCTCATAAGGAAGATCTATTTCATTCAACAACAAATTGGCCAATTAGATTAAATTAGAGCACTGGCATTTTAACTCCTACTTTTGCAGTTTTGGTCCTTTTGTAGCCAACTTCAACTGGATGTTCTGGTTTTTTTATTTTCAACAATGAATCTCCGAAAAATAAAAAAATGTATTCATGTCAGTTTCACACTTTATACCCTTATTTTTTCACATACATCACAATTGTGTTCCTTCTTGCCACCATTTAATACCTGTAAACTAAACATTTTAAACACAGAGGAATAGTCTTGAAAATGGGGGGGAATAACTGCTAAATTCGCAATAATATTTTTGCACTTACTCTGACTGAGAGCTGCTTATCAATACATAAATTAAAATAACGCCATATTTTTCACTTTGAAGTCATGTGGTTTAAACTGCCAAGGGTTAGATTACTAATCCCTGAGAGTTTACCGTGTGTGTCTCTGCTTTTAACTTTAACTAGTTTGCTATATCACTGGCTCAGGCTTTTGATAAACTTTATATGGGTATAAAACTAAAAAGGTGTTAGGTGAAAAGAAAATGACACTTTATGTTCTTGAGATTTTTCCCCATTAAACTAAGGTTCAAAACAACCAAAATGGCAAAAGGGATGAAATGACCAGCTGCTAGCATTTTCTTCTTTTTTTTTTTTTTGGTTCGCTTTTTACTGGTTTCTGTGGCATCACCTTCCAGCTGCTACAATGAATATTCACACCACTAGCTTGTTGAACAAGAATTTACATTAATATTGAGAAGAAAAAAAACAAAGTTAACTAAACTGAGAAATAAAAAGACAGGATGGAGGAAAGAAACAAATGACTATTTCTGAGAAACATCACATCACACTTACTATGGCCACGCTAATGAACTTACAATTCAAATATTCAAGGAGTTTTTTCCCGCAAAAAATCGTAATATCTAAGCACTAGGAATAATGAGAAATAATAACATTAATAACGGCAATAATAATAATAAAAAAAAAAACCTTCATTGTTGTTCTTTATTCTTACGGATCTCCCACCTCTCCAACCCACCACATTTATTCTTTTTTTTGTTTTTTGTTTTTTGTTTTTTGTTTTTTTTTTACATACAGGAATTCAAACATGATGAAAACACTTTTAGAGTTTGCTATTTGGGGTAATCTGGAGAGTTCTAACTCAAATCCAGCATCTAAAATAAAATAAAATAAAAACTAAAATACTAATTATTTCTTTTCCTAAAATGGAATTGACTTGTTTTTTCCCCCCAGAAATGAAGATTTACAAACAAGACCTTCAGAGAAGATCTCCCCACAAAGTTTACAGTGTACAAACACCTGTCCAATGGCAGGATCTTTAAAGAATTTTTTTTTTGTTGTTTTTTTGACCAAAAACACCCTCATCTTCTCTTGTTCTGTAATGTCAGAAGCAGTTAATCGCACAACGTCCAATTGCATGCACACTTCAGCTGCGAAAGCAGAGTTTAACCCCACTGGACTACAGCTTGCAACATGATCAGGATGTTTCCCTTTATGTACAGTCTCCCATTTTTACTGAACACTGACAGTTTTCCCGGCTCACACACACACACAGAACACAATCACACTTGGGGACAATGCACTTCAGTGGGTCACTGATGGCTGAAGGCTGCAAAGCACTTTTTTTTTTTTTGTAAATAAAAACAAACAAGACAGAACAGCGTACACGGAGACTTTGTAAAAAATAAAATAATTTTTTCATCTATGCAACAAATCGGGGTGAAGACGAAGAGCTTGAGCTTGACTTGAGGATCATTTTGCAACTGCTGACGCTGGAGGGAGCTTGGGGAAACCCACCCCCCCTCCGAAAAAGGGAATATTTCTTTCACGATTGTAGGGAAAGAGTGCAAAAGAGCTGCTGTTTCTCTAAGAGAAAAACTCTAATTTCTACATTAACGATGGTATGATTGATATATATATAATGCCCTGTAATATGCCTGAGAGAATTAGATTGAGACTTCTGAACACTGCACTGGGGAGAAGATGATTGCCTATGTGCTATATTTAAGTGCTATAAATATTTTCTTATCTAATGGATTTTACTAAGTCGGCAATTATAACAACATTCTTTTCTAATCCGATAATTGTTTTAACACACTTTTACTGGTTCTGCAAGGGGAGTATGTGTGCACATCATTTATATACATTTATACAAATCTACTAGGTATAAAATACTCTCTAAAGGCTTGCCTGAGCCTGTCTGGAACTGATTTGGACAGGTCTCACTAGCATTAGTCGGTGTGTGATTGTTGCGCAGGTCACAGGCCACTTTACTGATGTGTTCGTTAAGGCATCTTTTCGGAAGTTGCGTGCGGCTGGCGTCTCCCAAAATAAGAAAAAAAACACAGAGGGCGTGGGGCCGAAGCCCTCTGGGATCTAAGTCTGCCCGGTTATCTACAGGAATAAAAATGGTCTCCTTAAATGATTGTCGCGCTCAAGTCAAGCCGTCTCTCCTGTGTAATATAATGAGCTCCTTTTCATAGGTAACATGCTTACACCCCAGATGTATACTTGAGAGAGTCATGATTAGGTTTGGGCTGGCAATGAGTTTAGTTTAAAAAAAAATGTAAATTTGAGGAGAATTTAGAAATACTGATAAAAATGAGTAGTTCACAAGTAAATAACTGTAATACAGAACATTTTATAATTTCTTTCTGTATAAAAATGATGAGTGGCTGCTATTAGCTTTCCAATTAGTGTTTAAAAAAGAAAAAAAAAGACTAGAATTCTAAGATAAATTTGCACGCTAAATGTTCTTTTAAATGACTGTCCAAATATTTTTATATTTAAAAGCTGACTTTCTCCTCCTCATATACAATAGAAAAAGTTGCAGCCTTTATCTAACTGGCTACAAATCTATTTTGCATTATTTTTCTACATAATAAACTGAAGTAATGATTCAGAGAAAGTACCTTCTAATTTTAGTGGTAGTTATATCCATTGTTAAGTGTTTAACGGACAGAATATTACTGATAATTCTTTTTTTTTTTCAGTTTGTTCTTCTTAAAACCAAACTTGAAGTATTAAAAGCTAATATTAGCTATTTATTACTCGTTATTTCTTGCTTCAAGGTTTAAATTTAATAAAAGTCACAAGGTTCGACATCAGTTACCATTTTGTGACTTTGTTATTCATATTTAGCTAGTAGTGCCGTGCCTTTCTTGACTTCTTACACCAGGAGATAAACTGCTGACTTTTATGTTT
>NW_015150546.1:1392094-1483512 GCF_000732505.1 Cyprinodon variegatus
ATTATTTTTTTTAAAGATAACTTAAAAACCTTGATTAGGGTAACGGAGTCATGCTTGCTCACAGTAGACTTAATAGTGACTTTGCAGCCGTAATAAGACCTAAATGATGCATTTAAATTTTGTTATACTTCTAGAAAATCTTCACCCTTTTCCAAAAAAGAAAAATATATCACACAGAAAATGTCTCACTGTCATTCGGTAAATGCTGGAAGAAAAGAAAAAAATATGACCTTGCCTTACACTGCATAGAAAGCAGTCCCCACTTTGGTCAATTAAAAAAAGAAAGAAAAAAAGAAAGGGAAATCACCCACAACAACAACAACATCATCAACAGCAACAGCGACGGACAATATCAACAAAATAAATGCATTACCATATTTTCTATCTCCAAACTAGCCTCTAATAATTGACACATCTATAAGCACTACCTACATAGGCAAAACTTGGTATTGCATAATTTTCATATTTCTGAATTCCACCCTCCACAATAGTAACGAGAAGATGAATGAAATGAGCATTGAAAATGGAAGAAAACAAAGGATGAAAGGTTATTCGGAAAAAAACCACCAAAATACTGCAAAAAAATGCTGGTAGATTACAAACTGAAAAACGGCAACTATACACAGCCTTGATATGCAATGTAACTGTGAGATAGAGTAGTACATGAAGTTAAAAATCAACAGTTTCATTCAAAGTACAAAACAATTCTTATCATAAAAATGTTAATTTTCTTTTTCTCTCTCTATAATGATAAATGCAGCAAAAACAACTGTAGTGATGTCTCTATATTCAAAGGCAAGGCACGTAATGTGGACTATAGGTCTTCGTGCAAAATTAGGAGTATTGGAGAGATTTTTCTTTTCTCGTGTGTGTGTGTGTGTGTGTGCGTGTGTGTGCATGTGTATGGGGGTTTCATGTGTCTGGACTGGAGGGGACACAGCTGTGGGATTGCCATGCAGAGATCTTGATTTCGGGGATATGCCACCTGGATTCATAATTTCAGTTTTTAGCCTCTTTCACTTTAGAGTATACCTTGCACAAGCTGTAGCTTTATCCATGAAGATTACAGTACATTTGCATGGATAATAACTGTACACATAAGCTTTATAAGCTGATGGCCAAATGCTTTTTAATTGAAACTAAATGCCTCTTTTCCGCACACTCTGTGCGTGTTCTTTTTTTTGACTTGTTTTAGATTGATTAAGAAAAAATAAATGCCCATCAAGATGGGAAGTGCTCAGATCAGATTAAGTGCTGTTTTTTTTTTTTTTTTTCTGCTGCTCAGGTAGCTTTACGCTTGCCTTCAAACTGCCTTTCACGCTTTTTACTCATGCGAAGAGATGGATATGTGACTGAAATCAAATTGTTAAACATTTAATAACTATCCCCCTTCCTTTAGAGTCTTAGGGCAGTCAGACTGATAGCTTCCCTTCAAAAAAACAATTCAATTGCACTTGCCTCTGTCGCAAATTTTCTTCTTTTTTTTTCCTCATCCTCTTATTATTACATTCCTTTTGAAACTGACTTGCTAGTCGTCTTTTTTTTTCACAAGGAGGGGTCAAATCTCAAACTGTAAGCATTTAGTGTTTTGTTTTTTTCAAAAACTGCATTGAGAGTTTTTAACTCTCTCCATAGTGTTTACATTAGTTCTTGAAATAAGTAGCAGAAAAGAGAAAGTCAACACATTTTTTTTCCTTAAAAACAAAGTCATATCACAGTAAACTGAAATCAAACGGAAGAAGAAAAAAAAAACACTCTGAATTCACAATTTTTTTTCATGTTTTTGTTCCTACGGTGTACACAGTGAATTGTTCATCCGTTCAGTCTCTGAGCCATCCACCAGGCAGGTATTTGTCTGCAGACCCCCTTCGACTGAGCGTGCATGCGGCGTGGGCCGTTCAAAATGGTTTTCACCTTCCTCTGACGTAGAACAATAAGTAGGAATTACTGCTAAAGAGTCTAGAGTGTCATGCAATTAAACATTAAGGCATCTATACATCACAGTATTCAGATGGATTGAACAAAGTCCTGCAAACGCAACAACTGATTGGTGGGTGGGTTGGTGGATGTGTGCGAGAAGACATCAGACCTGAAGCTTTTCTTCCTTCCTCTGAGCCGTCCCACTCATCATCTTCACTTCAGGGCCATTGTCCATCATCATCAGGAGGATGAGGAGTGGGAGCGAGAAGATGGAGGAGGCGAGACTGGGAGTAGGAGGCTGAAGAAAAGGAGATGGGATGAGGAGGAGGGGTTTATGCAGCGCCTGCTGCTTTGCTGGTTTCATCCATGGCTGCAGACACCTGTAGTGCTAGCTCTGCACCACTCTTCCACCCTGGGTAAGGGAGGAGGTGGGTCCAGCGCTCTGCCTGCTCAGTTCCCGCTCTCAGCAGGGACCAGCGGTTCACCAATGATGTTTATGCTGTAGTTCTGGTGGACATTTGTTGGCAGAATCGGAGTCCCGTTCGACACTTGGAATGGAACTAAGCTCGCCCAGGTACCAGGACTGAAAACACAAAAAAACATATGGGCAGAAATGTTAAGGAGCTTATTATTACAGATCTATCTAATTATTGTCAATAGCAGAAATCAAGATTTGTTAAAAAAAAAAGACAAAGATGAGAACAAATGGGCCAGAAACAGGGTTTCAAGTAGCTTTGGTTAATCATCCACCTCCTTCAAGTCTTTTTAATAATTTCCACTGAAAACCTTGGAGTAATTGAAATAAAGTAGAGCTGCACCTATCCTCACCTTTCTGTGTACACTGCCAGTCAGCCGAACGACATTTCCAAAATAATTCAATTTCAATTCAATTTAGTTTATTTCTATAGCGCCAATTCACAACACATGATGTCTCAAGGCACTTTACAGTTCACCAGATCATACAGTCAAATTGATTCAATGTTTTCTATCTAAGGAAAACCAGTTGATTACATCGACTCATTGACTCGAATCCGATCCCTCACACTAAGCATGCTTGTAGCGACAGTGGAGAGGAAAAACTCCTTTTAACAGGAAGAAACCTCCAGCAGAACCAGGCTCAGTGTGAGTGGCCATCTGCCGCTACATACATACATCTTTTATGTTGTTCATAAAAAAAGCGCATTTCATAAGCCAAGCAGAAAAAACATGGAAGAAATTGCTGCTTGGCTTGAACATTATTAGAACATCTTGCGATGGCAATATTATTAATAAAATGAATAATTAACACACCATCTATGCTTCATGTTGCATTGCCATAAAAATTGCGAACCCATTATAATTTAAATATAGTAGCCAACAGTTATTGTATGAAAGAAAATCCTTTATGGTAGTAATGTGACAAAGACCGGTGTTACGTTGTCAATATAGCCACGATTTTTTGTGCCGATCAAGTTGGGAGGAATGGCGGGTACTTCAAAGTTAGCACAATGACGGTAAGTAAAATTACTAAATTTGCCTAAATCTTTTCACATATTTCTTAATTTATGGATCAGAGGCTGGGAATGTATTTGCTCAGAAAGCAACATTAGCTACTATGATTGATCTGGACCAAAAAACTGATGTGTTAAAGGAAGTTATTCTAAACTCTTAACAAACGGCAGGCTTTAGCCTAACCGTTGGCTGGTTTACATCAGCTAGTTAGTATATTTGTTTTCCATATTACATCCATTTACCTTCAACTAGCTTCCCCTTTCCTGAAGAAGAAAATCAATCCCCACAGGATGATGCTGCAACCACCATGTTTAACAGTGATGATGGTTTAAGGTGTTTATTTTAAGGCACAGATGGCTGAGTTTGGTTCTGACCTTGTTTTTTTAGGCTACAAAATGGTTTCAATTTTATTTATCAGACTAAAAATAAAGAATGCATTCACCAATCTCGTTAGATTGTTCAACCAAATGTTAAAACATAAAAAAAAGAGAAAGTTTTAGGACTTGTCAGCATTACAACCACCTTAATTTAGCCAAACTTTTTTGAGTTTTGATCAAATGGTTCCTGAAATCTCTTCACTTCTTATTCACAGAAACCAAACGTAGTAATGTATCCCTTGTCTATACGTCTACTTAGACCAATACTGTGAGAATCATATACCAGCACATGCCTAGAGATGACACAACTGGTGTCTGCTGGGTTGATTGGAGATCATGTGAGGGCCGTGATGCGGGGCCCACGTCTCTGCATAGAAGAGGAGGGGGTAAGAAAAAGAGTGGGGGTCCTCACACAAAGCTGTCCCATCCCTATTCATCTCACGCTAATGGCAAAACAACACGGTGATTGTTCCGGCGGAGCAACGGTGCTAACTGAAAACGCAAACGGGAACAAGCAGCATGTTGTTCCTGAGGGGTGCAGCGCTGCGTAGATGTCAGATAATTAGCCTCTCCCCCTTCTCCTCCTCATCCCCTTCACTATCCTTTTCTTCCTCACAGACCTCGGTGTATAACAACGCAACACCCTTGCTTATGTATTTATACCTGCGATGCAGATTCTGAGTTTCAAGAATAAAACATTTAAGGATGGAGGACGGAGACTCCCATGAACGCGACTCTTCAGCCCGTCTGAGTTTTACATAAATCACTAGTCACAGTTCTTATGGATAAAACAAAGAGAGTGCAAATTTAATTCACCCCAAGGCGTGAAAACACCAGCTGCCTAAACGAGCGATGAAAAGCTGGAAAGACGAAAGCAGGAGTTGTGTTCAAAACAAAAAAATTTAATAAATTCACAGGAGTTCTGTTACATTCCAGCTTGCAAAGAGTTAAATAAAAAGACTTGAAGGCTAATCCTCAAACAGTTTTTTTTTTCCTCCTCTCTGACCAACCTTTCTACTCCTGCTTTCTTCCCTCCCTCCTTCCCGCTCTCCTCCAGCCCTGCCAAAAATCATCGGACAGGAAACCAGGGATTATATTTTTCCTACCTTGCCAAACAAAGAGCGCACTGAGCGAGCCAGAGGGCTGCAGCTCTCTTTCTCTCTTCCTGCTCTTTCTGCTTCTCTTTCCTTATGAAACTCCTTTAATGTAATGGCTTACATTAAAAGGGGGTGGGGGAGACCACACAGCTACAAAAGGGCACTTGTGGGTCTTTGTGTGCAAATCGTTTTTAATCTCATTAAAATCGACGGCTGTCAGGGTGTATCTGCATCCTGTAGACTAAAGCTGAACCACTTGTACAGCGCTTTAGAAAAGTTATTATTAAACTTGTTCAGACTGTCAGGTTGCATCTCTGGGGTCCTCCTGCTGGAAGGGGAACCTCTGCCCCAATCTTTGTGGCTTCTTACAGATGTTCTTCCACCACTAAATCCCTGTCATGCCGTCCCAGCTGAAGAAAACCCTACTTATAGCTTTGTGTAGGGACCCCCGGGGTGTGTTTTAGTGTGTTTATTTTTTTTACTCCATTTGTAGCATGTTGCACGTTAGAAAGTTAACATATATTCTTCTTCTACCACAGAACCCTCCTCCACATATTGCTGTTCCTGACATGGTTTCAGGCAACTTGTAATACGTTGTTTTGTTTTTTTCTGTCCAATAAAAGCTTTTTTCTTGCCCGTTTTAACAACTGTTCTCTAAAAAAAAAACAGCAGGATTTAAAATAACAACACAAAAACGCATTATTTACCAACTAAATTTCCAAAGCCAACTGCTACACGATGCAGTTAGGGCTCATTTCAAAATGTGCACCGCACTTTTCAGGGTTTTTTTGTGTAAATTTCCATCAGTTATGCACTTTGTCTCATTGGTGTGTGTCGCAAAAAGTCCAAAATAAATGCTGTGTAGCAATAGAAAAAAAGGACATTGAGAAAATGATTGAATGGGTTTGCTTTAGTTTCATTTACTTTTATTGCAATTCCTCCCCCTCATATTATCAAAGTGCACTAACACAGCTCTAATTCTTAATAATTATCCTCTATGCATGATCTCCCTGCACTAAAGTAACCTGACCCCCCATGTTTGCATTTTCTCAGGTAACCTTTAAGGAGGCCTTACTACCTCTACGAACCTTTCCCCGAATCTGCTTCCTGCAAAGCACAGCCTGGCCGTACAGCGAGCTTCGTTTAAGGATTAGCTCAGTAAATTAGATTATCTAATGGCATCTTAATGGATTGCTGACCCATTTCCTGCACAATGGCAACATGCAAGTCTGCCGGCTTTTTTTAATTTGGACGCTACGGTGCTGAGGAGACGCGCTCAGTTTAAAGGGCAAGGCAGATAAAAGGGAAATCCAATGGATTCCAGCTATATGGGTTGAACAGCCCGGCGTACATAATCCACCAACAGAGGGAGGAATATAATAGAATTATCATTTAGTCCCTGTAATAAAATAAGCTAAATCCAGTTGCTTTATTTGTGCTCATTACTGTACTGTACAGTCACATGGAGGGAGAGTGGAAAAAAAGGAGAGGAGGCATTTCTCTATGTTACCTCTACCCAGCTATTAAGAGGCCTTTTGAGGGGGTCTGTGCAGTGCATTTGTGTTCATAACTTCACCAACTGCAAACTGACCTGTACACACACTCCCCGACACAGCACCCCCAATACACACACACATACACACACAAACAGACAGGTATGCATATCCAGGGGGGAAAAGAGGTAGAAGGAATAAGGAAAAAGCTGAGCTCAGCTCGCCTGCTCTCCCATGCTGAAAACGTTTCAGGATTTCTTTACCCCCTCAAGAGACGAGAAAGAGAAACAGAGTGGAAACAAGATGGAGGAGACAATCCGTACCTTTAAGTTAAACATAAAAAAGCATGAGTGAAGTTTAAGCAAAGACTAGATGGTTCCCACGGGGCTACAATCATGACCTAATACTATTTTAAGGGAGGAATCTTTAGGAAAACCTAAAAAATGTACAATGAATTTAAATCATCGTGCAATATATACATCAAAACATATTTTTTTAAAGCAGTACATTTGCATTTTGCTGGGTAAACACATCAACATGTTCTTCATTGAATCATTATGTTCATTAAAAGTTCTAATAAAGGTTAGGGTAATTCAATACCAGCTGCATTTAATGTGCTCCCCATTATAAATGAGTGAAAAGCTTTCAAAAATAAATTAAAGTGCAGCTACTCATGAGGTAAAAATATCCAAAGACATAAGAAATAACGACTTTTCCCCAAATCAACAGTGGCAGAATTATTGGCACCCCTGCTGTTAATACTATCTACAGCCCACATGTGCCAAAAGGTCAGCACTTAATCTTCTCCTGTTACATCTCACACGGTCAGAGCATCTATGGAGAGGGACCTTTGATCCTGCCTCCAGAGCCTCCAGAGTCCTGGATTCTCTCAGGTTCTCTTCTCCTTAGTTCACCGAACACTTTTTCTACAGCTTTAGGATCTGTGGACTGAGATGCCATGAAAACAATTTGTCTTTTTTGTGTTTGCTGAACCATTTTATTGATGATTTGGCCATAAGATCTGGATTGTTACATTTTTACTTCACTGCAAGATACCAACATGGTGGGCACTCTAACAAAATTCACATGGCTTTAGATGGGGTTTTTTTTTAGTTTACAGAAAGTTGGAGAAACTTTAAAAAAGGTAAATAAGGATTTCAAAAAGCTTGAGTTGTTTATTTAATGCAGGCATGCCCATGGTCGGTACTCGAGGGCCGCTGTCCAGCAGGTTTTAAAGGTTTTTTGGCTGATCACAACTGATTCTGATTGCAGTTCAACAAAAGCCTGTTAATCAGCCATCAATGAAACTCAGCTGTGCTGGAGAGGAAAGCCTCTAAAACCTGCAGGACAGCGGCCCTCCAGGACTGACTTTGGGGATGCCTGATTTAAAAGACATTATTGGGAATGCAGATGAATGGCGTGCAAGTTTGTTAAAAACACAATTCTTGACATTATACCTGCAAAATAAATGCATGCAAATTAAAGGTTGAAGAGATACCGGTAATACTACTGCAGAGACTCATTTCAAGGCTTTTTACCTCTTTTTTTTTTAACCAGAAGTCTTAATAACAGGTAGACCCACACATCAGTCAGACGTTATTAGCATCTTTTTTTTTTTTTTTTTGTATTGGTATCTGCCACTGCATGAAGTTATCTTTATTTTTATTACTCATTTATCATCTTTATCATGTAAAATGAGGAAGAAAAAACAGTTTTTATTGCACAATAAAGGAAAACATATTAGGAATTGTTTAGACTGATGTCAATATAATCTGTATCAGTCCACCTACAGTAAGTGTATGCTTTGATGCATCAATAGGAATTATCTTCCAGCTCCTTCATATCCAGTTGAACTCAAACCTGAAGCACTGCATGTTCTATGATTAAGTAGTTTCTGAAAAGGAACACGCTGTACTTTCTATCTTTTATGTTTAATGATTGCATTGCACTAGAGCAAAGTTTATACAGGTGAGTTTCCAATGTGCTATGGTTGAAATGGTCATCTAAAAAAAAAAAAAAAAACTAGAATACTTTATCACCAATAAAAGCCTGAGTAATGCATTACTAAACAGGACTCAACAGGGAGCAGGTATTTAATAATCGCAGGGAAGACTTTGAACAACAAAAAAGGGAGAAAGGAGGAAATAAAAGACATTATAAAGGTGATAACTATTTTTTAGTCGAAGAAATGAATGCAGTAATTGCAGCTTTAATAGAAGCTACAACTCCTGACCAGAATGACCACTTTTGTTTCTACGTTATTTTATATGTGAATGTCAGAAAATAAAGAGCACACATTAAATCCAAAGGGTAAAAGTGTAAATACATGTGATATGTGAGATATAAGAGAGATGGCAGATGAAAAGAACGAAAAGGTTACCTTTGCCAAGTAATCCCCAAAGTGTCGTCAGTGGCACTGGGGCCATAATGCCTGCCGTTTTGAGTCACGCTCCAGTCACACTTCCTCAGCTGTCAATTGAAACCTAGCGGTCAGATCACGAGGCCAAGACAACTTCCACTTCAGATTACACTACAACTCAACACTGTATACACAAAAAGCATGCAGGATCATCTACGGCAGGACTTAAGAATAGTGTTTTTTTTTATATAATTAAGTGATTTAGGGACTAGAGTAAATTAAGAGCAGACATGAAGAAAGTAAAGCATGCATTTAAGAGTTAGTGGCAGCAGCTAACCTGGAAGTTAAGCAAAAGTTGATTAAAATAATGAAATTAGTTGGTTAAAGGGTGTGAGTGGCATCTTTAAACAGCTCCCTATGAAAGTATTCACACCATTTGAACCTTTTCACATTTTGAGGTTGGTGTTTTTAATATGAATGCCCAACACAAAGTAGTGCACAAATGTGAATTGAAAGGTAACTATGCTGGGATTTCAACTTTTTTCTAAAGAGTACGTTTTTATTTAGCAGCTCCATACTTTTCAGAAGGACCTTTTCACGCTTTTCAACCAATTTCCGTCTCTTGTGTCACTTTGCAAACTTTGTGTCACTTTGCAAACTGTTCTGAAGAGCTATCATAGGTTTGAATTGGATTTCACTTTGGACTCTAAACTGGGCTCTCCTTATAACTCCTCAAATGCATTTTGTTCCAGGACCGTCCTGCTTTTTGCTCCATCTTTCTTATTTCCTGTCTTTTACATCTCTACTTCTATATCTGGCAATGTGCTCCACAGCAGGTATGTTGCGTTCAGGTGTAATGTTTCCACTACATCTACCTATTTAGTTCTGTTTAAGTCCCAAATAATCAGGAACAATAACTTTAGCCAAGTCCAAAACACAACTTTTAACAGGATTTCTTATGACATTCCTTCACAAATGGCTCTTATTCTTGCCACTCTAGTGAGAATTGTAGAGTAGATCAATAACTGTCGCCGGGTGGCTGTTTTTTCTTTGATTAATGCTCTCCATGCCTAGCCTGTGATTTAAGTGTTCTGTTAGGTTTGAAATCAAGCCATACTCCTTCCATCTTTATATGAGGGATTAAACAGTGCTCCATGAGATTTACAAACCTTGGGATCTTGTTTTATACATGAGCTTTAAACTTCTCCACATCTTTGTCCTCTTGGGATCATCGCAATGCTGTTTTGTTTTCTCTTACTAATTTTCTCTGTCCTGAGGCCTTTGCAGTACAGCTGGATTTATACTAAGAGAAAGATGTGTTTAGTAACTAGATCACTCCTGAGATTAATTGCTTGCATTTGATTTTGTGTAATGATATCAGAGTGAAAAAGTCCAAACGTAAATCCATCCCACGTTTTTAACTTTTTATTGCCTTTGGAAACCATTTTGAAAGCTGTAAAGGAATTGCTTTCCTTTTCACAATTTTACACAATTTTGTGTTGGTTTACCAAATAGATAAGATAAAGCAAAGCTTGTGGCTGTAATGTGACAAAAAGTGGGGAAGTGTACGGTTTGATTCGCAAGGCACTGTGTTTCATCGGTGAGCAGTCGCTGTATTTTCCACCTGCTGAAGCCGTGCAACAAGTTCAATGCATGCATCCTGCGGTTCATAACTACAGTGAAGTACTCTCTTCAATTCAGGAAGGAGTGCGCATGCCCTCCAGCATGCAGACTTTATTTTTTCATTAGCTAACTGTTTTTATTGATTTAGGGTCACAGTGCAATGAAGTTAAACCACACACACACACTCAGACTCACACTAACCCCCCCCTTCCCACTCTTTCTTCATCCTGCATTTCAAAACACACCAACCTTACATACAGATTACAAATTACTGCAACATAAAAGCCACACGCACGGCCCTCGTCGTCTCCTCCGCATGCATTATGCGGCCGCACGTGTCTGCAATCCAGCTGAGAGCTATCCCTGCCAAACACCAACCTAACCTTGCCCTGTGGTCAACACATTCATTTAGTAATGCATCGGGATAAAAAGTGCACCGTTAGCACTCTGTGTGCAGCGGCAGACGTTCCGCAGAGGCACTTAAGAGAGATTTAATCAGAAAGACGCTGAATATTCAGAGCCATTTGCAGCGGTCAAGAAATGTGCTCTTATTTTTTGTCTCTCCTTCTACTTGCACCTGGAGAGTTTATTTATTTTATTCAGGGAGAATTTTCTCCACATCTTCAGACTTTTATAGAGCTAAATGCTAAAAAAAAAAAAAAATGTAGCAGTGTGCCTTTAAATGTGTCCCTTTAATCAACAGCTGCTGGGGAAAACCAATCAGAAAACAATGAAAACTTGCTCCATTAAGGGTGTTTTTTGTTTTTGGGAGGTTGGGAACGTGAACCCCCCCGTTCTCGCACTCGGCAGCCTTGACAAAAGCTCGGGGAGGACATGCAGGCAGAGCCAGACGCTCCGTGCCCACTGCTCCTCGAGGGGCTCGCCATCTGTCCGCTGGCACCAACACATCAGAGCGGCGGTGCAGGGCAGCAGGGGAGAAGAAGAAGAAGAAAAAAGGGGGGACGGAGCAGGGGAACGTTAGCAAACAGATGCGGGCAGATTGTGGATTAGGATCCTTCCTTAGATAATACCAAATGACATCTGATCACAGATCTCTCCCTGTGGAATGCTCCATGGTGGCATTCCCTTGAGGGGTTAACCAAGGCGGGAGATGAATGGAGGGGTTTTCACACGCTCCTTGCCTGGGACTCATGGAGCAGGTGTGGGAGCGTGTGTTGTTGTTTTGTTTTTGTTGTTTTTTTGTGAGGTTAGTTAATATGCTTATAAATTCTAACACGAGGTTAAGAGTTTAGACAACCACAAACATAATTATGAATCAGAAAGTTAATAATAAACCATGAATTTCAACAAAATCAAAATCTGCTAATTTTCTATTGTACCTTCTGTTTTTTTTTATTGTTTTAGTACCGCAGAATAAAATTCAAAACGAACAGCTTTGTTCTAATGAGTAAACATGGCCCGCCTCTGTATAATCTGACCGCAGTATAAATCGAGCTCCTCTATGAAGGCCACAGAGGTTTAAAAACGCACAGTAGTATCATGCAGAATGAAGATCACCCTGGATATCTCGGGGACAGACGAGGAAAAGTTGAAATAGCGATAAGGTGATAAAATAACCTCACCCTCATTTCTGAATATTTCATGGAGCTATGTTCAGCACAGGAACCTAATACCTACAAAACAGAAAGGGGAAAATGGAGGGAGCATCATGCCGTCCTGATGCCTTTATTCACATGCATGGTGCCAAAATACAATTGTAAGTCACACTTTTAAGATTCTTTGTAGAAAATATTAAAATAAAAATATTTTTTTTCCCTCCATTTCCACTATGCTGGACTTTATCTTAATTATTTATGTAAAATGCAAAAGATACTTTAAAATTTTAAAGTCTGAGGAGTATGAATGTCTTCACCGGGTGCTAATAATAATATTATTTTATTTTTTTACATCTATTACATTAAGTTTATTTTATTTCCAAATCTAAAGGATATCTAATGTCTGTGCGAATCTTTTACTACAAAGAGCAGACGAGGCCCAGTGCTACCAACAAATGCTCACAATTTATCACCTCGAAGTGCAAAAACCTCCTGGACTCAACACAATAAACAAACCCTTGCCAGATGAGGACAATGACGGAGTATTTTGAGAAACTGTTTAGTCTTGAGAGACTTGGCTCTGATTGAGTCTCCTTTTTTTTTTTTTTTTTCTTGTCTCTAGGAGGCCAAAGTCCAGGCCTTTAAATTAGACCAAAACAGAGACAAAGATGAGTCACTGGGAAAAAACTCAAGAAACGTTGTCTAATAATCTTCAGCAGAGTTGTAATCATTACATTTTTGAGTAAAAGCCATTATTTCCCAAACTGCCTTTAAGGATATGACCGTTTCTGTTGGGCCTTGAATAACTATTGCCGTATTTCATTGGAGGAGATATTTATATACCTTGGCTTATCCACGCTTTTAAAAATATGGGCTTTTATCGAGTCTGAGAGCAAGTCTTTGGACTAAATTCAGCAGCTGCACTCAGATCACCGCTGTGTTCGGAGCTCGCTTCATGGCCCACAAAAAACACGGCTACCAGAAAATGTGGAAGACAAACTGTACGTTATCTGCCAAGTGATTCCTCCCTTTCCTCCTCCCCCCTCTGCTCCCAAGTGAAATAAAAGCTTCCAGAACCAGACAAAACTAACAACTCCCCTTATCTTTTCCGATCTTAAATAAATACAGATATTTTTCAAAATCATGAGAGATAAAGGAAGATGGAAAGAGACAGACAGTGAGAAAACAAGAGGCCAGTTTTTGTGATATTTTTACCAAAGATACGAGCTGCAGAGAAACCCAGCAATCATTATGTAGCTGCGTGCAGATGCATTCAATTAGTTGTGGTTGGAAAAGCCTTGGCCTCGGACCAGCTCTTTCAATAAGACGCGTTGGAGGGGAGCAGTCTCTCTTTCCCGTCGCGAAAAAAAAGAAACCCACAAAACTGCAACGCTTCTAACACAAACACACACAAAGGGATACCACTTCTGTCCGAGGACATCCTACAGTAACACGACGCCACCTTTCTGTAAAGAGCTTGTAAATAAAGGAGTGTGTTGTCTAAAGAAATGTCTAAACTAATGTGTGAAGGAAACAGAATGAAGAAAAATGACAGTGACCCTCCACCTTTGTGTGTATTTCAGTGAAAGGAGTAAAAATAGGATTTTTTCTTTTCCTCCCATTCGCTATTAAATCTGAGCCACACTATTTCATGAGTCAATGTTTTTTTTGAGTATAAATCTTTACAGTATCAAAAGGGAAAATGGTTTGACAGGAGATGAGCTGGTTTGTTTTGTTTCTTTTAGCCTCGTTACGTATCAACTCTTGGATTTGCTCTGCCAGTTTGTTCAGATCTGCTCATTTTTATATTTCAGCAGTGGGAGGTAGAAAAAGTGAAAAATAATAAGGAGAAGAAGAAATATTTATTTAAATAATGTAGCAGAGAAAATGACCTCACCTGTTGCTGGTGGAGAAAGGCTGGATCTCTAGGGCTCAGGCCTACAAAACGATTGGATGTCGGGGTGCCAGGGGTTGAGTAGCCTGTATAATAGGTCATTACAACAAAAAAATAAGTAAAATATATTGTATCACGCCACTTAACTATGAAAGCAATAACAAAGAAAGTAAATGGACAAAATTTGAAATCTGCCACGATAAACAGGAAGTATTACATGTAAAAATAAAAAAAAAGCTTGAGGAGTCCCACAGGGCTCACATTCCGAACCACTTTAGTTGATGTAACGAAGTAGGAAGATTTTTACAAAATTATATATATATGTTTTTCTGCTAATGTCAATGAAATGTTTTCCCTAAGAACTTTAACCAATGCAAACAGTTGAGACTTACATGTACTTAGAACTGTGTTTGACAATAAGCTCTTTTTCCCTCCCTTTCAGTCTCCATTGCCTACAGTTTTATTCCCTAAATAATTTTCAATACTGTATCAAGTATCAAAGATAACCTTATGGCATCAATTATATTGGTCTTCTTGTAAAAGCAAATCTGTTCGGCTAATATCAAACTCTGGGATATCGATTCCGAGAGCTAAAATGGCAAAACAGGACACAAAACCTCCCCACAGATATCACTAAAAAGTTTTTGTTTTTTATACGGATTCATAGAGTTTTCTTTGTCTCCAATATAGAAAGTCTTCTTACCATCTTTTAACATATTGATCTGATTATCTGGGAGAGGCAAAAAATATTGAACAATATTGTTTACGTATGTTCAAAAATCCCTGGTGTTGGACAATGAGACTGGCGTCACTCTGGGAGAATTGGGTAAAGCCGGGCATATGCTGTATGTTTTTTTTCCCTTTTCGGGCCAATTCTCCGGTTGTATACGAATTTTTCGATTGGGCCTACTTTCCATCTCCCGATCAGGAATGGCAAGGTCAGGAGAAAATCAAACATGTTTGAAATCCAGTCGGCCGTCGTAAGGTTGCTTCAGAGCGTTGGGCCGCACAGTGTGAGAACATGCAGCCGTTAATTTTTAAACCTTGCGGTTTTGTTGTACAGTTGGAGCAGTAGCTGCGTGCAATGATTGAAAATATCGCACAGCGTATGCCCAGTTTTACAAAGAAAGCTGGTCAGATCATTGCCCCTAAATCAGAGGCACCTTTTGTCTTCATGGTTTAGTGTGATTCCCTCTGGCCAAGGTTTTAGAGTTATCATTTGCCTACATTTACAACTACTTCTTACTCATAATCTTTCATCCTTCTGCAAATAGAAAACATCATTTAAGTGAGTTATTTCCATTGCCGTTGATTTGTTTGATCTTTCTTTATCAGTCCAGGCTGTTTCTGTGTATAATACATCTGTAAACTGGTACAGCTCATACTTGTCTCTTTGTTTTCTCTGTGTGTTTGGTCGGGTTGTTGCTGCAATGAATTGCCCTTTATGGGACTAATAAAGTTTTCTGATTCCTGTCTACACATGTAATGTTTTCCCTTAATAATGAATGAAGGCCTTAGGTTTGAAATTCACTAGAAATATTGTTTCTTGAACCATACGGAAAATAGTGGCATTTAATCTAATGGCATCAAATAAAAAATAGACAAAAACAGACAAAAATTCATTGACGGTTAATTTGTCCTTTTTAGACATATATGTTTATAGTCTTTAGGTTTTTTTGCGCATCATTAATATCATGTTGGTATCCCTTTGACCCCCTATACTTACATAACTTTATCAATCACACCAAGGGCAATACGATTGAGCAGTACACGAGACAAACAAACAAAAAAATAGGAATAAATAATAATAATAATAAAAACATGAACATGTAATATCATAAAAATAAGATATTGTGTAACCAATGACTATTATTTCTATTTTACAAAACAAGAACATTAATCAGAAAATTGAATAGAAAAATAAAGGTTTCAGGTAAAAGGTGATTGGTGTGATTGGTGTGCGCTTACCCTCTGAAGATGTGGTGATGGGCTTAGTGTCAGGCATTGTGAGCGTAACTGGTCGCACTGGGCCGTGGTGCGGGGATGGAGCCAGAACTGGGGTAAAATGGCCCGGAACCTTTCCAACCCCCTGACCACTGCTGTTAGGCTGCATGTTAGATAGAGACCAACAGACAACACAGCTATGAGCCAGTGATAATAAACAGAACCCTACTTTAATATTTGCCCTCTAACCCTAGCTCTATCATAACCACCAGTGTCATATTTCCCACAGATCTCACTCATCTTGTTGGCCCCTGAGATTTTTGTGAAAAATATTCTTCCTAGTTTCGAGGCAAAAGTGGAACTGTTTTTGGAAAATAAGCAGCTTGTTATATCTGGATGAAAAAATTATCTGGATGTTTTCATGTTACTGATGGAACCATGAATTCTGGTCTTCAGGAAAACAAAATCCGATTAAGATGCTGGAACCTTGAAAAGGTTATTAATAATGAAAAACCCTCAAAAACGGCTGAATTAAAACAGCTCTGAAGAAAAAAAATATACTTTCTTGATCTCACAATGGAGAAATTCACTTTTTTAACTTAACCCATCCCATTGTGGAGCAGTGGGCTGTCCCTGTGCAGCACCCAGGGAGCAGTCTGGGGGTTGAGGGTCTTGCTCAGGGACCCATATTGGCAGTTTGTGGGAGTTGAACTCAGAACCTCCAGGATCCAGATGCAATGCTCAAGAAATAACTGCAGTTTCTATTTATCTCAGCTCATACAGTTCATATTCAAGGTTTGTTTGGTGATTAAAACATTCAAGTAGGACATTTTTGTAGAACTTTTACTGGTTTTGACTTCATTTAGCTAATGATGGAAGGTGGAGTGTGCTAACCATTAAAACTAAAAAGCTGGATCAGGACCATAAACCTGTCCTGTCTGCTAACACAACCAATAACATCACAAGGAGACATCCTGGGCGAGATGACTGACAGTTACAAGCTCAGGCTCTGCTTGTAAAACTGCAGCTGATTCAGATCTGAATTTGCCAAGACAAGCATGCCAGTAAACTTCAACAAAACAGTTTGCTCTGATTATGCTCCTAACTTTTAAGTAACCCAACAGAATGACATTACTAACTACAGGCAGCTAAAACACTCACTCTAAAAGATTTTATCCCTTTTATCCTCGCCTTGTCACAGTTATTACTAATACCCAGAGGTGGGTGGGTGTCTGGGGGGGTTTGGAAGTGACAATGGATTTCCTACACGATTCCTCACAATGATTTTAATGGTGCTCATAAATGTAATTTAGGAGGACGAGGGGCGTGAAAAGCCAGCGAGGACTGCGGAGTGACCCGCTACAATGGAGTGAATGCTGGGCTATAGAGGGACTATATATAAGGGGGGGACCACTGAATAAAGGAAGCAACTGGGAGCTGGTCTTTGAGACGGCTGGAGACTGTCTGGGCCGTTCACTTCAGGGCCGCCCCGAGTTCAAAACTCAAACAGGCATTTTTGGAGAAGAATCGAGTCGGCAGGGTTCCCTTCGCTCTGAATAGAATGTTTAATTAGAGTGTAATATAATCTGCGTTAAAGCAAGCATAAAACATTCTGGCACTCGTCCATGGGATTATAAGCGCTGTGTTATTTGCAGACTCAACCACACACACCCCCCCCCTCACCCAGCGCTTCTATCCTCTGTTCTCCCCTGGCTGGTCTTCCAGACTCTCCGTTTTCACCCCATCTCTTCTCCGCTGCTTTCTCCAGAACCCCAGCAGAGGGCCAGTTAATTCTGCACAAGAGCAGGGCCCCGGCAACGGCAAATATTTACAACCTTTATCGTTCCCCGTGGTTTTTCTCCAGAGTAACACCCCCCCACCACCACCACCACCGCACCACCACCGCCAACCCAGAGCCTTCTGGAGACGGAGCCGTCTACGAGGCTTTTGTTTACAGTGAGAACGGCGGGGAAATAAAACTCACATAAATATCACACGGCTTTCTGATCTATAGAGACGCCAAGCTCGGTCTCTGTGCACACTGGCCTGCACTATGCTTGGTGAATGCAAAAAAAAACAAAACGCAGAGAACGGTTTGATTTATAGTCCAGTCCTGATAGGGATTTGCATGTCATACATGTGACTGGAGTCGCAAGAGCTGTGTTTATTTTTTTCTATGGAGTCATGCGGTTGTTGTTTCCCCTTTATATTAACTGCAAACATAAGGCTCTAAGTGTATTATAACCTTTTGCCCAGAGCATTATGTCATGCTGAAAATATACGGATAGAAAAGTCAAACATCTGAAGGTCTATAATCGCCTTATTATCATAACACGTGGAAATTGTGGCAGATTAACAGCCTTTGCAATGTGGATTTAAGGGTTTGTCCTTAAGTAATTATACTGACAGGATGTTGCGATATTATTTACTACACACTACTCCCTTTTATACGCATTTTCTGTGTCACAGAGCAACAGAAAGAGAATAATGGTGAAGTGGAAGAAAAATGACACAGACTTCAATAGATCTATTTGTTTCTAAAATGTACAGCTGAAGTTTTATGGGGGATGGCTCTAGGCTTCAGCCTTGATATAAACATAGTTAAAAATAGGTAACATATCAACAAAGATATATATGTACTATTTGTATTTTCTTAACAAATAAGCAGCAAAAAGAAAGAAAAATATTCCATGAATAGCCAACTGGATTGGATCCCTGGTATTCGATATGAAATCCTGATAACTAATCCAAGTATCAAATCGGTGCATTTCTACTGCTGTCCTGCAGGTTTTCAATGCTTCTCGTCTTTAGTACAACTAATGGTGATGATGGGAGTCAGCAAATGCGATTTAACAAGCTATCAAAGGTAATAAGTTGTGCTGAAACACAGAAATCTCTTAAACCTGTAGGATGGCCGCCGTCAAGAGACAACTTTGGACATACCTGGTCTAGAAGATTTGTGCATCTAAAGAATTGCAAGGTATGACAAGCTTAACTTCAGTCAGACTGGATGGAGAGTCCTTAAACATCATTTGGGCCTCAGATTTTTTATTGGCAAAGGGACTTTTATTGGTCTGTCTTAGAAAATTAATGTGCTTTTATCTAAACAGTTTAACCTAAGGTTTAAAGTTATTGTCCTGCTGGATGGTGAACTTTATTCTATCTTTAGATGCAACTATCTTCCAATCATCATGAACTGAAATCCCCTTCCATCCTTAAGAAAATGTACCTCAGCAAGATTCTCATCTGCCAAGAAAAACTTGAGTAGCTGATTCTACCACCTGAGCTGTGAATCTCTTGCTGTTTCTCCAGAGTTACCAGTGGCTTCTTAGCTGCTTCTTTAAATCCCAACATCAGAGTAAAGGGAGTGAAATGTTTATGCCTTTTTCAGATCTTTATGTGCCAATGCATTATTTTTCCTTCCCCTTAAAATATATTATCCACTTAAGGCATATTAAACTAAAAAGTGTGAATAGTTTTGAAAAAAACAACTGGAAATATTTGAATGTAGGAAATTTAAGCAAAACCACAACATATTGTTAACTTCCAAGTGCACCTTGAAGGCATTAGTGAAACACAGGGTGCTGTAATTTATCTTATCTACGATCTCTAGAGGTCAGAGCCAAACAAGATAAAGAACAAAGACTACAGGCTCTGTAAATAAGCGCACTCTAATACTTTAAACCCTCAGACACACAGAAGGAGACCGACCTGGCTGCTCTGCGGGCTGGACGGGTCGTACGACGGCACGTAGCTCTTGAGGGGATCTGCGGGGTTGAGGTGAGGCGGATACCGTATAGTGGGGTGCGAGAAGTAGGGCGACGGTGCCGGGGGCAGGATGGCCGAGGCTGAGAACTGCAGGGGCGAGTGTGAAGGGGGGCTCCTGGATGATATAACTGTGGAGACAAAAAAACAAAAAAAAACAATCAGAGACTGTAATGGAGATTATTTAGATTACAGATCCTTCTTAAAAACAAAGGCCACTCTCCTTTAGTCTAGTATTTACTTCTTGGTTCAGTTACTTGTAGATCTACATTTATAACTTCTCTAGAACAATAATTCTCAATCCTAGTCCTCAAGCACAACTGCCTTTATAATTCCGATATCTCTGTTGCAGCACACCATATTCAAATGATTGCATGGTCTCCAAAGCTGCCATCAAGTGCCACAGAAACCTGTTAATATTTCATGCATATGTCAGATAAGTGACAGAAAGGAAAGACTTAAACAAGCACTAAAGTTTCATTTGATGACCAGGATTTAGAACCATTGCTCTCTTTGAAATCTTTCTGTGAAGCTTCTATCCATTGGGTCTAATTTCAATCGGTAAAGTAAAATAATTTGAGCTGTTTGCACAATCAAAGCTTTGGTTGAACTCAGAAGAAGACCTATCCAGAGGAAAGTGATGGCTGTCCTCATTTCTTTTCACCCGAGTCTTCTTTTCCTTTCCGGTGATGGACTGTAACGTTTTTGCAAACGGCCCTTCGCTGATGGATGGGCTGCAGCTGTTGGGTCTCTGAAGTAATTGCATTTTTTTTCCCTCCTTAGCATTGGGTGAACACAAACCTTTCTGCTATGGATTCCTACTTTCATAGAGGAGGTGAACGTAGCATTAGATCAATAATCTAGTGCTTTGTATAGCAACACCCAAACGCTAACAGATGGAGTGAGGATGGACCTATTCTCCAATACACTACTATGAATTATGTAAAAAAATAAAAAAAATTAAAAAAAACGGATTCAGATTGCAGGTTTTGAAAGAACTGTCCTTTTAACTCACCACTGTGTCCCACGCCTGATAGGCCTGGGTGATGAGGCTGAGAGAAAGTGCTGAGTCGCGGCGAGGAGTCCTGTGGGGAAGTGGGGCTGAACAGCGGCTTTTCCGGCTTCTTCATTGTGGGAGAGGACATCTCTGTAGACAAGAAAAGCAAACCAGAACCATACATGTAACATAAAAACAATATTTCCATAATTTCTTTAAAGTATTTTGATGGGTCCCAGTTGTTTATTGACAAATCGTTTTTTTTCCCCCTTTGTTCATTTAAAGCAAATTATTTTATTACAGACTGTGAGGCATCTTTATCTTTATTACTCTTATAGGCTCTAGTCAGAGCAAAAAGAATCAGTAAAGGTCAAAACTAGAATCAGCTAGTCTCAGCTTTTTTAAAAGCTATAGAATACTATTTGAAAATTTAGGCCTCAAGAAAACCCAATGATTAGAATCTTCCAGCAAAACCCTGAACCCTGAAAATCAAGTTTGATCGTTTTTCTTTTGGACGCATGTGGAAAAAGACAAAGAGATTTGATAACCATGAAATGACGCAACAGAGTTCAGATTATTGCCGAAAAATTAATCAAATAATTCTTGAGAGGCTTTTCCAAATGCCTCAAATTAATCATGAATTAGATGTTTAAAATGGGCCAAAATTTGATCCTGTGGGTTTCATGCAATAAAAAGGAAATAAAGAACACAATGAAAAATGCATCTGGAAAATAATCTCTTCCCTGAGGGGAAAGTCCCATACAATTTAAGGAATCATAATAAATCACCGGAACTCCTCCATAACTTAAAAAACAAGTCTTTTATCATACGAGACCAGACGATTAAAGTGACCCAAATAGGATTTAAAACTTTTAAGACCTACGCGTAATCTTAAACAGAAAGCAACACTGCTTCACAAACCGTCTGCGACAAGCTGCTGTAATTCTCCAGCAATAATCCTGAAAGCTCTGCTGAAGAACTGAAAATTATTTAGGAAGTTTGCTCAGTGCGTGTGCACAAACTGAACCGAAAACAGCCAGCTGCTCATTATTGCGGCTCTACGATTTTTTTATTTTATTCTTCTTTTTTTTTTTTTCTACGAGCGACGCTCTGCTGTCACGGCTGCGCGGTTTTCAATTTTCCATGCTGAGACATGGAGTCTGAAGGGAACGTGATAACACAAAGATCCGAGAGGCAGTGGCCTATGTCTTTTTTTGTGCCTCAACCATGATGAAGTGCTTCTCTTGCCTGTCGCACTGTTTGGGTGTATAACTTTCACATCATACGCCTCTTTTCTCTCAGAAACAGATGTTTTACAAACACTGAATTTCGTTATTCGCTATATTAATCTGTTTAACCTCCATCCCTAAAGTGACAAGAGGTGGGGAGGGATCCAAACGAGTAACAGGAAAACTTTATCTCAAAGATGGAAAGGCGTTGGGAGTTTAGGGGGTTTTCCTATCCTGAGTTTGGAGATGGGATCCACTCCCAGCAGCGTTTCATGATCATGTAAAAAAGAGAAATACCTTAAAGAGCTTCAAGGCTGAGATAAACTATTACGATCGATTATAGCAATTAATTTATACTAACAAAAGATTTTATTTAGACTTAATTAGTCAGGTTTAACATAATTTGCACTCGTTTGTAGCAAACTTCCACATTTCAGTGCTTTCCCAGACAAGAACACTAGCAGAGCCTGAACATCAACCACGTGAAAGAAATGAAATCCTTGGCACTTCACAGGACTCATATGGGTTTAATATCGGCCCACTTCTCATTTATTCTCTCTTGACAGAGTAATGGCTGTCTTTGGAGAGTTTCCTACCCACTTCATTCCCTTCCTCCTCACCCCAAGTGTCTAAGTTTACGCAGTGTAATGCTCTCGGGCCTTGCGCAGAGGGACACGCTAGAATTTCATGTTCCCACATTGCGGCTGCGGCTGAATCCCACCACTGCTGCGTCTCCTGTGTGTCATCTGGTGTTTTCCTCTTGCAGCCTCCCCACTGATTATATCAAATTAGAAAAAGGAGGTGGTCTGGGTTCAAACTGGAGCTAAAAACCACTGTGTGTCTTGCAGGGAGGGAAAAAAAAAAAGATGGTTTCCAGTGGTTTTATGCATGTCCCTATTAAAGCAAATGTTTCTTACCTGCTCCTGTGGGTTAAATAGACTCAAAGGGGTTAACAGGAGTGGTCAAAGTTGGAGAGTTTACTTAATTTGTTTTGGTTTACCAATGAGAAGCTTTTTTTTTTTTTTTTTCTCAGCAGCGGAGCCAAACTGGCAGTATTTTTTTGATCCCATAAGCCGTCACTTTAAAGAAATAATAAAGGACTGCAATCCACTCAACGTCCACTTTAATTAGCAAGGCCTGTTCAGCTGCTTGTTAATACCAATCTCAAATCAGCCAATCAAAAGGCAGCATCTCAGTGCTTTTAGGAATCTAGACATTTTGAAGAAGACTTCCTGAAGTCTGACCTTGGTATTTTATAAACTGCCGGGGTTTCTAAACACAATAAACAATCAGACTCAAACATAAGTCAAACAGAAGAGGAAATATTCTTCTGCAGGAAGTTGTTTGAGATGATAAAAATGAAATAGGGGGTCATAAGTATGCATGTTAACCATTAAAGCAACAGAACATCTCACTGAATAAGTAAGGACGGAAAACTGGGGTCACAATTAACACAAGTTCATCCAAAATGAATGAAAACAGATGAGAAAAACATTTCCTGGTCTCTGTTGTTTAGCTGCAATTTATCCATCAAACTTTTTCTATTAGATTAACCGAAGTAAAAGAAATTGTGAAAAATACCTCCATCTCTGTCGTGCCAGTTTGCCCGGCTGGCTGGTGAGTTGGGTGACGAGTAGAAATCGGGTCCAGTGGGGCTGGTGTCCATGTTTTCCTCCATGTTGGTTTTGGGCCTTTTGCTGCGCACAGGTTTTAAGTTTAAGCCTTGATGTCATCATTAATTTTTTGAAACACAAATCGCATAATTTATGGAAGATAATAACAGATGTTTTCTAAATGTATAAAATCTACAACTGCATCAATTTACTTATGTACCAACATGTTGGACCAGAATGCTGTGTAATAAAATAAAAAATCTTACCATAAAAAATAAATGACAAAAATGTAGACCATTCAACCCAATGGGTTGATGTATTGTGTACTGACAAGTATTTCTACCAATTATTTATATTTCTACTACTGATATCTGGTTGAAAAAGATTGTATTTTATTCAAATTGGATAAAAATGGCTCTAAAATTTGTACAATCTAATATATTTCTCATAAAATCAGGTAGTTTATCAATATCATACCGTGCTACATAACTAAACTGGGAGAATAACATGATGAGATGTGCAAAAAATATATTTCCTATGACAGTGAGTACCTGGTGGTAGACAGGATAAGCCAGAATAATTTGAAAAGCTTGGAAGTTTATCAACAACGACATAGTGACAAAGTTGGCTCTGTGTTGATACACAAAGGCAGCAATTTGGTGAATATGAAGGCAGGTGTTCAACCAAGGCAGGGTCTGGTTGATTCCTGCTATAACGCAATAATGGAGACTGGGAGCTGCATCTGGACAGTTGGACCCAGTCCTTCATGTAGCCACCCTGTCACTACAATGCCTATAGCGCTCTTTGCCCTGTTATTTCCACTGACAGCCCGTGCACACATAGCAGGGTTTTATAAAAAGATCTCCCCTGGTTTATGGTAAACACTGGAGGTTTTTAAAAAAAAAAAGGTTTTCATCCACACCAACCCGCAGAAATACGCAACTCAGCATTGAGCAAGTATAAAAACCATAGTTGCACATGTGTGACACAGGACAGCAATAGTTGTCACAGACAATGATGCGGTGGACATTAATTTTTTTTTTTTTTTCATTTATACTTTGGTTCTAAACCTTTGTGTTTGTACAATCTTCACTTAGGCCATTTTTTGGATAATATGTTTTAAGGGACGTTTAACTCTGTTTTTGTGTGGCTGGAAGGCAAAACTGTTTAAAAAAGTTTAGTTTTTTCCAGATATCCTGCTATGTTTGGACAGCCTCTGAGTCATGTGTGGTTAGGGGCAGCTCATGCAGGTAAAGACAAGATGACTATGTCATAACTTTATTTACCCCAATACAGAGTCTGTGTCTCGAGCCACAAACTAGGCTACGTTCACCCTGAAGTGACTCAAATCCAATTGTCTTGCCCACATGCAACCTGGATCTTTATATGAACCTTTTCAAGGCAGTCTGAACAACACAGATCCGATTTTTTCCAATGCAACCCAGGCCACGTGGCTATGTGGTCCTGAATCCGATACGAATCTGATCTTTTCAAATGAGACCGGTATCTGAACAGCTAGGTCGCATTCATATATAATAAAATAGACTAATATAAACTAAAACAGATTAACGTAAACTAACATTCTAACAACAGATAACTAAATATAACAAAGGATAACTTATGTTAAATTAGCATGTTTTAATTAAAATAAGTACAATCATAAGACAGTATAATTATTCTCGGTTACCTAAAAGAATAAAGTAAGAAAGACTAAGTTAAATGTAGAAAAATCAACTGAACCAAGAAAAAATTTGCTAACATAAACGATGCTAAAATAACCTAAAATTAAATCAGAAAATAAAAGTAATACTAAAGTTAGCCAATTTACAACAAATTGAGATTGCCAGGACTGAGCTAAGATAATATATAAAAAACCTGAAAGATAATATCAAAATGAACCTGATTCAAATAAACAAAACTAAAGAAATAGCTTTAATAGAGATGCATTCTTAAAACACATTTTCCAAAGGTACTTTAATGCCACAAACATCCTCATAAGAGCAGATGTTCTAATTTATTGAATATGACTGAGGTTGGTTAAGCTTAGTTTAGCATATTGTCTTTCAGTGTTTTTATAAGCTTTACACGCAAATCATCATACTTTTTTGGATAACCAGCAAAATGTGTTTCGCTTTAAACTGAGTCCCAGAAATAAATGAGTTATTTAAAAATAACTTAAAGATGAGAAAAACTAGGCCAGTATATATAAAAAACATCTAAGCTATATTGACCTGAGCAAATAAGGAAACATATAAGTTAAACTTCCCAACATAGAAAATAAGCGTTTTATGTTTCTTTCGAGAATGGAAATTGTTATCAATTTCTAAGCATATAGCAAACAAAGTAATTATAAACAAGAGATATCTTTAATAAAAAATCCCTTAAGCATATTGATAAATGTGTTTTGTTTTAGTAACTCACACCAACCTGCCGGGCGGAGAGGACAGGGAGCGCTGCAGTGCCACGCTGGGGTTCAGGTCATGATAGTAGGGTTGGCTGGGCATGTCAGCCATGGAGAAGGGTACCGCTGCACCGTGGGTGATCGGCACTAAAGATGACACACACAAAAAAGTCCAAGGTCACTGTGCTGCATTAAAAACTATAACTTTACCCTTGTATCTGGAAGGACAAGAATTATTACACAAACCAGCGAATTTTACCACCAAAAATTTGCTTGTTAGGTATTTAAGGTGAGTGAATGATGCGCTTAAGTGTGATACATCTTTAAGGCCTTTTCTTCTAGGCTTGCTTTTCTTCCTATATATTCCATATATGTACTTTAACAATTGGTGTCATACACAGGCACCGGATCTGGTCCAAGTATTTGTGAAAAAGAAGCAAAAGACCAAAACAGAACTATACATTACAAATTCTTTTATGCTTTTTTTTTTTTTTTAATTAGTAGCATTTAAAAACGTTACCTTGTAAAACCATCACTCCTGTGCAGAGAGGGAGAACCAGCATTGAAACGCTGCAATGTTTCCTCACACAATAATTTACGATTAAGAAAAGGTGTAATTTTCCGCGTGCCGTTTTTAGGTGCAGGGATATTGTTTCAAGGAAGGCCATGCGTGTGTTTACAGAACAAAAGGGGTTCGCCGCCCATTCTCTCCCCTGTCTCATGCTTTTCCTCGCATCACTGTGTGGCCCGCGAAGCCGCCTGCAGCTCGAGTGCTCGGTCGGTTTGGAGTGGATGAGAAGATCAAGTGTGTGGCGCCGTCTGTTGTGGTTTGAGGTTCACCACTGGCACGATCCGATTCGCCAGCCTCCGCCCTGGCAACCCACTGAAGCTTTGGCAAAGGCCCCTACCCGCTGCTACCCATACTGAGCTGTCTGTGCAGGAATGCATCCGGCCGGAGGAAACTTATATATAAGATCATTGTTGTAGTTATTTTGTTCTGTATTCATTGGTATGCAAAGCCAGCCTTCTATCCTGGCTTTTATTCTGAAAATAAAAATACAATTATTTACCATTTAGTGCAGCATTCCATATCAGCCACCCTTTTCTTGGGTTTTGTTTTGGAAGAAAAAAAAAATTTTGTACTTGAACTTGATGCTTGTGTTGCATTAATGAGTCGAAACGTTGGGCCACAATTCGGCCTTGAACTCCTTAGCCCCCTTTGATGGACTTCAAAGAATGTCTCGACAGCTCAGAGAGTCGGGAGAGGAGCGTGATGACGGACGAGCGGCTGCTCAGATATCTTCCCAGGGAGCGAACTGACTGAGTGAGTGACAATTCCTGTGTGTCCGGCGACCTTTTTAAAATTCCAGCCCGGCTTTGCTGGAGCCGGCCTGTGTCACATGAGAGCAAATGTGGCAGCTCAGAGGCCATCTGGTCAGAGGGCAAATTAAACACTACACAAAAACACGGCCTTCCAAGGGATATTCTGTGTCTGAGCAATGAAACGAGTAGTTAGTGCCTTTCGGAGCACAAAGCGACACAATGTGGCTCATGCTCTTGCTTCAGAAGTATTTACTGTGGATACATAAAAAGGTCAGCCTTAACGGCTTTCAAAAGTTTGCTGCTCCATTATGCTAATATTCCAACTTTTCTATTATATAAATATTATATAGACTACATTTAAAGTTGTTCTTTGCTATTTCTAGTTTCAATAAAGTCTATTATGACTCTCTTCTAAGAAATGATTACTTTTTGACTCATTTGTACCTCTTTGCTGACCTTTTAACCTGATTTTTGAGCTTCACTGTATCATTTGATACAATGAAGCTCAAAAATATCCATACCCCTGGGAGATTAAGGTTGAACATGTTTGTTCTTATTACTAAAATTTATCCAAAAGTCAGGGGGGGAACTCGCCAAAGTCCTGATTTAAAGCTTATTAATACTCCATCAGGGCAGCTAAAAGTTAGGGTGACAACCAGCCAAAAAGATTTGAAGCTAAATTGTTTCCATCAGTATTAAAATACCGGTAAAAAGAAATGATAAAACATTTCCACCACTTTTATGTTTTCTTTTTAACAGTTTCACTTCAAATCATTGGCAAACGTTTGGGTTAATTTGAATCCAAATTTGCTAGGGGGTATGAATGGTTTTAGACATAACTGTATAGGCTTACCTCAAGTTAGCAACAGCTTTTTGTCTGTGGCTGAGTTTCCGAGTGAGCAAAACTATGATGGTATTCTGCCAAATTTGAAAAAGCAAGGTTTTGCAATTTTTGTATTTTCATTAAATAAAAGATACAATTAAAGTTGCACAAAAATACATGGTATAAATCCCTTTATTGCCCCAGAGTGGGGAAATTCACTCTCTGTATTTCACCCGTCCCCTTGTGGAGCAGTGGGCTGCCATTGTGTGGCGCCCGGGGAGCAGAGTGGGGTTAAGGGTTTTGCTCAAGAACCCAGATTGCAGACTGTGGGGATTAAAACGGGTACTTGCAGCTTTCTCAGAGCTCAAGAACACTGCTCTAACCCACTAGGCAAAAACTCTTCATATGAATGTTTGTTCATGCAATAACTAAAAAAACACATGAGATATATCAATAGTTCAGCCCCGCCATTATCCTTCAACTGTTTCCAGTGTTCATCTAAGAACTGCAGATTATGTGACGTTTGTGATGAGAAAAAAAAAGGTTTTCATAGCAGTTTTTCATAATATAAGACTTTTAACATGACAAAAAAAAAATCACCTGATTGAATTTTTTATTGAAGAGTGTTTTCTTTATTATTGGTTATCTTTTTTGCAGTTTTTCCATAATTAAAATTTGGATAGTTTGATGGTTAATGGAATAGCACCTTTTATAGGTATGGAAAACTTAAATGTATCTATTTAGAATATGTTTAGGATGTTAAACAATAAAATCTTATGCTTGCGTAAACTTGAAGGCCATATTGTCCTGTTTCGGACACCACTGTGGAAAAATGGTTATAGTTAATGTAAAGAATTTATTACATCTTTAGGTAGAAATCTATTGTACATCAATGGAAAGTTCTCTTCCTTGAGCAATGGCAAGGATGAATGAGCCTGTGAACAAATCAGGTTTTATAAAGAAAAAGTTCAACACTCTGATACCTTAAAACTGCATCAGGGAGATTCATTTCGCTAAACTGAAAAGTAAAGGGGACAGAACGCTATTTACTTTGAGGTCTTGTCAAGAATGCCTTCATACTGAAAGTGATTTCTTAAGCTAGTCATATAATCTGAGCCTGACTGCAGCCTCCGATTGTCCTGAAAGAGCACTGACATTCCTGACTATAGAGCAGGAATGAACCGCTGGAACTGGCTGCTGCATGCTGCAACACACAAGCCACACAGCATCGGCATGTTTCCTTTAAATATAGGAGGAGGAGCAGGAGGAGGAGGAGGAGGAGGAGGAGGAGGGGGTGACTGGAGTCTTTGTGCTCCGCAGGCATGTTTGCTACAGTTGCTGCCTCAGCTCAGAGTCTGCACAGGTAAACGGTACCTTGACGTGCCCCCGGCTGTCAGAGGAATCTTTGGAGAACAACCGTCAACAGCTCTGTGTGTGTGTGTGTGGGTGTGTGTGTGTGTGTGTTGAGGCCCTGAAGACAGCTGCACACTCAAGAGTTATCCTAAAGCAAAGGAGACTGGCTAAACTGGATTCGCCGCAGCACAGCTGTGCGCAGTGATTTCAGTTGGTACCCAGATTACAAAGAAAAGCTGTTTCTTTTCTTTTCTTTTTTTTTGTAAGGCAAGGGCTTTTCTGCGTCAACTCTTACAGTTTATATGGAAAAACATAAACCCACAGCTTTCTGCACAAACGCTCAGTTGCGTTTTTAACCTGATCACACTCATTTAACTGCTATGTTAGTCGATGCAATTTGACTCTGACATCAGCTCTGATGCACCTGTTACACTTTCTACACGCAAACTCTTAAGACTGTCCAACTACGTCAGACAAGCTCAACAAAGAATAAATTGCTGCAGGTATGCAAAGAGGAAAAACATGGAAGCATGTACTCACTTCTGGAGACTCGCACCAGCTCTGCAACACTGAAAACTCCTGATTTGATGAAGCTGTCCTCCAAATACACTGCAGAAACAGAGGAGATAAATGGACATCATTACAGCTGAGAATATAAGTTCAGCCTTTTGAGAAATTTTACAAGATAACTAAAGAGGAACCAAAAGGAACCATATACATGTGGATTTGATGAAAGTAAAATATAGACTCGTAATTTCAAAACATTTACTAAACTTTAAAATTTACATGCATCTAAGTTAAGATATTTTCCCCCAGATAGCTATAAATACAAAAGCCTTTAGTAGTCGCCCAATCAGTAAACAGAAACACCTGTGTGTAATTTAATTTCTGGGGACCGAGCAAAACGGGACAAACTCCAAACATCGAGGATCACCCTGGACTAAAATTACATCCAGATTATAAAAACTTGGATAAAGGCAGAATCATGGATGCCTTTCATTAGCAGGGAAAAAGAAGAGGGTGAAATAATGAAATATATCCAATTGAAATATATTTGTGTGTAGAATAGCCAGGTCATAAAAGGCATAAGCATGATTGACCATTTGTGGACAAACTTGAAAAATAACGATCAAAATGCTCTCTAACAAAAATTATAGTCTCTAGACCAGGGGTCACCCACGTGGGGAGCCCTCTGCGTCTTCTGTAAACAGCGCAACTAACCAGTGGCCTAAGTTTGAAAATGTATTTTATTCTATTGCTCATCTTATGTCCAAGCAGGATCTAGAAAAAACTAATTCATGCATTTAGCTTTAGTAGAATTCATTACTGCAACAGTATTTTCATAGGTTTGTCTAAAAAGTCCATCAGACAGCTGCAGACCCCAAACGCTGCTGCCAGTGTTCTCACTAGAATGAAGATAGTAGAGCACATCAGCCCGGTTCTGAAGTCCTTCCTCTGGCTCCCTGTAGTTCAGTGAATAGACTTTAAAATCCCGCTGTTAGTCTATAAATCACTGGATCAGCTCCTCAATACATAAAATATCTGTTTTCAGTGTATCAACCTCCCAGACCACTCAGATCTTCTAATCCAAGCCTACTCTGTACACCCAGAACTAGAACCAAACATGGAGAAGCAGCATTTAGTTCCTATGCTCCACTTATCTGGACCAAACTCCCAGAAGACTGTAAAAGTGCTAAAAGCCTGAGTTCTTTTAAGTCAAAGTTAAAAACCCATCAGTTCAGAGCTGCCTTTGACAGTTTGGAAATCTTCCACTTAACAATAATTTTCCTACCATGATTTGGTTTACGTAACGTAAAAAAAACTACTTTGAAGCTGGTGGTTTAAAACGTGAAAAAAAGAAAACTTAATAGGCTATGGCTAAGTTTACAAGAAACCATATATATATATCCTGATTAAAAAAACACATTTGAACAAAGTTAGTGGTATTTTAATCTTATTTCTAATCACGACAATGCACAAAGTGATTTATTTTTTGTTCTCCTTAAATCCTAAATCCTGTTTAGAATATTTACCAAAAAAAAATCAGATTTATTTATGAAAAAGAAAAACTCCTCTAGTTCTTGTGGATTTCATGGTTCAACGTTTCTCTTCATCAGTCGAATTAATGTCAGCCCTTACATGTATATAATAACCATATCTGCAGCTCTGGTGCACTCACTGACACCTGTTTGACCCAGAGGGAATTAGCAACAGCAATGAGAGTTTGGCGGCCAAGCAAAGCAGCCAAACAGGTCTCTAATAACCAATGCGGTCTTTGCTATGATTAACGGGCCGAGGTCAATCAGAACCTGCCAGAAAGACCTAGGAATATCTCCACTGGCACCTACGAAGCACAACGCCGCTCGTAAGCCAACATTTTCTGCAAGGAACCGTGCCACCCACTGAGGGCCTCCAAAGCCTGAGTCACTGGCTCGCCTTGCATGTTTTCTTTGGCACCAGCGTCGGCAGAACCTGCTCTTGAAGTACAAAACTAATTATACTTCAGAAACTATTTGCATTCCAACATTGTGACGACACGGCACAGGTCAGACCGGGGGAAAGTACGTAGACTATACCCCGTCTTTTGTAACATTTAAAATAGAACTGTCCCCGTGTGACGCGTTCAGTTCGATCATAACAGGCGAATTCGATTTTGAAATAGGAATTGTCATCATTTAGATTTAATGCGTTGATTTCATAAGCGCGACAATGAGCGTGTTGACACAAAAACCTCCGCCACACATGATGTGTTTTTTTTGCAGAATTGACAGCAGCTCATGCCTCTGCACGTAGGCCTGCAGCCCTAAGAGGCACGCCGCTGTTCCCGCCTGCCAGTCACGGCGTTCCCAAGCAGGATTTAGAGGAGGTTTGGTGTACATAAAGCTTCTGCGTCCCGGAGAGGAACAATGAAAAGATGACAGGAGGGTGGGAGGACGAGCGGCGCTCCACATACCTGGAAGAGGGGTTTTGCCTGGCTCATTGTTGCTGGGACTTCCTGACTGCTGCGAGTCTGCAGACACAGAAAGAAAAGGGTGGAGGGTTAGTATAGGAAAACACTTAATGAATCTGGACATTTGGAGCCTTTTGGATCCGAGGTTTTCATAGTATTGCATTATTTTAAAGCGTAAAGAAAAAACATGTGAGAAAAAATACTTTAAACATAAAATAAGACAGGAAGGGTTCCTCTTATCTACTGTACCAGTGAAAAATGCTTTTGTACAGCATAATAATTAATAGAAAGGAGCTCAGAGTCTGATGAAGGAGAACCTTAAAGTTTTCTCGACTTCATTATTTTTTTTTAGGGGTTTCAGGGGAGCAGGGGATTCAGAATGCATTCGGCCCTGCTGTGCAAGGTACAAGCACAGAACATTAGTGGGGAGGGAAAAAAAAGGGGAAGAGAGGACAGGGAGGGGTGGAGAAACACAAGGAAACATGAGTTGAATTCTTTCCACCAGCTACAGTGCGCAGGATTTGGTATGACTGACGTCTTTTACCTCAGGAGCCTCAGCAGGAAGCAGGGAAACAGAGAAAGGGGGCGGGAAATACAGTATATCACTCCTCTCTAGTTCAAGGTCAGTCTCTGACAAGTGCTAGGATCTTTATTCTTCTTCAAAAGTTGTAAAACATAAAAAAAACGTGACATAAATCGCTCTCAGATTTCCACCTACAGGAACAGTGACTCGGGGGTTTTAAATCGGACCGAGTCATTCCAAGGGGTTAATGGTAGCGTCCTGAGAGGGAGAAGGACTCCCCCCCCTCACCGGCCTAAGCCCACACATGGCCCCGAAACAGAATGAGAACCAGAAGGGAGATTATCATCTACACCTTCAACATGTGACGGCTTTAACATGAGAGGCGAGGAGGCTGCAGCGAGAGACGGTGAACTCAGATACCCTCGCCTTGCAAAAACACCCGCTTTCCCGTCGCAGCTCCTATGAGCTGTGTAATAGGGAGGAAAAAAAAAATGGTTGGTGGAGGGGAAGGGAGATGGAGATGGGGAGGCGGGGGGGGGTCCAAAGAGATTTATTCCTTTCTAGTTCGCTCTCCGTGTCGCTCTCCCGCTCCGTCTTGTTCCCCTGCTCCTAAATTTGACTATTAAACAGCGCTGCAAAAACAGAATGTTCTTGGCTGGAGCTCAACGATGACAAAGTGGGGAGGGGGAAAAGGACCATACATTAAGCAGAAAATATCATCTATTTTCAGCATACTTAGACCTACAAAACAAATGAGTAATGAACAAGTTAGAGACTTTAAACCTGCCACCAAAACAGGTAAAGGAATGAGCCTAAGGTGATCATTTCCATTGGAAGAGATCTGAGGGGCATCACATACATGTTCTGCTTTTATTCAGTCCTGGGAATAGACTGGAATTTCATATTTTTAGCTTAGATTTGCCTTATTTGTTCAACCTGACTAACTTTTTTCAACCACAGACACAATTTTGCATATCTATATCCGAGGGAAATGTAAGTTCACTTTATTTATGTTGCACCAAATCACAACACCTGTCATCCCAAGACAGTTTACAGAGTCAATTCAATCGCATCAAACTCGAAAATGCTCAAACATTTAATTTCTATGACTTATTTGGGTTTGCACTAAATATCATTTTATGTAAATGAATTGTTTTACAATGGGCCATTTAATCTGCACTGAATAAATGTTTTTAAATAAGCTGGATTTTTCTAAATATATATTTTTTTCAGTGTTAAATTATACTCCTGCAATAAACATTTTAACATAACATTTATTTTAAGGATTTTTCTAGCAATAGAATAGGAAATTACTATTTTGTTTTTCAGAATATGCATAGAAGCTGCATCAAAAAAGTATTGGAAAGGCTAAGATCTAAGAAAATCCAGTTTACCTAAAGATAAGGCCTCTTTAACGCAGTATTGGAGGTTCTACATGTCAAGTCCAAGCAGTTCCTTTGTTTCGCATCAGTAAAATGATTTCTACATGCAAACACACTGTTTAAATGAGCTTTTGTTGGTAAGTAAAGGTTTACGTAGACTTACTGTAGCATATAAAGTGATTGCAGGGAACTTGGCATACGCCCCCACCCCTTTCGCCCCCTCTTTATTCCACTTTCAGAGTCATCCATCAGTCTACTTATACGACTGCCAACTCCTGCTCCCCGGGAAGTGCTGAGAGGGAGCGACACAGGCGGGCGGAGAGAAAAAGAGCAGCGGCGAGGTAAAGAGAGGTGGAGCAGAAGGTGGGAGACGGGGACGTTTCGGCACAGTTAGATCAGATCAGAGTTTTTTTTTGCATTTTGTTTGTTTTTTTCATCTTCCCCTACTTCTCTGTGAGCCGAACAGGCAAGCATGACAAAAAGAGCAGATGGCCTCGGCAATTAGAGATCGCAGGCAGCATCTTCCAGCATGAGGCCCCGCTGTAGCACCAGGAGAGACCACCTGGATGACTCAAGGTGGGATGCAAGCATATGGCACATCTGCCAGGCCTGCACCAGAGCCGGGAACACCTCCCCTACTGCATTACATTCTACCTTTGACACAAGAAGGGCAGCATTACGCACTCTTCTTTCCTCCCCACCTGGGATCGTAATACATTTATAATATAATATAAAAAAAAAAAAGAATCAACTGTTTCTCATCTGGTATGAATTTCTTTAGATCAAAGCGCTTTTTTTTATAGTTGTTTTAAAGCCATCATTAGAAAACTGGTTTGTTGCATGTCGGGTTATTTTTATATCTAATTTTTTTTGAAGATTAGAGACAAAAAATACATGAACTAAAAAAAAAATCGAATGGACAAATACTTATAAGTCAGGTCACAGTTTTGTTTATTGAATTAATGAAGTAGATTCACTTTTTCTTTTATTTAGATGCAGGAAAACTCTGGGTTCATTTTTCTTCTTACGTTTGCTCAGATACAGTACAGTGGAGACCTGAGTTATTAGGAGCCTGGGGCCCTGCTATGTCCATCTAAAAGGTGTCTTTTGCAGAAGTCCGGCCAATCTGATAGTCTTCAAATAAACAGTAGTGTAACCTGTAAATAAACAGTTGCGGTCGAGAAGTCCCAGCTTTGCCCTGAGAGCTTGGCAGGGCCACATACCACACACACACACACACACACACACACACACACACACACACACAGACTCACAAACAGATAAACACACGTTTGCTCTTTTCCAAAAACAACATTTCTTGGCACCCTCCATCCCCCGCCACTTGTTTAAATAAACAGACCGGTTCATGAAGGAAGGGGAAAAACAGCAACGCGTTTGAATCAGATTATCTGCTGTTACTCAGCAATAAGGAAAAGAAAAAAAAGGAAGGGGGGGGCTTGGAAGGGAGCAGCAGAAGAGGCTTGTGGGTATTTTTGGATGTGTCCACGAGTTCTTACACCTTCTTGTCCGGTGGGATACTTATCATACCACTGTAACGATTAGGGCAATTAGTGGTAATGGCAACAGAAATCTGGCTCGGCAAGAAAGTTTCTGAGTGCTTATGAGGTTTTCTCCACACCCAAGTGTGTTACTCGCCTGGATTTTATAATCACTGAAACACTCGCACACTCTGGCTCCAACCCACCCTCCTCCTCGATTTTTTTGGCTCTGAACCCATTCCGTTCCCACCAAGTTGTGGAGCACATACGCACACAAACATATGAAGAGAGTGTGGGTTAAATTAGCCACATAGTTTGGGAAACTTTCTCTCCTTCTTCTTGTTATTTTTTTTCTCTTCTCCTTCCCTAACAGGAACGGCGCGAGTTTTTCTAGCCCGCAAACACTTGCAGACACGTTCAGAAACAGCAAAGCACGCACGCGCTCGGCTCGGTCCCACGCACGCCCTGCAGATGCATACCGCTGTCGACATTTCAGGAGGAGAAAGCCTGTCTGGCAGCCATTTTATATGCCGAGCAGGGTTCTGTGCACATGTATAGCGCTCTGGCTGCCAGAGGCGCGGGTCCCGAGCCAAGATGCATTTCAGCAGCCCCGGGGAGGCGAAAGGGGGTGGGGGGAGGTGGGGGTGGACTCCCGGCAAGGCAGGGAGAAAAATATCCACCTAATTATGGAGCAGCTCTGATGCGTAATGTTTCGACAATACATCTGCTCCTGAGTAAATATTTGAGGCGACCAAACAGACTTTCTCCTCTTCCGGAAAGTTTGTCCTTCCTTGGAAACCTGCAGGCGTAAGTGCATGTGCAGGAGGGCCACGCCGCTCTCTGACTGTACATGTGCTGGTATGTAAAGTGTGTATGTGTGTGTGTGTACTTTGCCTCATGTCCTCTTGTGCTCCTGGTTTCTATCATTCACAGCTTCGATGATGACCTCACACTGCTTGGGCTGGATTCCAAACAGCCAGCAGAACCTGCTCCCTTCTCCCAGATCCTTCTTTCTTCTCCTCGCTATCTGCCTATCGCTGTCCCTGTGCCTGCAACTGTATCCCTTTTCCATTGTATCTTTTTCACGTGTGTACATCTACTATTCAGTGTATCTTATCCGCCGAAAAGCTCATGCTACATCTTTTTTTTCTCCTGAATTTTCTTCCCCTATCTGTCTTCTATTTTCCTTTAAGGTTTCCATCTGTTTTGGTGCCCCCCCTTTCCTCGTTTGCCTTCTTTATTAAACAACCCCCCGTCCCTCTCTCATTCTATCTCTTTGTCTCTCTATCTTCGTCTTTTTTCCCTCCCTTGCGCTTTGTTGTCTAAACAAAGTGGCCTTTATCAGGATGAGCTGCAACCCAAACAACCCAAACAAAAGATATGGGCGAGAAAATCTGCCCGCAGAAGAGGGAGGATCTTATCGTGCCAGCCTTTGTGTGCCAGCCTGCCAACTGCCGATGCCCCCCGACCGCCGCCAACCCCTCCCTGATCTCATAAACACAAACACCCACACATTAATATGCCAAAATTTGGCATCGCTGCAACGAGCTGGCACCTGACCTGGCCGAAAGGAAAGCGGGGGGTGACAGGAAGACGGACCGCTCAATGGAGGGTGCGCCATCTTTGAGATGGTGTTCTCAGACAAGCTATAAATCAGGAGCTGAGGTGCATTCTGCGCTTCAGATATGCTTTATCCTTCAGCTTTATCCAAACACTTTACCGATGCGATTTACCACTCAGGATTCTACTGGCACTGATACTGAACCCTGAAGAGCGAAGGAAGCCATCTTTTCTCATCAGGCTGCAAGACATACAGCTAAACATATCATTACAGGTCAAATAAACAGTAAATAAGCTGAGCTGAAACCTTTTAAGACAAAACAAGACTGGTTTCTTGACAGAGAAAGTCATCTTAAATTCCATCAATAAGATAAGTCTCCATTTTCATATCGTTGTTTTGTGAGGATCTGTTGCCAAGTCAGTGATTCAGCTATAAGGGTTTGCTTCGTCTTTGCCATCTGCCACCTTTTCTGACCATCTTGCCTGCATTGACTGTTGTTTTGCTATTAGGATCAATAAACCTGTAGTGTGAGTATGGGAATGGAACATACCCAGATGAATTTGAATTTATCTGAATTTGGTCAAATTTATTGTAATTATTTGTTTTAATTTGTTGTTGTTAAGCTTCAATATAAGCCTACACAGTGCTGCATTCAGAGTAGCATCTGTTCTTAAACTGAGCTTAAAAAGCTTTGTTTCTAAACACTGTCTCTTCAATCAACATCCCCAGAAGAGGTTTATAATTACTGATTGAAACATAATGCTAATTATTCAATTAAAATTTGAACAATGCCTTAGATCTGTAAGTTTATAACTCCTGTTTCAAAGGAGCGTTATTGTGGAGTCAGTAAAGAGCATTCATGAACACTATTGTTTAAAAATAACATCTATAACCACCCTGATGATAAGAAATATCTGAAGATCATTGTCTTATCTTCCGTTTGATTATCATCGTTGTGTCAGAAAATGTAGGTCAATGCACCACATAGAGCAGCAGGTGTGCAGAAAACCTTATTTAAACAGTGTTAATAAGTCCTGTTTCCAGTACTCTACAGAAATGTGGACCAACAAACATTCAGTGTTGTTTTAAACAGAGCTTATAAACCCTACCGATGATATCGTGACAAATAGCAGAGTTTGAAGCATTATTAGTAGATCGCTGTGCTGCTGATCTTTTGCAGAAGTTTAGAAGACAACAGAGGGAGGGTTAAACATTTACCGGAGAAGACGGTTAAAGCTTGGGGTTGTGACAGAAGCTGTGGACAAACTGGTTCTAAGCTTTCCTTTCGATTGCATTGTCAGGGATTTGTTTGTGCAAATAACAGAAACTGTTCAAGCTTATTCTGAGCTTAATATAAGATACTCTGCACAGGCTTAAATAAATAACAATGGGTCTCTAAGTAATTTCTGAGAATGTCGCTCCTGCAGCAGCTTTACGTTCTGTGACACCGTAATCATTATCCAATAAATGGAACAAGGGAGGTATTTCTTGTTGGCCTTAAAGAAGCACCTGGAAGCCTCCCTATCAAATGACGTCTGATGAGAGGGGGAATTCAGGTAGAGAAAACCACCACGACACTCAGGAACACACACAAAGATTAGCGTGAGGGGAAAAAAAGAGGGAAAGTGAGAGGGGCAAAGTTGAAACGTCTGCGCAAACAATGAAATGCTACCGTCTTCTCTTTAAAACAGACACCATAGACTTGTTCAGTGAAGCGGGAGGGACACACACACACACACATTCAGTGGGTTTGACAGAGTTTGAAGAAGTATGGAATCAAGTGGGATCCTAGCCCCGACAGGGACAATGGGACCCGAGCGCAGTGTATGTATGAGCAGGGTTGATTGTGCGTGACCCAGCTCACTTTGTATCTTTCTGCATCCATGTTTGTTCCCCCCCGACAAGAGCAAGCTCAGGCCTTCTGCTGTCACAATGTGTCTGTGTGTGTGTTTGTTTCTAATCGCTGCATGCTAATGTGGGCGAAGAGCGGGCCCTCTTTCTTCTTTCCCCCGCCGAGTTTCCGTGCCTTCTCCTCTATAAACTCTCACGGCAGTGAAAAGAGGAGAGCGTTTTAACTGAGCCAGGAGGACAACAGGCTCCTCATTGAGGTCACCAAACAGCGTGGATGGGGAGGGAGCTCATTCTGCAGCGAGTGGGGCCCGAACAACGAGCTGAATGGCCCGGCGGATCATTAGCCTCACCGGCCAGGGATGAGGACTGGAGGAAAACCTGACGAGCACAAAGCCAGGAAACTAAGGATGCAGATGAGGGTTAATCCATCCAAATTCAACTTCGCCACCTTTTTAATTTGTGATGTAAAGTTTACCCACCTCTGAGCAGATGTATGCATCGTATGTGTTGGCGGCCTACAACGGCGCTAAAAAGCAGCTTCCATTCATGTAAGTCGTGCTACATTTTAAATGTACACGCAGTGACATACAGAACACGTGTGCACAAACACAGAGGCACGCACCCAGCATCCCGCAGAGAGCTACTGCGCGCCGCGAGGTGCAGTCAGCGAGCTGGCTGCAGACAAACTACAACACAACGCGACACAGTGGCTCATCTGTCCGATGAAAAATGAGCAGGCTGGTCTCCAGTCAGCACACTGTGCCCCCGCTTAATGCTTCCACCTCCTCCTGCTCCTGCTATGTTTGCCCTTTTCTCACGATGTGGTCTTTCCTTTCGCTTATTTATTACACTCCTTTCTTTTTATCCCTTTCTGTTCCTGTCACTTTGCTCTCAGCTTGTTGCCCTAACGGGGCTCTCTTTCACAAGAACCTGATGACCGTATTAAGAGGTTTTTTTTTTTAATATTACTATCCCTACAATTCCAAAGGTTTAATGTTCAAGCTTCTTAAAAGTTATGGCTTTTTCATGTGCTTGAATACCAGCAGCTTATTGTTCTAATAGGATCTTTAAATTTAACAAAAAATATCATAATGTAATAATATTCAACAGGAATATTTCACCCTCAAAGTATGGTTATACACACATATAAAAGCTTATTCTTTAAAAATATACATTCTTTTTAATTTGCTTGTTCAACTTTTCAGACATTGTCTGTTTGGAAAAGCAAATGTTTAATGACAGTATCTGAGGAAAAACTGGTTAAAAAGAAATTAAAAGATGACATATTTTATGCCCAAAGGACATCTAAATTGCAAGTGCTAGGTGAAAAGCCGTAATTTTCTAATCGTTGAAAAGATGATAAAAAGTTTTATTGGACTAAAGTGGGACAAAATTAGACCGACCAAACGCCCAATTGTCAACAACTATGTCTGGACTAAATCAAGACTATGAAAGACTATGATGTTTGGTGTTTTGAGGGGAGAGTTCTCTGGAAGGTCTTTAATAATCAAAGCAGAGGAACAGTTGTCCTAAGATTGACCATGACGGTATGCTTAATTTGCCATTATTGGCATGGTAATGTAGGCTACGTTTGGTATTGCTCTTGTCTGATTGTAAAACACACTTTTTTGGCGCAATTCAAAGGAAAAACATCCAATTTAAAGTTCTGTTAGGCTGTTTGTTGGTTTTAATTTTTCAAGTATAAAACAGAGAAATGAGCTTGCAAAATACTTTAGGACGGCATAATAATTTTCATTCAAATTATTTTATAGCTAAAGAAACAATGCATAACTTTGTCCCAAGTATTAGCTTAATTTAAAATACATTTAGTGAATATTCAGCTCAATATATAGCATTTAGCATGTGTAAAACATCTGTGTGAGGCTGACAGTGCAGGAATATGGTACTGAAACAAAGTTAAGCATTTCTTATTTTCAACATCGTCATATGACATTGTTTCGCCATTGTTAGAATCATCACCTTAACGCTACTAATCTTTCACAAAGCACTGGAAACAAATGTAGTTCAGTCCAACAGCAGGTGACCAGGATTTTACCATGATTTGGTCTTTACCAAACTGGTCCTCGTGGGAAATGCTGTCTTCCTTCACAAACAAAAAAATACAGCTTTTTTCTACTGGGTTGAGCCAAAATCAACCATACTGAAAGTTCTTTAGTTCTACTTTAAGTGTAGTCTCTTCTTTCATGTCAAATAAACTTTCTCTGTATATTTATACTGCCACATAATTGACTTTACGAACAATTACCTAGTTCGGATCCAAATAGTTGCACAAGGAGTAAAAAGAATCTACCTTTGCAAATATTATTTGACAGACTTTACTGGCAGAAGTTTATTAAATGAAAGTTATGAAGGTCATTTAAAGTTTGACACTTTAAGATTGAGGTTGAAATGTAACAACACAATAATATTCATCAAAAACACTTATTTCTACAGACAAGTAGAGATCTTTGGCACAAGATTGTCCACATCCTTAACTTAAATAGCTGTTCTCTCTTAAAATATGGAGTTAACATATGTATAACTTTTGTTAAATTTTGCATTTTAATTAAATCATAGAGTCAACAAAAGGTCTGTGGTTTTGAAAGTAATAATTGCATGTGAGACTTTATCAATTTGCATGTTGTCCTAGGGTAAGCGACTAAAGTGTGGTCTCATCATTCACACGTCTCGTCTGACCCGTGAGAAAGAAAAGGAACCTTGCATCTGTGTTGAAACAAAAGCCCCATCAACAGCCAGACTTGCATCTTTCTTTTCTTTTTTTTCGGTATGCACCAAACAAACAATTAGCTTTGTTGCAGTGTAATTGACTGGCAGGACCGGCTGGCATTTACATTCGCCCGCTGTTGCCACCCTGCCATTCGGCGGTCCCGGATGAAAGGGAATAGGGTCCATTCGAGGGTGCGAGGTTGGCCACGTCTCTCTTACTTCCAAGCTCTTTTTTTTCTACCCTGGTGGCAAACTTCCAAGCAGGAGCATTTCTTTTTTTAAGGAAGGAGAGAAGGGCGGGTGGAGTGAGGACGAGACTATGGATTTAATTATGCATGCGTGTTTTCCCATTCATTGTAGCGGTGGGAAGGAGAGACGCAAGGGGTGTAACGTGGGGTGGTTGAAGGGGTGCGGAGGGGGCCAGACCAATGACATTCCGTCGTTGTAGTCCTCCTCCTACACACAAACACACACATACAGGGAGCAGTCTGGGAGCGAGCCGCTATAGGCTAATGAGGTGACACTCACCGTCTGGAGACCAGCCAAAACAGTCCATTAACTCCTAGCCAGTAGTTAAGAGGAGAAGAAGGAGAAAGGTGGAGGAGGGGAGGGGGACAAGAGGAGGCAGATAGGAGAGTGGGTAAATGGGTGAGGTAGGTGGCTAGATGAGGGTGGGAGGAGTTTATGGGGAGGTGGCTCTGAAATCTCAGGATGTGAGAGTGGGGGGTATCCCTGCAGTTTTGTAGTTGTGAATGAATCAGTGGGGCGGCTGAAAGAGGGAAGGGGGCTGTGCACGAGCGTTCACTGCTGCCGATTATTCTCTGAGGAGAAGTGTGTGTGTGAGTGCGTGATATCCAAAAGTTGGTGGGTAGCAACAAACGAGAGAGGCCAACGAAGACAGAGCCAAACCCACCCCCCTTGTCCTGTTCCCCCCCCCAGTCAGCTAGACAGACCTTTGACAGAGGAGCTCTGTGATTCGCCTCTTTCATCTTCAGAAAACCCCCCTGTCCAGTCGGATAATTATGAGACAAATGCACCGGACCCCTGCTGCTTGAGTGGCAATGGGCATTGGAGGCCAGAAACAGAGAGAGAGGGTTCAAACCTGTACGTCTCGACTAGCCCAGAGGGAGGAGGGACAGAAGGAATGAGGGATGGGATGGCGGTGCGGTAGGGTGGGTATTAGGGGGTCTGGGAATTTCCTCGCTCTCACAAGAGAGACAAGTTGGTTCATAGATCATAGATCACAGACAGACCGATGGTGCTAACGAGGCTTAACAAGACCTTCTCTGCATACTTTCTTCCAATCTCTTTGCACAAACATAACTTTAAATAAATGCAGATTGAAATACTGTACACAGTTCCACGCAAAAGTAGGAAAACATCTTGGTTTTCTTGTTTTTGTTTCTTTTTTTAACAGATTTGGTTTTATATTGGTCTCATTCTATGGTAGAGCAGTCTGTTTCAAGGTCTCAATCTTTTTCAAGGTCAGGCTTTAGAAAAGTTATCTACAGCAGATGAAGAGTATATGAAAGTTGACACAGAAAATATCTTAAACTGGATCAGTTCTCTAACAGTCTTTTAGGAATTACCGTTTGTGGCTATAATACTATTTTATATTTGACAATCTTTGATGGCTGTCATAGATTCAGAAAAAAAAAGAACCTGGACCTATTACCAAGCCTAACAATCTACTTTTAAAGTTGTTGGTTTGCTTTTCAGAGTTCACCCCTTTCCACTGGAAGCTAATTCACATCTTAACAACAAACACTTCCCTCCTACAAACTGTGAAAGGGTAAAAAGGAAGTCCAAGTCTCAAGCCTTTGAAGATCTTTCTGATCTGAATTATTTAAAAACAAAACAATCAGTTATTCTTAATTTAAAGCTACCTATTTAGATACTTTTACACCAGACTGGGGTATGGGAACACCAGATTTCTAACTATCTGTATAAGTGCATGAATGAACTTGCCCCAGTAATAAATTGTCCGTTTGATGGAGCTTTATTTGGCACTGATTAGAAGCAACAAGTTGCTATTCCTGCTTTTCTAACAACTCTATTTCACACCAGTATCAAGCACTGATTGCTTTCAACAAGCAATACCTGCTAAATGAAAAACAATTCTTATAAGCATTTCAACCTTTAAACACAGCAGGGTCAGAAAGAGCGGCTGGTACATAACCTTGACTTCTTGACAGTTAAGTGTAAAAGGCTCTGATACATCGTGGACAGGTTGCCAGTGCATTAGAGGGTATCAAATGCATGCTTTTGGGTGTTGGAAGGACGTTCCTGAGGAGAACCAAAGCAAGCATGGTGGGAACAACTTCACATAGAAAAGCAATGCATTTAACCCTAAGACCTTTTCGCTTCAAGAAATAACATCTGCACCATCATGCATCCTGCCCTTTGAAGAAATTCTGAACTAATAAATTAAAATGTCTTTCACCTACGGTATATAGCTACTCATTAATATTATTGTTTCTCACTTTAGTTTATGGGCCAAGTTCAGAGACAAAGTCACATACCTTGTGCTTGCGCAACACTACGTCGGATCGGCCTCTGCCTGTGATGTGTCACTGATTGTCAAAGCTTACCAGTGCGTCATGACTAAGCCAAAAGGGCTTCCCACTGGCCGCGACTGGGCGCTCCCACTCAGGGCAAAAAAAAAAAAGAAAATGGCTCTCCTCCAGCTGGGCAAGAGGCCACCGAGGATCCCTGCCACCCATCGCCGCTGTTTGCACGCTCGCAGCCGTGCCAAGCGAGCGGCAACAGCGAAACGCACACAAACACAAGCCCACGCACACCTTTAAACTTGGCAACATGGAAGGAATTATGCGATCGTAGAATGCCACCACATCTAAGAACAAATCTTGGCCTGAAACAGACAAAGAAAACAAAGCGTGCACTCATTCGGACAATTTTGCTGGCATTGCTCCTCTGGAAAAGGATATAGACTGAAGGAGGTGGAGGATGGGGAAATCAACCACAGAGTTTAATGTGTCATTACAAGCATAAAAACAGACTACTGATGTTGCCAACAGATGTCGAGCTAGTTTATTTTTGCCATTACAACTCCAGCCTGGGAAAGAAGCAGCAGGTGCAAATGGTACTTTCTTTTTTACTATCCAAGCTAGTGTGCTGCTGCATCATCATTTCTACTCATTTAGTACGAAAACATGCATTCTTCTGGAGATCTCACCTCTATTGTTTTACTGCTGAGTGTATCCTGTCAAGAAACAAAACCCGAATATTAACTTTTGACAAGCTTGTCAGATTTAGATGCAAGTGGATTTTCCTGAAGGAAAGAAAGCTAATAAAGATCTTTGTGCCTAACAATATCCACATTTTCCCCTACCTCCTTATCCGGAATGGTTTAGTAATGATGGAAAGCTGTGCTAACTCCTGAGGCTGTAAGCTGTTAGGATGCGGCAGGGCCGCTGAGGACCTAGTTGGTGGTTTAAAAGCCGGCTGCATGCCGCATGGCCAGTAAAACCCCTCCTTTCCTGTTAATGAGCCTGGAGACAGTGCTTTCAGAGGCCCCCGTCAGAGCCGGCCCAAATCAAAGCGTTCGAGAAAAGAGAGGCTCCAGGGCAGGCGGGTTCATTTGGGGGTAGTTAGACCTACTGGTGTCTCCACTGACACAAAAAAGTAGAATTTAGATAAAATAAAGAAACTATTATATAAAAACATCAGGAGTTGGTGCATCAGGTATACTTATTTGGTGAGGTGGATACCAGGAAGTAATAAAACTGTACCATGTAGGAAATTCAAATGAAACATAAGAAAGGGCGATGGTACTGGGTCTGTCAAAAGCTCATGGCATTGGCAGTACTCCAAAGACAGTAAAACTCCTTCTTCCCTTGCAAATCTTTTAACTGACAGATACTATCCAAGCAAAAGCAACAAACGTTTAAAGTGGAGAGGCTCTGCCTTGCACCACAATAGCCCAATATTCACAAAAAAAAAGTGATCCATAAAATTGTTCCATTGCTGATTCAGTTTGGCCCAAACTTTGGAATGCTCTAGTATTTAGACGTGACTACAAACCTAAGCTGCTTGATTCTTATTTTAAAGAGAAGATGTTTTCTTATGGTAGCATTTCTTAAGAAGCAGTTCTCCAGTATTTTTTTCTAACTGCATTGCCATCAACTTCATAATTTAACAAACAGGTTTCTTCTTTTAAACAGGAGTTTTTCCTCTCTACTGTCACTATATGCATGTTCAGTGTGAGGGATTGTGACAATTCAACGACAAAATGCAAGCGAAATTGTTGCCGCAAGCTCATCCAGGAGGAGCATGTCTTGCAGGTCAATGACTTTATGAAATCAGCTGGTTTTCCATGATAGAAAATGTTAACAAATCTCACCTTATTGTCTCTGTAAAGTGCCTTGAGATGAAGTGTGATCTGAATTGGCACTATGTAAATCAACTGAATTTAACTGAATTGACTTGAAGGTGGTAAATGAAGCTTGCAGAGCTAGGAAATGTGACCTCTGGTATTTCCTGTCTACCAAAAGATTCCTTGATTCCTACTTAGGAGAAGATTTCAGAAAGTCTTAAAGTTTTTCCAATTAAGACTAATCTTTCTACCCGTAAAGATATATGCAACCAGTCATAGGGAACAATTGCTTCTATCAAGTCAGAGGGGATGTTCCCCACATTGACATTATGTTAACACACACCTGCATGCTTCATGTCAATCCAATAAAAGGAAAAGAGATCAGAACCACCTGGATCAACATGATAAACAGAGAAAACTCTATCCCACATTTGTGGCAAAATAAGCAGACAACAAATCAACAAATCCTTTCTTTGCTACCAGGGCCTGCTAGGGAAGTAACAACATGTGGTTTGGCTTCACAGAGCCAGCTTGCAGAGGAAAGCAGAGAGGCGCTAAATTGATATCAGATTCTGTTGTTTGGGAGTTATAAACAATGTCATCCACAGAGCAGGCCGATGCACGGTTTGCTTGCAAGGTTGGAAAACATTACATCAGCAGCCTTTTGCAGCCAGTTTAATGCCACTGCCTAGTGGTTTTGCACATGCAGGGTGAAGCAAAGCAATACCAAATATGTGTTACAGTACATGTTTAAAACAGTAAGACAGTTAAGTGAACAGAGATTATTTAAAAAAAAATACATAACCAGCTTCGGTAGAAAATAAATTAACCATCAAAAGAAATTCACCCGTTGCGCAATGTTTCAAAGTGAAATTATACAATGAGGATAGCAGGAGGCATAAGTTGGTTCTTATCTTACAATTCAAGCCGACACTTGATAAACCATTTTTTTTTATACTTAAATATTTTTGGCCGGTTGCCAAAGACTTTAGCATGGAGCTCTTGTGTTGTGCTTCCAGGTACCTTTCATTCAACATTTGTTGCTTTCTTGTTGCTCTTATTATGCTGAAAATCTTTGAATCTTGCAGTTCTGTTACTGCTGTGGCTTTTTTTCCCACGCAGCTCTCAAACTATAATCTCTTAAAATATTTGCACGGATGACGGCAGCACTCGGCTGTTTTGACACAAAGCGGCATGAGCGGATCCCAGCAGTCACTTTTTCCATCGGGTCGGGAACAGGAATTCCCCTCTTGCTGCTTTTCCTTGTAGCCCCCCCCCCTCAATAAGCCTTCCTCCTCATCCTCAGCTTGCCTAACATTTGTCCACTGGAACACACCACCGGTGAGGTTTTTACACCCACACAGCAGCCCCCCCTCCTACAATCATACCAGCTTGCTTTCACTTTATCTGAGATGCCATGAGTTCACTCATGGATATCAAAGGTTAGAAGGGTAGGTGGCTGCCGGATAACTGAGGTAGCTCCTTTGCTTCAGTTCAGGGAGGCAAGGAGAGCAGACAGGAAAGTTCTGTTTATGTTTCATGTTTCTGGGAGGATCATCTTTAAGCTGAAAGAAACAGATTCATGGAAAATTTCCCCCCGTCTAAATTCTTCTCCAGGGATGCCGATTCAAGCTGCATTAAAAATATCTCACTGACAGAGTGCACAAACATAAAAGTATGTCAATAGTTTCTAGAACACCCCTGTAACCACAGTTGCTGCTGTAAGTCTTAAGGCAAGTCTGCTTTGGTAGTTTTCCACATGTCGACGGAGATTTTGGGCCAGTTTTTTAGGCTTAATCAGGTTGGGTGGACAGCGACCATGAACTTTAGTTCACAAAGTTTTGCTGCAGATTTCTAATTGGATTGATGTCTGAACTTATATATATATTTTGATCCGATCGATCCCATTGCAACTTTTGCTGTACATTTATGGTTGTTTTTCTGCTGCAAGGTGAACCTACCCTCTAGTCTTAAGTGGTTTCCATTCCCATAAAATAACAAATTCTCTCTATTTAAAGCAACACTATGTAACTTTAGGCCACTAGGGGTGCTCCACCTATAATTTTGAGGTCTAGTACCTCTAAAGCAACCATCTCTCTTGGCTGATCTAGTATGTGCCATATCTGTTATGTTGCTTAACAACCACTTTAGCTTAGACAGCTCTTGCGTTTAAGGGTAGCCGTGAAGCAGTGCTATGGGTCACATGATCCATTCAGTGATGGATCTGGCCCGCTCTCAAATTACATGGCTTATTTTTTGCAAAGGACAGCCTGCAGAGAGCATCATAAATGTCAAGTGATAAATATTGACCTATATAATCACTAAATGTATCTCAAATTAAAGTACAACCTGGTTTAAACCGTATTCAGAGTTACTTTATTGCCATTTATCCTTACACAAAGTAAAGGCTACCACAGCATGATTCTGCCAACACCATGGTTCTGTGTTTGCTATCCACTGAGGCACATTTTTGCTATGCGCTCCTCGTGGCTTGTGACAAACTTCATGTTAGACTTTTTTAGGGATTCTTGCCACTCAGCACAAAACGTCAATTTTTAAAAGTTTGTTGCTATTAGTTTTTTTCATCTGAGCTGTTGATCCCTGCAGCTCATCTAATTCCACTTAAGGCCTCAAGGCTGCTCCTTAAACAAAGCTCTCTTTGACTTTCCAGTCAGATTAGGTGAGCAGTTATTTCCTGGTTTGCTGACAGTTGTATAATCTTTACATTCCCGGATAATTGATTGAACAGAGCTTAGTGAGATATTTAAAGCTTGGAAAATCATTAAATTGGCTTATTTTTTGTTAATATTCTTTGTTTCTATTTTTTTTTTTATAATTTAAACCTGTTTTTTTTTTTCTTTTGTGTTCATCTATCACATAGAATTTCATTGAAATACACCAATGTTTTTAGCTTTAATGAATAAACTTTGAACCTTGAAACTCTTCAAGGTTTGTGAAAACCTTTATTTGAACAGGTTAAATGAAAAAGTGGACAAAATCTGACCTTAACTTGAAAGATTTCTATGATATTTGCACAGAATTTGATGCACAATCTGTTTAAAGGTCATAAAAATAATCTCCTCATCCTCGCCAGAGTGTTGCATCATGGGAACTGGAAGGAACATCAAAGGGCCACCACTGGAGCAAACTCCAGTAATCCCCCTCCTGGCAAGCATCTACACATATACATGCGTCCTTGCCAAACTTTCTTTTTTTCCTTCTTCCTCCTCGGGGCTTGAACGTGTATGTGCTTGTGGAAAACACTATCTCCTTGCTGACACTGACAGTCACAGCGGTTGGCAAGGCCTGCAGAAATACTTCCCGTTTTGTGCCGCAGGGCGAAGTCCAAGCCACTTGAACTTGGCAGGGCTCACCTGGATCAGCCTGCCCGTAGGACCGACGCAGACACTTCACCCCTCCCATCACAAACACTCCAACTCATCAGCCAAGACAGGCAGGCATGCAGGCAGGCCTTCCTGTAAACTCTAGCAGCTGATCTCAGCCACTCCTACTTAAAAAAAATGTCTGCAACTGACTCTTAGGTATTTACCGAGGAAAAGGGATGTGACAACTTTATATCTGCGGGTTCCGGTAGAGCTGGTTTGGCTTGGTTATACTCGGTTGGCACTTTTTAATTGGAAAAGAGACATCACTGTCAAGTGTAAAATACAATGCAGTTTAGAGTGTTTTTTAGTGTTTAGGGTCAGCGCACACAGCTCAGGAGCTGTACAAAGGCCCGATTGTGAGTACGAGGTAACTTGTGTTTTTTTATAAATCGCGGGGGATTTACACAGGTCGTATGACACCATATGGAATTCTTTTTACACATAATGTATTTCCTTTGCAGGCGTTGTGAAAGGCAAGGCCTACAGGGAGTCCTCTTTAGGAGGGAAAACGCTGTATGTATGTATGGAGGGAGGGAGGGAGAGAGTGAATTAGGGGAGGAGGGGGTTAGGGAGGGCGGTCTGAGCACGCTCAGCAAAAATATGCCTCATGCACCCGTTGAACTCAGGGCCTGCGCAGGCTTCTCTCAAGGTTACAGGAGAGGCCTGTGTGGAGGAGAGGAGCGCGCAGTGGCAGGAGCAACAGCGCACATGCAACAGGGTATCCACTGCTGCAGCGTGCAATAATTAATAACAAGCTGTAAGACGTTTTTATATCTAATCCATTAAGCCCGTTTGAGCAGGCTCAAATTGCAAGAGCAGCACGCGATCACCTTTGACTCCTGGTTTCCTTCCCTCCTCGGAGGCGATCAGGCCACATATCCGCTACCACACCCCCCTCGAGCCCTGTACCATTACAAAGGTAGGAAGCAGGCCACCCGAGCTTGTCGTTTTTGAGACCAGGACACTAAATCACCTCTCTGTTTGGACACCACAACTTACACCCATATCTCCAGAGGAAATGATAAAGACAACAAAGCTCCAGTAAACATATGAGACAGCGGAGATGAGGTGAGGCTGTTAGCTAATTGAATGAAACGGATAGAGAGGAAGCTCCATCTGCACAGTGCAAATACAGCAACATGCCAAAATATTCAAACCCAATTTCATTTTTCAGTTTACAGCCACAATTCCCAATGTATTTTCTCAGAATATTATCTAACAGATCCACTCTAAGTATTCCATAGTTAAGAAGTAGAGGAAAAACTATAGAAAATAATAACCTAGAAAATAATTTAAAAAGTATTGCACAAATTTAAAGGTAGACTGCAATGCATTGGTATCAGCGCTCCTATAAAACTTAATAATGTTTGTTGTTCTAATGCAGAAAAGTGTGAAAAAGTAGCTGAGGTATTCTTTTTGCAGGACACTGTACAACTCTGCAAGCAAACAAAGTATCTCTACTGTTTGGCAGAGAAATGCTGAGTCACACAAACCGAACCATTTAGGTGAGTGTATGTTTTGTTTACCAAGACAGAAGCCATGCATGGTCTGTTATCTTACGCTCAGTTTGTGAGTCTCATCAGATCAGCAGGTGTCATTCTAAAGTACATCGTCTGAGTCAAGATGGCAGACAAGATTGTAAACACAACAAGCGGGATTTCTTTAAGCAGAGGTCAAGGGGCAGCAGGTAGTAAACACTAGATATAATGAACTGGTCACTCTGCCTTTACTCTTGTATTGGCAGGTCATTAGCACCTCGTAAAACAGAACAACTCTGCTTTACAACAACATAGACCTGCTTTCAGACAAATAGCCTATGAGATGTGATTTAGTGCTGCAGCAGATTGAGGGAAACAGGGTCTCCAGGGTTTGGCGTAGTTAAAACATCTCAGTCAATTTCCAAAAGATGCAATGCCTCACCGGTCACATAGACTGTCTTCGCCTTTGCCCAAGTGGCCAAGCAGCAGACTGCAACTTCAGCTTTACATTATTTCAACTTTTTTTTTTTATAAACAAGAGGAGGAGGAGGGAAAAAATATCTCCCCCATCCGACATAATGAAGAGCAGCATCAAAGCAGCTGTAGAAGAGAATCAATCAGAGTATTAGGCGTCACTTGGGGTTGTCAACGTGATGGCTTAGATGGCGCTGGAGAACATCTCAGTGGATGTAGAGTGGGCAAACAAATTAAGAGGGATGAGCTCCAGCTCTGTGGATTACTTTCTAGCTTCTTTGAGCTTAGTAACGGACCAAGTCTGTCAAAGCTGTGTGGATCTCTACATTGCATAAAAAGTAAAAAAAAAAAAGGATGTAACTTAAAGCGCAGGTTTGTACTTCATAACAAACCAGCTCAACCTAACAGAGCAGAAATTATAACAGGTCAACAGTGGCTGTGATGGTTCTATGGAGCCTTAACTGTCTTTTCTATTTATTCTGTAATGATGTGTTTATGCATTGTTAGGTTTATAATTCCCAACCATGAACCCCTTCCATTTGGGGCTCTGCAATGCATATGCATTTCTAGCTGCACGTTACAAAGAGCTTTCTATTTCATAGCCACTCAGCCATTCTTGTACAGATCAATGCATATCAGCTAGCACATCTTAGATGTTATCGAGACATATCTGCAGAACTGATTCTTAAAAATTGACCAGATTGATCACTAAAACTCATCCTAAGGAGGGCAGAAAAATATTTTAAATATTCTGTAATTTATAAATATATGTTTTTCTAGATTTCAACTAGCGAACTCAATTTCAACCAAACTCTTAACCTTCTCTGACCTTTGGCAGGGAAGGTAAGGAAGTCCATCAAGTCCACAAAAAAATTCAAAACCTCAGCTCACTACAGTCAGTAAATGATTATAAAAATGCAGCATGTTTGTTTCGAGTTTAACTAAAAGCAGGTTAGACTCTAACATTCATGCAAGAATTGTAGTTTTATATTTTTTTCATTTCCTGTTTGATGAAAAACTACTACCTCTAATGAAGAAGGTGCACCTTTTTGGAAATTGTGGTCAATAGTTGTTTAGTCATTGAACCTAAAGGACATTTATGCAAATATATTAGTTCTGAATAACCATAATAAAAAAAAGGAGGCAGTGAAGGCGAATTATGGCTAGTTTAATATGTTTTGATTTATGGTATAAGTAAGACACATTTGTAGTAAAAACCTTTTTATTTTCACAACTATTTTTCCCATCAGAACTTTTAGTTTTATGTATTCTTATGCAGATGTTGTGTTTTTTTAAAGCTCCCTAGCTGCAAAACTATGTCTGTTAATGGTGATGACAAACTGCTGTTGATAAAAAGGAACAAACACAGCATATTTGAAAAATTACATTGCAACTGTGCTTAAAAAATAACAATCACAGCTGCACAATATTTCGACGTTGTATAATTTCATACATCAGTCATTTTATACCTGAGTTCTTCAAACGGTGAAATTGAGGTATCTGCTGCAGGACACTTTAAACTACCAATGCTCAAGCCATTTAATTTTACAGCTGAAATATTAAGGATTTTAAACTTAAATATTTGTTAAAGAGGTTTGCTATTTAAAAAAACAATAAGGCTTTGTGGTTTCTTATGAGGAAACAAAAAATATGGCTTTGTATACTTATGGCTGTGGGCAGTTTAAAAGCTCATTCAAAGTCTAAACACACTGTGCTGGTTTAATTAGCATCAGTCATTGGTGCAGGTCATGTCAGCTCTGAAACATTCACTACTTTTATCGTTTTTTTCATTTCATATAAGACATTTTTCTCTCACTTTAGACGCCTTTCATACCAGCTTTAAACAGAAAGTTAATGCTTTTGTAAACTAAGCATAATCCACTGTTGGGAAATGTTCCTATATCTCTCCGATACAAATTATCCAATAATCAGTTGATGGGTTATTTTGGTTTGACACAGTAACATCAGCTCTCATATTTCTTAAGTTCACCAAAAAAAAAATTTGGTTTACCTCCAAAAAAACTAGCATAACATTAAATCTTAATGAAAAACTATGCAATTAAACTGAATCATGAGCATTTTATTAGTATCTCTATAATCTCTTAGCATGCATAACTACCAGGAGAAACAAACTGATATGCAACACAGAAGAACATTGATATAAAAAGACTTATTTATGGATACCAAATGAAAGTAGGTCAGGTTTAAATGGGATTATGTTCAGACAAAATAAGAAATTGATCCGTAATTAAGACCAACAGTTGATATGCTGGAGGAGCTGCACATTTCTCACAGAAATACTTCAACCAATAGCTTTCATGACTTTAAATGCAGAACTAGGAGACCTTTAAGGTCTGAATATCAACCCCCGGTGTTACCTCCTTACAGTATTTCAAAATGAAACATCCTCCAGAAGCAACCATTAAATCAGTTCTCATCAAGGTCGATGCATATATGACATCAGCATGCAATGCAGATAGAGTAAGTAAGCAGTTGACAGACTTTTTAAGGAAAACCAACTCAATATGTCCCTACAAACCAGATAATACATCTGTTGGCATTAATATAAAATAAGTTTATTGAAGACATATGATAGCATTTCTGCTTAAATCAAATGACAAGAAGGTTAAGTAACCAGAACCATGAAATGTGCATGGAAAAAATATAATATGAAACTATTGTTCTTGCAAGTGGATTTCCTTAGTTTTAAAGAGTTAAAGGACTATGTTATTTTCCCTAACCCCACACCAATAAAGGACCGGGTAACCACCAATGTGAGCTGGGAAAGTACATATTGTAGTGTTACAGAGCAAGAGGAAAAGCGTGACACTGAATTCTGTTAAAATCTAACTTTAAGAATGATGGGAAATCTAGCTATAACCTGACAACAGATTTCCTTCACTCCTGACAACCAGGGACTTCTCCATCAGGGGGTCTTAAGAGCCCAGTACCCCCAAAGCTCAGCAATGTGAGACGGCCATGAGAGTCTTTTTAGGACCGACACAATTTGCCTGTGACACATTTACTGCAAAGGACCTCGAGAGTGATAACACACACAAACCACAGTCTACTGAGTAGAATGAGAGCAATACCCCGAGCCGCAGGAGAGTCGGGCCAATTAATGGCAAGAAGTCCTCCGAGCGCAGCCCTCGCTATAATCCTACAACCGACTTTACGGGGAGCGCCGATGTGGGGGTTTGTTAATCACATTTCATATCAGAAATAGTCTCTCCCAACACTTAATTTAGGTTTCTCAAAGGATAGAGCCAACCAACAATACATCGCACTCATACAGTTACCTCATGTGAAAAGATTGACTCATAAAAACAGCTTACCAAGGTTAGTGAGAGACGGAAGAATGAAAAAATTTATGGCTTTAGTGATGAAGTTACCAATGGCACTTAGAGCCAAGTCCTCAAGAAAATCTCGCTCAGCAAGTCAAACTGGCACTTGAGACATGAAAGGGCAGCTGCGTCGATTGGTTTACATTTTATCTTAGTGGTTTCCACATTGTGGCCGGGGGATAAGAATCAGGAGAGGTTTATCTCTGTCACAGGGCTCTATGGAATATGTAAACACTATGTGCAATCAGTGGCTGCAGCGTAATAGAGTGCAGGGGAAAAGGGAGGCGGTGTGGGAAAGTTAAGTAGGAATAAGCCACCATCTTACTCTTTAAAGTAAATAAAACATGAGAAACTTGAGACAAAGCTGCAGGACTTCTGAGAGGGTTTAAAGCAGGAACATGTTGAAAGTACACATTCAGACAGCAAATATCAGCGACTCTTACTTTCAGGATCTGATCTGATCTAATCTGTCTTTTGGCTTTATTCTGATGGTGTGTCTTTGTCCTCATCACCTACCCAAAGCAGCTTCCTTTTTTCCTCCCTTTTTTTTTTAGAAGGAACACCCAATTGTTTTAGGAGTAGAGCCTCTCTACCCATCCGGAGCCCAAGTTTTTAATACGGTGTCCAAGTAAAAGTGATTAAGCATTTCAGAGCACAAACAATGCTGGCCCTTAAAACTCTGTGAACCCTCTTTCACCAGAGCGAATGAAAGAACGCTCTGTCTGCAGCAGCAGATGACAGACGCGCGCTTGAAGATAAGTCTTCTCCATGGACCCTTATCCGGGGAAACACCCGTCATCCAACCAAATAAAGAAACAAATAAACACCCCAACAACAGCACTGAAACCCACCTTTAAGGCGGCGACGTGAGAAAGAAAACCCTTTTTTTTTTTTTTTTACATGAACTGAATTGAGATTAGCGAAATTAGCTCCACCAAGGGAGGCAAGTGAGTCATTGTGGTAGAAAATTCACAACAGATGACATATATACAGTAAAACTTGCACACAAATGTATACATGTACAAAACCAGGACACTGATCACTATTAAAACCTTCCAGCTGTCTGAAGCACGAGAACCTCTGTAAGAGATTACCTACCATAAATCATCATATGCTGCACATAAATTACCACCAATTACAATATGTCACGTGTGAAGGGTGTAAAACAATAACCCAGACGAATGCAGTGGATGCATTTGATCCCTAACAGCAGTAGAGAGGTTTGAGGTGACCTTTAAAGTAAAGAGGGGCAGAGACTGATTATTTTTTCTAGTTAGGGAGGATTCTCTGGTTAAAACTGGTGGTTGTTCTGGTCTAATGAATACGTCAAAAGCGACACCAATCTCTGTATAAATAATTTCTGCAATTGAATTATATTTTTTTCATTCTCCAACTCTTTTTTTTGTCACAAAACCCTTGTATTTTTCTGACTTTCTTAGACTTGTGACTGACAAAAACCCTGTTAACCGATGAAATGCCCTCTCATAGCAGGAAAATTGCACAGTAAATCCCTTAATTTTACAGCCATACACTTTCTAAATCCCACATAATTGCAGAGCACTTTATAAGTTATCACAGCATTCAAAAAGGCAGAAAATCTAGAGCACTATTAAGCCATAACTAGATACACATGCAGACACGATAACAAATTTCAAATGCTGAGTAGGAGACGAGCATCATCACCGAGAGATTGTGACAAGGAGGAATTGCTGAAATGACAAGTAGAGAGTCAACAAGTCAGAATGAGGACTACCATCTGACGGGGGGGGGCTTTTCTTCAATACTCCCCTCCTCCTCTTCTCCAAATGCTCAGCCAAAAATGGCTCTTTCTGCTGCTGTTACTGGCTCCTGCTTTCAATTTCACAAGTAATGGCTTCAGCGTTTTCTGGTCGGGAGACACATGTGGTCCCGCGCAGCAAACCCACTCTGCAGAGACTGTAAGGCAGACAAATACAGCCTTAGGGGCCCGTCACAGTTATGAGCGGACATATATGGGACTTATTATTACTGTTAAGAGAATTAGGCTCTGTCAGGCGACCGCTGTAATCAGGGTGTTCGCTTAACCACTCGGTTCATTTGAGCAAACCACGTGTTGAATAAAGGAAAAAAAAGTGGGGAGGAGGTTCTGTAAAAATTCTGGGCTTTATGCACTTAAAATTGTTCTGCCATCTGTGCACCTAAATCGAACCCCTTTTTCTTAGATGCAGGCTAAAAACAACAGATTATTCTTACTTCTTTTACATCAATATCTTAATATTAAGAAGATATGCTGCTACTGGTAACACAAACGTTACGGTGCCAACTTGTTGTCCCTTTACAATATAAACAATCAAGCTAAGGCTGATACTATTATCTGATCACATACAGTAATTTTATTATCATCATTTAGCATCTATGTCTGAGAATAAACTAGTAGCTTTCATCCTATTTAGCCTTTTTTGGAGCAAGGAGTGGCCATATTTGGACAACCAAGTGAAGCTAAATAAGGTAAAGTCCTTTAGGGACAAATTAATTGGTCAATAGAATAAATCTAGATGATTATCACTTAACTTTTAACACCAATAGCATGAGGGGAACATTGTACTGACTAAAGCCATTTTAACACATGTGCTGCAGTGATAAAATGTTTCAGGAATGTTCCAGAGTGGCATGTGAGAACAGAAATGTCCACAGCATCTGCACTGAGCATTTTTGGGGAGATTTTCCACAATTTTCCCACATTTCTCCTTCTCTCTTGTTAGACTTTTACAAGACACCAGGAAGGGAGACATTGTGGGAACGCTTACTGCAAACGAGCGAGTGTGAATGTTGAGTTTTCCGCTGACCTGCATGAGGCTATTTGCACTTCAGGCTTGATGGCTGCTACTGCAAAAGATGTTGAAATATAACCAGTCGTGCCTCCTGTTGGATGCAGACAGAAGTTTAATTGCAGCTGTTTGGAGTTCATCGCTAGCAGATGAGAAACTTTAAAAATTATTTCAACTAGGCATCTGGAAACTAGAGCCATGTGTGGTGAGGGTAGTTTTAGCAGTTTTCTTTGCTTTCATGCAGCATCTGCATTACATTTCCAGATTACAATGAAGCAAACAGAACAAACTTAATTTTTATTTCTTATTATGGATCTCAAACTGCACTGAAAAAAGTAATGCAACTGTTTTTGCCATTTACTTAATCATATTTAGTTACTTTAACACAATTAACACAAAGCATGGTAGAACATAACACAATTGTGTTAAAGTGACTAAATGTGGTTGAGTAAATGCCAAAAGCGGATGCATAATTTTTTTTAGTGTGTGTACGGATTCCTTTGCCAATTTTGCACAGATGACGAAAAATTGTTAAATTATAAGATCAATTTCATTATCATGAAACCTCTAAAAATAAATATATATACTCATTCAACTAAGGTCTGCCCCTTGTAAAATGTGGCATAGAGGTGTCCCCATCTATGGTTAAACCATCTTAGCTGACTCCTTTCAATGCAGAAAAGCAGGGGCTCTACTCCCCATATCCTACGGGTAATAAAATCCTACACCTTAATATCCAGCCAATCAATAAAGGAAGCCCATTTCAACAGCTGAGATCCATGATCTTGTATTGGAGACCTTTCAATTAGGAAGAGCAGGGGCTCTTTGAGTAGCTCCTTTTAGATGAAGGAGTTGCTCAATTTAGAGTTAGGACCCTATACAGAGAAGGCCGGTGTCCACTAGTATCCAATATCCTCCTCAATTTAATCTTGTGAGACTCCTTTTGATGCAGATGAGTAGGGGCTGTACTCTTAGATCATCACAGATGACTAAGCTATTCAAATTTGAGCCCAGTCAAGGTATGCGGAAAATCAAGAAACTTGCATAAGAGGCCAAATTTTTGCTGACAAAGTCACAGTCTGTCTTTTTGTCTCCATTCTGCCATGACAGAGATGCTTATAAAAACGTTGTGAGGTATTTTTTTTTCAACAGGAACAGGGACTTGCAAAGATTCCTGACCCTTGTTCCAGAATGAAACCCTCTGAAAACTCTTCCACACATCCTCTGTGTTTTTAATGCATGCAAAGCAGCCATCATTCTTCATGAAGTTCGCTCCTAAAAGGCTTTATTAAAGTAATTTGGACATCAAGTAATTCTCCCTCTAATGTTTCTATTGTAAAAACAAACTTATTTAGCTTTTCAGCACTAATATGATTACTTATGACCATGTTAGTGCTGCTTTTGCTTCTATCTAACTGCATGACCTAGATTAAAGGTTGGGTTTTTTTGTTTTTTTTTTGTTTCCTTTTCCAAAGTCGCAGAGAGACAGCTCCTTGCTCGCCCCCTTGTTGGATATCCTTATCTGGCTTTGTCTGGACAAATCTTGGACACAATGCTCCCATTTTGTACTCCTCTCTGGAGATCCTGTTACAGAGATCAAGACACGACGCGGTCCACCACCAGTGCCTCTGGGAGCGAGATCAGCCGCTCGTCGACTCTACAACATATGATACATGGGAACTCCTTTGCGAGTCAGAAGCTTCGTTTCGTGTCCCGGGATGGGCTAATCAACAGGGTGTCAAATTGTTTCACTCCTTGTCTAATTGGAGAAAATGCATAAGGTGATGTTCCAGTGTCGAGTCTCCCTCTTTTTTTTATTCTGGCAGCTACAGTGTTTGCATTACTGCACAATCATCTCTTACCTGTTGGAATGTTAAATGTTTTTAAATATCGGCAAATAAAAAAGCATTTAAAAACATGAAGAAGATGCAGAAGTGTCTCCAGGACCCTCTTCTTTCCGCAAAGACTGAAAGGACGGAGAGACGCACAGAGAGGAGGAAAACGAGAGACGGAGTGAGAAGAGAGTGGTGTGTTCGCTGACCTCATTTTGACAACAAGCCCGGGAAGAGCCTTTTCTTGGAACCGTTTCGCAACAGCACTGTTGTTTATACAGGTGGTACGTGAGCCGAACAAGATATGCAGAGAGCGCGCATTTTGCAACACCTCATTATGAATACTAAACACAAGCAGCATGTGAAATCACACAGGCTGCACACACACAAGTCCAAGAAATAAAAAAAAAGGGTAGAAAGTGGCTTGAGTTTCAATTTTAGTTTGACATTTGCAGGGACGGATTATTTTGCTTTCAGGGGCCAAGTCCACCCCCCCCACCTTCAGGCTGTTTAAATTTCAAAGTCACGTTCCCTTCACACACACACACGATCCAGAGGCCGTCACAGTGTAATATCCTCCGCCGCCGTCCACTGGGGGCTCGCCTACAGGAACGGACGCCTCTGGTTGGCTTGTGCGTTTGCCTGCGAGGCGCCCTCCTGCCACAACATCCACTTGGCCAGAGTTCAGCCCAGCGGAGGGCCACAATAGCCTGAAGGTGGTTGTCCTGATCATTGTTTATGCAACAGTACGCTACTGCCAGGTTAAAAGGGAAAAGAGCCAGACAGCAGGGGAAAATAAATGGCTGCTGGTTGACTTTCTTTTTATTTCTTGCTTTTGAACAACAAATTATTTCAGTCGCTTGAAAAAAAAAAACAACTAACCCTTAGATAAATACGCAGCAATTATTCAGTGTGCAGATCTGCACCCCTGACTGATATATATAAATATATATATATATATATATATATATATATAAAGTTTATTTTTGTTAAATTCATATTATATTTGTGAAATGCTTTAAAATGAAGCTGTTGAAATGGCACATGGATTTTTGTTGAAGGTGTTTCCTGCTACTGCTTTTACAACGCAGTAGTGTTTTTTTATGTTATCAAACCACAACAGGTTTTGTAACACTAGCCTAGTCGGCAAAATCCATGTATAACGATGAAAGCAGATCTTAAACCTCCGTAGATACAGTTATCAAAAATAGTAGAGACGAACATTTGTAACAAACTGAAGGATTGAATAGTTTAGCTGCATAGAGATGCACTCATCAGGCTTTTTCTTGGCCATATTAAAGAGGAAAAAGTGCTACAGATGTTTAAACTGGGTGACAAATTAGGGATCCACCAGAAAATATAATCATCTTCATCTGATCTTTACACTTTTTTTAAAGTACAATTTAGCGCGTGCTGTTGGGTGTTGCGCTTACAGACTAAAATAATTTGGGGTTGTATTTTTTACTGTTCTCAGTGATTAGAGGGAAATTATCCGATTATTCAGTGTTTGACAACCCTCCCATTGAATTACATCCTATCCATTTTCTTGGTGTGCTTCTATTCATAAGTTTGTTTTCACTTCAACATGAGGCTTGACTCTGCTGCTTTCTATTTTCACCTCTTTTTTTGTGTCTTTTTATCAACTGCATGTTTATATGTTAAAGGGTGGATTGTTTTGAAGTACAGCAGATTAAGCAGCTGTATTATGGTTCATTTAGGGATAGACAAATTGTGTCTCTGCTTAGGAGTTATTAACTATCTCTGTCTGGTAGCTCACATTTCTTTATTTCTAGGCTTAAAGCGACAGAATAGGATTGATCTGTAACTTGATATTGTTTAGGTCCAATAGGAGGACATATGTTCAATTGGGGGTGATTAATTAATAAAGGGGAGTGTTGGCCTAGTGGGTAAGAGCAGTGCGCTTGTGCTCTGGGAAGGTTGCAAGTACCTGGTTTGATGACCTCTGGGTCCCTGAGCAAGACCCTTAACCCCACACTGCTCCCCGGGCGCCACACAATGGCAGCCCACTGCTCCCCAAGGGGATGGGTTAAATGTGAGATCTATAAAGTTCAATTACTGTTTAGGTGAGCAAAGGTTTTAAAAAGTTACAATTTCAAAAAGACTGTTGCATCTTCCCTTCAGTTGAAAATGTAGTAACCAAAGCCTTTACATCTTTACATGGATAGGTCTATTGTTGCCCCTCCTGCACTTGTTGCTGAAAGCTCCTCCTCCTTCCCCCTCACTTGCGAGAAAGGCAAATATATCCAGTCAGTACTGCTGTGAAAGCTAAAGGAGACACAGCTGTCAAACCTCAGTCCTTAAGCCATGAGCAGCATGACTGTTAAAGACCAAAACGTCACCTAAGAAATTGATTCGGCATTTATTTATTTGCTTAAATCTATGTAAGAAATTCAAATAAACAATTAATAAAAATAATTTTTCATTGTTACAACAGTAATATTAAGAAAATAGTCATTGCTTTTATCTTTGCTTTGAGTATTCATGTAAATAAACATTGGGTTATAACCTTTTGCCTGAAAGTAAAAAAAAAAAAACAGAAACTGCAATTACTTTTTTTCCTCTTAAAATCAGAATAGGGGCAGAAATAATAAAATGGATGCATCTGCATTCTTCTACCACCCAAATGCAAGATGCTCAAAATAAATTACAATGAAAGTTTCCTTCAGTAATTAATGTCTGTTTCCTAGATGCAATGTGTAAACCAATACAACGGCTAGTTTGTATAACTTTAACATCAAGCTGACACTACTACTGAAGCTCGAACACAGACCTAAATGTTAACACAGGACATCGTCCACCAACCAATGAGGTGATCCTAAATACATAATGATCCACACAGCAGCTGTCTGTTAAACATACCAAAGCAATTGTTTGAAATGCCTTATTTTAACACAGATTAAATGTAATTAGAGCCTGTTTATCCAATAGCAGCAAGTCATTCCACCTAAAGAAAAAAACTCAGTCATTGTCCCGAGCAGCTCTACTCAGAGGGATTACAGCTGGAAATAGGATCATGTTTTTTCAAACACGGCTTCCTTAAATACAGGAAGGAGGTTTTAAACACAAACAAAGCATATGCCCGTTGCAAGGAGAGAGTGCAGGGACCGGGGCGAGCGGCCGGTTGGCTAAGCCGAGGGTCTTCTGAGGTGACAGTGAGGAATTCAGGTCAGAGCAGCCGAGACGTTTAACCAGATTGGCCCGGGTGGAAATAGCACGGGAGGCCAGGGGAGAGGGAAACGAGCGCGTCACAGCCATACTGCCTGATTCCAGAAATCCCCCCCACCCCTTCCCTTCCCTTTCACCTCCTCCCACTCCAACGCAAACAAGAGCCATAACTTCCCTAATGATCTGGGATCATGTACAGTGTTCGCCTTGCACATGTTCCACCATAGCGGAGCGCTTCCTCTTCACCTTTGACCTCTGAGTGGGTGTGCCCACTTTCTAGCTATGTGAGGCTCAGAGCACATTTAAAGTAAAGAATTCATGGTTAAAACATCCATTTATGAATTGTAATGAATAGCACTATAAAAATATCCATACTCCCCGAGCTGTTTAATGCTACAACCATAAAAAATTGTAGAAATACAAAAAGGAAATGAGTGAATGATTTTACCCTTTGATTTTATATTGAAATCTAAAAAGTGTGGAGTGATAATGTTCATCTGCCTCTGCAATCCTCAAATAGATTAGCCCAGAGCTTTGATTAAGCCATTCAAAGACATGAATATGATTTCATGCACTAATCCATTGGATTTTAAGTTGAAGCTGCTTTCATCCGGACACAGATATCGGCTGCCAAGATGTACCAATAGTCTGTTACGCTAATCTTAGATTTTTCTAAATGAATTGACTTTAAGTAACAGTTTTTGGCGATGATTAAGGTCTTGCTTTGGTGCCATTAGAAGATAATAGTATTCTTAAACTTAAACTTAAACAACGTTGGCCTTGTCTTGGTAGTTTATGGTGTTTCCTCTAAATTTATTTTTTACATTTGAAACTTTCTTTATTTAGCAAATAAATTGAATCTTTCCCAACTCCTAAAGGTGAGCTTCTCTAAATAATGTATTGTTTACGACGCTTCAAATAGTAAGGCCACTCTTTTGGTTAAATGAACGTCACCAGATGGTGCATAGGGCTTATTACATGGATTAGAGCTTTGCTTAAATAACTTAGAAATCGTCAAAACAGGCAATAATAAATACTAATTGTGTGAAACTTTAAAATAAAGCAGAGATTACAGCTGTATGCTGCCAGCATCAAGTTACACCATGCAGGATGGTAAGGATGATATTGATGCTGGAAATCGGTCTGATATCAGCCATTAAGCCGGGCGTACACTGTGCGATTTTTTTCAGTCGTTGCACGCAGCTACTGCTCACACTGTAAGACTAAACCCTGCGGTTAGTCGTACAGTGTGCACGACTTATGTTAAGCGCAACGCTCTTATGCGATCTACCTGCGCACATTGTGCGACTAAAAAGCACGTCGGAATCAGCTCCGCAGTGAGATGGAGCTGCTCTGACTCGTCTATCCGGAAGCCAAACAAATAGAAGTGGAATATTGAGCTCACTATAGTGAAATGCGCTGCCTGGGAAATTTGTGCATTTTTGTGCTGAGGGTCCTAAAAAGAAAAGGTGACGACTTATTTGGAAAAAAAGACATGGCTGAGCAAACATGGCTACTACGGTCTGTCAATTTTACAGACAGAGCTGCATTTCACTTATTGCATCCCTGCCATGCTGCTCTGTTTACATCTGAGAGGAAGAATATAAAGAAGAATCCTTCTTTGCGCCCTGAGCTATTTGCCCACGACGGTTGGGAGAACATCAAACATGTTTGATTGGTGGTCATGAGAGGCTGATTGCCCCCAGTTACCCCCTGTACACAACACGACGCAGGATCAGGCTGAAAGTCGGCCCGATCAAAAGATTCTCGCACGACTGGAAAATTTCCCCGAAAATCGCACAGTGTACGCCGGGCTTAAGGCTACCAGCATGCTAACAGAAATACTGCTTCTATCCACTCCTGTCAAAAGCTGATGTTACCCATTGGTTAATAGTGGGTCAGATATTCCTCCATTGTTGACTTTTTTTCTCGGTTAAAACAACATCACTCCATCAACCCATCTTTAATATCCCAAATCAGAATGGAAGTATTAAAACTACTCATGATATATTTTGATATCATATTGGGTCAATACTAAAATCTGTAGCATTGGTTTTGCATCGGAAATGAAAGTTGTATTGGGACATCCATAGTTGACGTGTTCAAGTTATTTACAATGCTTCCCCTCTACACATTTTGCATGTATGCCACCAAGTTCGATTATGGTGTTAACTTATCATTAGCTCTTTCATTTACATATTTTCTGTATCCACTATTTAACCTGTTAAAAAACTGCATGATATTTCTTATGGTTTTGCTTAAACAATGATATTCTACTTCGTACGCCTCATTTACTGTCAGAGTGATGCGGTGCACCACTAACACTTGTCAGATTTCTGCCATAGCTTTAGATCTCTGTAAAGTCACCATGACGATAGACTAACTGTTGCTCAATGAGATGTTCAAAGATTGCTCTATAACAAACCTCTGAACGGCATGGTTTTAGACATATATCCACATGGTTGCAGTGTATTTAAGATAGGTGGTTGAACTTATTCTATTTTGGTAGAGTATCATATTAAAGAATGCTAAATTTAAATACATGGTATAGTTTAATGCTTTTTTATTTGCAAAAAAGTTTAAAGATATATTGCGTTTTTATTCAACATTACAATAATCTTCAAGTAACTATTGGTCTATTACATTAAAGCCGAACTATAAGGGGATAAAAACTGGAAAAATTAGCAGTGAATCTCTACTTTTGCAAGCCCCGCGTACAGAAATTCTTGCTGAATAACGTAAATGTACAGAAAAAACCCGTTTCATGTCCAAACACATCTCTTAAACTTTTCACAATCACGCACTCTCATGTTTTCACTTTCAGTCATGCTTTGATTCTGAAATCCATCACCACACTCGCTCACACAGGCACACACACATTGTAAACAGTCTTTATTGAGACATGAGTCCTTGTATAAACATAGACGAGTCCTACTGAAGGGTCCGGGGCCGCGTCAAACAATAAGAGCCCGGGGAGGGGGGAACGTTGCGGGACGTTCCTCACAGACGGTGTGTACAAAATCCAATTATCAGAGCCGTGGCATTAACATTCCTGCAGTCTGGCAGGTGACGGCTCCGTCTTTTCAGCCCCCCTCCCGTCCCGCCTGAACTACACCGCCGGCATGGGAAGCCTCTCCCGGCAGCTCGACAATACAACTTGTATTTTCTTCCCTCCACCTCTTTCTTAAAGAGTATTGAGACATATATGGAGGGAAGAAGGCAAAAAGAGGGGAGGCATTGGGGAGGAGTGTGGGGTCCACCAACAACAGAGGTCTTTTCTTCAGGAGATCAGCACGAGCAGCCTGGCGGGCAGCATCAGTCAATGGGGCATTCTTCTTCTCCCTGTCTGTTGGTGTGAATATGTTGATTGCTGATAAAGTTGCTTTGATTGGCCTTAAATAAAAAGAGTGGGGGGGAAATGCTTTTTGTTTCGCACGTTTGCCTCCAAACAGTGCGCGTTTTGTCAGGCCGTGGCAAAAGAAGAGGCCAAATCAAACAAGTTTAAACTGAAAAACAAATAGAATATTGGAGAAGGGATTCAAATACAAGCTGAAATGGGACATTTTCATGAGAGAAAACTAATCAAAGTCCAAGAATTACACATGAAAACAGACTTTTTACGGTTCTATTTGTTTAATCACACTCTCTAACTTCCCTAATTAGCCTCTGCACCTTCCTCAAGCTTTAATCCCTGCAGCATGATGAGGGAGTGAACCGGCCCATCATGCTCCATTAGCAGCTGTTCCTTTCTTTGCTTTGCATACAGAACATACACTGTATTTCTTATCACTGTAGGCTGAAGTGTACGTGATAACGTGCATGTGATATGTAACCCCTCAGCCTGGTGTCATGCCCTGCTGTACTCTTGTCTGGTCCTATATATATATATAAACCTACATCTGGGCCCCATTCTGCACTTTCCATCATGTCATCTTGCCTACACCAGGGAGGCCTCGAGGAAACATACAGAACAGAACATTTAGGACGGCTGAAACAGATTATTATTTTTCTAGCAAAGCGTTTTGGTCTGGTTGTATTTTAGACATAAATCTACAGCAGCATAAGATAGCTCCATTCAGTCCACTTCAACTCTTAGTCTTTATTCTTATTACCAAACAATGTGACTCATCTGAAAGAATAAAGTGTGTCTGTTATGGTTGGGGCAAAACATTAAAAGTATGATTAAAAAAAAGACTATACTTGGTGCATCACATGGAGATGGACAAGCTTTTAGCTGGTTTTTGGAGTAAATTAAATCTTCCCAATTGTTTTTTTTAAATAGAGTGAGATTTCACAAATTCCTGACTTTAAAAGATCTAAAATCAGTCGACAAAATTAAATATAGCTTCAACTATTCTATATATCAAATAAGTATTTCTTAGTTGGTACTATATATTTTAAGGAAACTATATCCAATAGAGAATTATTCAGTATACTTTTGAGCTGCTCTCACACTCCTCTCTAACCATACAGAAAAACGAGATATATGTGGGTCTAAACAATATTTTTTTGGTGAACATGAAGTCTTTTTATATATTAAAAGTCTTTGTGTCTCTAATGATTCACTCCTTTTCTGAAGAGTGATCTTACATCGTGATTAAACATGTGGGATTCACAGTGTTCTGCTTTTTAATGACGGTATGTTACTATCTTTGATGTCTCATTTTGTGTATTAATATTAGGGCCAGACACTTACATACATAAAAAATTTAGAACAACACAATTTTAAAATCACAGAAGCACTCAATTATATTCATATTGTATTTAACAAGAGTAAGACACTCCCTCCAGACTTTTAGGTGGCAGTAAAGTGCTTAAAGTGGGTTTCTCCCCAGACAGAAGGGAAGAGAGAGTTGCAGCTAACATATGGGTCCGTGCATTTTAGTAGAAATAAGAACAATTTCATTTAAAAGACTCGGAACAAGCAAACTTCAAAGGTAATGAAAAAATGAAAACCTTGGAATGAAACATCTAGATACTAATGCATAGTGCAAAGGAAAATCGCAATATAATCAGTTGAAAATAATCAGCCCTAATTTTTATATTTATATACATATCTTTATATTAAAGAATAGAGTGACTATCTAGGAATATGAGTTCCTTTTAATAATCAGTAAAAAAGAATGGCATTATTTGTGTTGATTTTATTCCAGTGCTTATATTTAGTATAGTTTGGGCACTCATTTGGGAAATTTTCAAAATAATTTTCCTATAGTGTCCTATTGTGCCTTGAATCACTATTGAACAAAACGTTGATGCACAATAGTGTGGTAGCGCTAAGTATTTTATATTTCGACCCACAGAGAATCAAATGCATTTTAAATTTTCTTCAACACAGCGCCAAAACCACAAGGCAGAAGATACTCATTTTGGAGCAACTAGCAGCTAAGACTTAGCTCACGGCAACGTGCGAGTGGTTAATTTTTTTATCAATCACAGTTTCTTTCACTGGCTGCTACTTCTACATATAGTGTTCCAAACTAGTGGGAGCTTCAAGTTTTTTTGTAATAAAATCGTTTAGCAAGCATAATGGCGGTATCATCAAACATCAAAACAATGGTCTCGAAAATAGATTTTTTTTTATCTTCTTCAATTATTCTCATAACCTATTATAACTCAAAACGTTCCTTTATGTGCGCGCTTACACCTAAAGCAGCATGTTTTCTTATCCTTCATAGTTTAAATAGGGTTAAATAGCTTTGAATACCAAGGTGAACCATGATGCTATGAGTGAAAAATTAAAAGCTCATAAAAATAAGTACAAATAATTGAAAAAGATTCTTTCACAGATTCTCTCAAGGACTTCTTATTGACTGTTTTGTTTAAGAGAAACATATTTTTTTTCATGAGGTGTTTGTCCACCCCATCCAAAAAAATACCTATAATAAGAAATTTGATTTTAATTGTTTGGATTATATTTTTCTTTAGTGCAATATAAGATTAATTTGCCTATAAAGGCTTTTTATGATTTTATTTTACAAGTGGTGCTGCAAAATATGGAGGTTACTATGTACTTTCATTGAGTCAAATGAATAGGTGTAAAGAAATGCCACTTTCAGCTCTTTAAAGATTAATGTATCTGCTTTCTACAAATACACATAACCAACAATCCCTATTTTCCCCAGTAAACCTCTTTCTGCTGTCCTCTGTGCATCCTTGTCTGCCTTTGCAGTCAGACTTAAGTAAAGTTTCGTGTGGCTTTTTTCAACCACCACCCTGAAGGCCTGCCTGCTCTTAATTATTCTAAAACTGTGGATGAAAAGAAAAAAAAAGAAGTTGCTTTTCTTTTACATTAGCTCAGCAGCAGTTTCCTCATTCATAACAGTTGGCACTGGTTTCATTCTGCCTGCCAGAGCTCACACCCCAACCATTTTCATTTTCCTTCATCCATTTGTTTCATTCATGTCATGGATTTTGGCAGCGTCCTGCAATGTTTTCCTGATGGCCGTCAACCTTTCAGCGCCCGAATTTCGAGTCTCAAGCCCCCCCTTTTGTGGCTTTGTTTTGAAGCGGGCCGAAGAAAAAAGGAAACAACGGTTGCCACTTTTGTTGATTCTACACATATCTTGAATTATTAACTGTAATAGAACTCTGAACAGAAGTTACTCAAACAGAGTCACGTAAGGCACAGCTGGCAAGACAGAGATGAAGTTTAAACAAAATTAAAGGGGTCCTTGTTAAGCGAGTCATTTGGTCAGATCCAGAGTTAAATTGTACTGATAGCAGCAAACAAATTAAGTTAACACAATTTGTAAAACACCTTTCCTATTCCTTAAGTTCCATTAGACAATCGACTGAGCAATAGCGCCTCACAAAAGTATTCCACCTTTTGTCATGTCAAAATCACATTTTGCTTCAATTCTGCTTTGCAAAGTAACTAAAGCTTAGTGGGGATGGCTTACTGCAAAAAAATTTAATCTAAGTAATTTTTTCTTAAGATAACTGCATTTTTTTTCTTGCCTGTAGCAGGTAGGTGAGAAACATTGCCAATGGAATGAGACAATTTACCTTTAAAATAATAAAAAAGGACTGAAGTCCCTGATTTCAGGTGCCTAATATCTAATTATCTTAATTAAAGGGTAAATACTAAAGGGTAAATACACTTATTTCAAGACATTTTTACCACTTTTAAGGTTGTTTGTGTGGTGCTGAAGTCTTGTGATTATCTTCAATATTCTTTTCTTCCTGAAAATGCTTGATTTTCCTTTAAGGAGCAATTAAATTTCATGCAAATTAGAACTTACAAATAAGGTGGTTTCTAAAGAAAATTCTTTTGGATGTTATTTGATATTTACTACTTAGGGGAATCAACTAAAGAGGGTTAAATATATTAATATATGAACATCTCAATTATTTAGATCTTTCTTTGTAAAAACTGAAAATAAAATACATTGAAACGCTGGTTGTAATGTAATAAAACATGAAAAGGTTTGATGGGTTTGAAAACTTTTATAAAGCACTGCCGCTGAGTCGACCGCAGCACAATCAAAGGTATAAATTCCTGCTCAGCTTACTTTCATAAATCTATCAAACATACCTACCTTCATGCACTGCACCCCTTACACCCCTAAATCACTTCACATGTAGAAGTCAAAACGCTGAAATGTAGCATAAGCCTTGAGATCAGTGTGTTTTCACAGAGAGGCAACCTAATCCTTAAGAGCTGCAAAGCGACATTTAAAACCCAGACTTCGGAGCGTCAGCAACCAGGATTCCCAGGATGGAAACAAACAACATGGCTACTGCATCTCATGAGGCCCAGGGGTAGTCCGCCGCCACCAGCTCCCCTTGGAGCATAGTAAAAAAAAGGCTGGTCGGAGAGCGGAGGGGAAGAGTCTCCAGGCGCGGTTAGGCTCGGCAAGACGGACCGGAGGATGGCTGCACCATGGATTAGGACCACAGTGGCCTATTGTTAATTGGGCGCCATGTGTGAAAGCTACAGAGAGATTAGTTTGTACAGCTGCTGCCATTTGTCATAACTGCCTTTAACAAGACACATATGGCAAACCCAAGTCACAGCCAGAGGTTTTACCAAAGGAAAAAAAAGGGAAGAAAAAATGTCTTCTGAGAGTTTAAAACATTTGCAGAACAGGCATGTTTAAGCAAATGAAGATGTTCCTCGGAAACTCCAAGCAGACCCGACTGGGAACCTATGGAGGGAAATGTTAAGGCTGTGCATTCTTCATCTGAAGGTCAGGAAGGGTTTCTGTAGCAACTTTTTAAATAACAGCTAAGCCGGTTAAAATGGATATCTGCTGCTACATCACAGCAAACCTGAAATTAACTAGGGCCTGTGTTTTATGTACTTGGGCCGGACTGTTTTAGCCTGATAACTCGTTATAAGAGGGTAGAGTTGTTTTTTGGTACAAATCCACAGTATAATTATTGGTTGTAGGTACGCACACATGTTAGAGACCTAATTACAATCTACACATGGTAAATCTGGAACAAGCCTTTAAAAGACTCTCACTTTCAGCGTTTTTCACTCACAGATGTCAGAGCATTAAAGAGCTGCCACTAACAGACTCTAAACGCCACGTTTTTAACTGCTAGTGTGTAATAATCTAATTTTCAAAGTCGATTTGTTTCTGCACACAGAAGATTAAAGGCGCATGTAAGCAACAGCGTGCCTTAACATGTAGATTTGAGCATTTAAATCAAGGAGAGATTTCTGCAGAGTTGCAGCTATTTGAAGTCCTGAGATGGTGGTGAAGGAAGAAAAAGCGGGGGGGGTCAATAAATCAGTAGGGAAATTGCAAAGGCATCCAGCAGACACGGTATTAACAAACTCTACTTCTTTTCTTGAGAATTTCTAACCTTTTTTAAAACAATACCAAATATTGTATTTTGATTAAGTTTTGGGCTTAAATCGCTGATTTCACACCTAATCCATGATTGACATTAGAGATTTAACAAAGGTTTACAATAAATTCAGATTTTACAAGTTTAATGTTCTTTGTTGCAAATCTTTTTATTCACTAACCCCATAGATCCGATCTTTATTATGTTTATGTAAGAATGTTTTAACAGACAGAAAAAGGAGGCGGAAAAATGTAGACATGAAAGATTTTTAAGTCTTTCCTTTGCGGTTCAGACTTTTTTGTTTAGGTAGAAACCTTATTTAAGAGCTATTGCAAAACTGATTAATAATATTATTTTTTCTCCATGCACAAAATGTTGATGGACTCGTTTTTTTAGTCTTCAATTTGAAATTTAGAAAACATAAACCAATTTAAAATATGGCTTTATATCACTATCAAGTCAAAACTACAACTTTTCAATGCGATTCATCCATTATTGAGTGTCTTCATGCTGACATGTGTTAGAGGTCAAGGTTATGTTGACCTCTGAGTCTTCTGAATTTGTTAAGCTTTAAGTGTATATAAGGTATAAATGAAAAAAGAAATGAAACCAAACTCGAATAAAGAGTAATATGAGTAATAGTAGACAAGTATTCCTTGATTGGTTATCCCTATAACCTGGCACAGATTAAGCAGTTATGGATGGATGATGTTTTTGATAACAATTGCAATTCTAACTTAAGTTAAGGCTTTAATTACTGTTCTTAAGTAATAACTCTATAAAACTCTCTGTTTAGATTAGCTGGCACAACTAAAGGTACTCAGATACTCAGTGTTGAAAGGTAAGGAAGGTGCCATGAACCCAAACCCTAAAGAACCCAAAGATCTTCAGCCATAACAGTTGTTTTCTACACTTGGCAGTATTTCCAGAAGTCAACCTGGCATATGTGAGGGAGGAGGGTAAATCTTTTGACAACTCAATGGGGTTGCTGATTAATCAGTCCCAAGCAGGCTGTTCCCAAACCTTAAACACCATATCCCCTCAACATCCTACCGCATCAACTCTAGAAAGAAATCCTCTGGGGGATTCAACCCAACAACCCCTGACCAGACCAAGCAACAACAACAACATGCTAGGCCAAAAGTACACTATGCACAGCTGTGTGACGACGGGGCCTTTCTTCTTCTGTCTCGCCCAGGTCTCGACGAGCCTTCACAGCAATGGGGCGTACTGTACTGTGAGACAAAAGGAGAGACACCCATCACTCTGAGCCTCGGATCGGCCCTGTCTGGACTGAAAAGGGGCTTTGACGGAGCAAATAAGGGTGCGCATGTGGGGGGTGCGATGCACAGAGAAGTCAGTGTCTCCTGGGAAACCAAAGCGATTGTCTGTTCCTGCTCAAAGTTCCCCCCATAACACCTCACCTACCACCCTTTCCCATTCTCTCCCCCCTTCATTAGTCGTTCAGCAGCCTTCATCCTAGCTAAAAGGAAATAGCTTTTGCAAGAAAGTCTCATTCTGATACTCAAGGGTCCTTTTCTCCTGACCAACTTGAAAAAACTCATGGAAAAAAAAAACATCCGCTTACAAGTTGTCTATCTGACACTTTTGTTTCTCCCGTCTGAACCTTCTTATCCCTCTTTTCACTGCAGACCCCGCTGTCTTACATGATCAGTCTTGCAGGCAGATGGGACAACACTAAGTTTTTCCAAGCAGTTACGCCGCTCTGATGGAAAAGAAGAGAAGGCAGTCTCTGGATGGAGAAGCTCAGGCAGAGGGGAGAGGGTCTGCTTTGTGAGGAAGGACAGTGAGGTACGGTGTGGTGACTGGGATAGGGGGGTGAATGTACCCATTTGTCTTCATTTGGGGAGGACTGGCAGACAGGGGGTGGGGGTGGGAAATTTATCCGGTGTGGGGGGAGTGGGAGGTGCTGGTCCTCCAGTCAAGTGGCCTCAGGGGGATTTGAAATGCATTTGGGGTCCTCGCGAAAAGCCTGGGAAAGTGTTGGGAGGCTGAGATCCTAACCGTGGACTAATGACAAGAGCTGAAGTCCTTCAACAAGAGCAGCCACAAACGCAAAAACTCTGCCCTCTCCTGAATTACACAGAAAAAATACTAAGCGTGTGTTGCCAAAAAAAAAAAAGTCCTTGTCCCATTTTTGGATGCAACAGAGCAAACTGTGACCCAAGCACATTAAACACAGAGCAGCGAAGCGGGAGAGGGAGTTGTAAATTTAGCCAAGAAAAAAAAAGAAAAGCAAAGCATCCACATTTCTCCGTGGCCTCTGCTCTTGCTGCCTTGTTTCCATGGAAATTTATGTACACAGGGAGCACAAAAGAGGGCTAAGGAGGTAACACGGCCTGTTTAAGCCTTGAGGTATTTGCTCGAGCAAAGCCCCACTGCTAATAACACAAGCCTCATACTGAGCCAGGCAACCTGGCTGCTCTGCACCCAGGTCTGCGTTTGAGAGGGAGCAGGAGGAAGGAGGGGAGAGGAGGAGGCAGAGGGAAGTCAAAAACCAACAAAAGATCCTAAAGAGGAGATGAAGGTAGGGGCATTAGAAACCGAGCAAAGAAAGTGCATTGCAAAACATAAATAGCTCCCGGCAAAAAGGATCGGGAAGACATTTAGTGGGAAGCGGAAATCAATAAGGCAAGCGGTGAAGCTGGGAGGGAGTTCTAAGTGGATTAGATTGAGAGAAAGTGTTCGATAGGTTATGGCTCTGAGAGAGACGTAGTGAGACACCGCAGGCTCTATTGCATACTAATAAGGAAGACCGAACGAAAGCTAAAGGAAAGGGTTGTGTAGTTCACTGCAAAGACCCTTTTTGGTACAGATATTCCCTGGATTTGGAGTTTACACGGATTTTTTCAGTAAATCAAAATTCCTTTCCAAATATAAAAGTCTGTTCAGCCCTTTAAAAAAAAAACAAATTTAGAAAAAAAATGTACTTTAGGTTGGCCCTGGTGTCTTACAACACGCTCCTGGCGTGATCTCAGCCACTTTTTCTCTGGCCAAACGCCTGGGTCTAGGACAGCTGTCATGGGTCGCCGGCTCAGACACGAGGGGAAGCCAGGGAGCGAGAAAAGAAAAAAGAAACTTGGAAAAAGAAGCAAAGAGAGGGAGAGAAGGAGCCATTTGGCTGGGCAGCGTGCCACTGGGGTGATTTCTGATGGCTGAGGAGGATAAGGGGAAGCTGGGAGGGAGGGAAGGGTTATATGTTGTGCTTAGTCACAGACCTCCACTGTGACCCGGAAGGTCGGACCTCACTACCAAACGTTTGACCAAAAGCTTCTGAGGCAACCAGGCAGAAAAGAAGATGCAAACGGCTACCTCAAGTAGGGCAGGGAGCGAGCGATGGCCATTCTCAAGGATCATGACCCGACCTAAAGGATGTGGGCAGGGTGGGAGGTGAGGGTATGTGGGAGGAGGCCGCCGCTGACTATTACTCCCCCTCACTTAGGCCACTGAACCAAGGGACCACCAGCCAGACCAGAAGAGAAAGCAGCAGAGGGGGTGGGAGGGGAGGGAGCAGAGACAAACAGTTGCCAAAAGACCATGAGCAATTCTTCGACCGCTGCGGTTTGACCCTGATTGAGTAGGTCAACGAGGGGATCGCCAGACAACAAAACAAAAAGTCTTCCTCCTCCACGTGCCCTGAAACCAGTGTTCTCACCGATCTGTTGTGCTCAATTAAACTTCACAGGACGCGCTGCCACATCCCTTTGCAGAAGCCCTGACCCCAGGAGAGTGTGACGGCTGGTGTTGGTGACGGGGGGGCCAAAGGTTAAGTCTGGAGATCGTAAAACGGGGTCTCCATTCACATGTCAGTTTGCATTCAGAGGTAATCTATCCATTTCCTAAAACTATCGTGACGGTGTGAAAAAAAGAGAACGTTACAAAGTCAAGGTAATGATGTTTTATGGTCGTGTTAACTTTCAGTAGTGGAGTAATGGGAACACAGCGTGACCCTGACCTCTTAAGGCGTCCCAACTCAGCGCCAGGATTTATTGCTATAGTGATTGCTTTTTATTCATACTTAAAAAACAAAAGTTTGAATTGCAGAGCTATATTTTTCACATTTGTTTTGGGAATATTGTTTTATTTAATTTTTTTAGAGTTATGGTTAAATTTCACTTAGCTATAGCACAGGCACACAGAGTCTATTTAGTCTAAGGGAAATTCACAAATGGCCAGTTAAATATTTTGATTTGTGGTTAAGACTATCATAGCTGGTTCTTTGTTCAAGCTTAATTAGAGGTTATCTCTGGGGTGATCTACTCTAGGGGCCAGCAAAAAATGTTTATTGACTACAGTTATTTTATTATTGGGAATCACATGCAATGCAAATTATGTTTTAAACTATGATCTTCTCAAGCCACATTTAACCAGATTTAGAGAGCCAAGACTGGATCTCCCTAATCTGAACACCTACCTACAAAACATAACTGATGGAGGCAAAAAAAAAAAAACATTTTGTTTGTTTGTTGTCTGGGATGTCAGGAAAGGACTCCACAGCATAAATGATTGGGGTTAGAGAACTTTTCTCCTGTCCTGCAGACGTACAGTTGCTGAACAAAGAGACAAAAACACAAAAGCAAAGCTTACAGAGCCCCCAGCTTGTCCAGACATGATGAGTATCGCCAGGCCTTGTTGCAAACTATTCCATCAAGCTGTCAAACTGGATATGCAAAAAAACACGAGCGCAGGTGTGGAGAGGAGATGATTCAAAGAAGAAAGGGAAAAGAAATTGCACTTCTGGTTTAATCAGATAAAACAGTGCAGAGTACCTCTGCAGAGAATGTGTGTGTGTGTGAGAGAAGCTCGGAGTAGGTTTGAACAGCCAGTTGGCACAATGGATGCCATGAATCCCGACTCCCCCCTCCTTCTCTCATTCCAGGCCCTCAGCCTACTTCCCAGCGGGCATTCATCTGGGCATGCACATGGGTGCTGCAGCCGGGCCTAGCTAAACGCGTCTGTGCACCAGAACAAGGGGGCACATTTTTTCTGAGTATACCCTCAAAATTCATCCGGGACTCTCACTGCCAACCTGCCGACCTTTTCCCAGGCACCACGGGGATTATCACCAAACATGCACTAAATGTACATCCTCTTTTATAAAAAAAAAAAGAAAAAAAGCAGATGAGCAAATAGAGACAGCTAAATAATTTCTGTTACTCGATTACGCAGTTCAGCAGAGCAGGACACAAAAAGAACAATATATTAAAAGCACAGTCTAAACAGTGGATTCTCTTTCAGCCGGAGCCTGATTTGCTGGTTTCTTTGTGTTTGATTGTATGTTTGTTTGTTTCGTGCAGTTGCAGCTGAACAAAAGGCAGCGGCGGCATCCATTCTGCCATCATCGGGGGGAAGAAAAAAAAAAATCAAATTTCCAGCATGCCCACCGCATTGCGGATGCCAACCAACGAATCAAAGGCACGCTGCACGCAGACAAAAGAGGGTTTGATGCCAACCTCCGAACCTCTAACAACCGTCGTCCGGCAAGCCGCCCTGCCTCCCTGGCACTGCGTAGAACAAAATGGCGGCGCATCGCCTTGCTGCCCACAACATGGCTGCACCGCCTGGGTTTCGTTGTCCGCTAGGCGACTTCACGGAGTAGGAAAAGATTTCACCTCAGAAAAGGAGGAAAAAAGATGCCGACATATATTTGTATTCTTCCAGAAAATATGTGAGAACACATCAATCTTTATGCAAAAACACTTTCTTTACACAAAAATCTCTAAAAATGGCATAAAAAATAAGGATGTGTTGTGTTAAACGTTGGCAAGGACCGGTTAAAACGCAGCAGATGCAGAACAAGAGGAGCGGTGGCATCCTACAAAAGACACAAAAGGAGGGTCTGATGCCAACCCCGGTGCCAGTGGCAACCATTATTGTCTCCGTGCTGTGCCTTCTGCTTTCCCTGGCACTTATCAAACACAAAATGGCGCTCAGGATTTGATGGTAATGAGCTAGCTAGACCACCGTTCCTCCCCTCTGTGGCAGCGTTTCGATGTTGCAGCTACAGATTCAATGAAAGGGGATTTTATCAGGGAGCGATCCAGGAATGAAGGCATTCCTGTGCTGTCAGCAGAGACAGTGAACTTAAGCAGGTCGAGAGTGATAAATTATCCCAAAATAAAGGACTTGTATTTTTTTTTTAGATAGCTCATCACACACAAAGAGGCAAAATCAGTCAATTTCAGCACCAAGAAAAAATGACACTTTCGTCGTGATGAAGTGTGAAGAGTGAGGAGAAATCTAAATCTCCCAGCTGCTTTTCACAGATAATCTCCGATTATAAATAGCAGCCAAATAAATAGTTTCCTGGTAAACGAATTAGGGTGCAGCCACTGTGTGGCATTAAGATGTTAATACTTTTTTATTTTGTTAAATTAGGGAAGATTACTTTATTAACTTTAGCTTTCATGTACTAACTTTATTTAAATCTCTTCCAGGACAAAACGCCAGATGTTAAAAATACTCTACTGCTCTATTAGGCTTGAAGGAATTACTAAAATGTGATGAGTTTACAATTAGGCACAAATCTAAAACAGGTGTGTTTAGAAATAAAACAAAATCAGAGATGCTAATTAGAAAAATAAAAGGAAAACATTTCTGGCAGTTTGCTTTTGAAGAGGAGGTTCATTTTGAATCCATCAAAAAATGATGAAAATGCTTGTGAATGATTGTTAACCCTTTATAGGATTTTATATCACCTAAAGTAACAAGAATAAAAATAGAAAATGATATAAATGCATTTATTGACTAGATTTTTTTTTTACCTGATATTACTAATCAGAGCAAATAAATAAAAAAAATGTTGAAATAATATCTGGATGATTGAGGGGTGCATTTTTTAAATAATAAAGATAATTTAGAAATTAGCAGATTTTCTAAATGCATTTTGATAAAAAAAAAAAAATTAAACGTTTTTTGGAATAAAAAAAAACGCTCCCACATTAGCAAAAATAAATCTACACACATAACATTGATAGACTTAAATAAATACTAAAAAATAGTTAATTGATGTTATTGGTTCCATAATTGCTCAGCCTCTATTTTTAAATATAACAGCTTTTCACGTAGACTCTTTGATGGGGGTTATAGTTTTAAGTCCACTAAAAAAACGGAAAATAAAAAGAATATTCCCAGTTATGACTCTGACTTTAATTTGATTTTTATTCAACCCATAAAAATGCATCAAAGCTGCTGTAGATGCTTTATAAAGTAAAAATGGTGAGACTTTAATTTAATCAATTTTATAATTTGCGGGGGAAAAAAGCATTTAGCATGACATGAACTTGTCTCTATTAAATTTCACTTTATGACTGGATTCAATTCACTCTTTTTGCCTTTATTGTAATTGCCGCAATTTAAAATTTTACTGAACTGATTTCAAATAATTTAATAATAATAATAATTTTTAGATTTCTATAAAAATATTCATTTTTAGTGAAAGTAAATAAATTCTGAAGGCTCTAAAAAGAAAAAATATTCATGCTGTTTTAACATTTGAAAAGTGTGCAGTTTCTACTGCAGCAAAAACATTGATGAGAAATTTATTCAAATTTTTAAAATAGGAAAAAAATCATTCTGTTGCAACACTACTTATTAAAAGAAACTAGTTTTTTGCAATGAAAAAAATCCTATTTTGATCCTTCACATTAAAATAATAATAATCCCATTAAAGGTTCCTGCTTTGGTGCAACGACTTTCCATAACTGTCAGTGCTTAACCAGCCGACAGGCAGTGTGTGTTAGATAGTGTAAGCCAATGCACAGACGCACACACATATACGCACACAAAAACAACGACTGCACATTAGCAGGAGCCGCTGCAGCTAAGATGAGGTTAGAAATATTTCGTACTGAAAACACATTTAGCTTTTTCCTCGGTAATGAGCCGTGCTTGAAAAGTTAAAAAGAAAACGTATAATAGATTGTGTCTAAGCTGTTTTACTCCTCACGTTTCTCATGTTTATTTGTCTGGCGCTCACAACGATGACTGCTGCCCAGACTGAGCAGGGATGCCAGAAACTAACACATGTGACCCCTGACCTCGCCAAACCATCCCACACACACACACACACAGGGAAAAATCTATCTATACACAGTCTGGGCTGAAAACATACCTTGGTCCTGGACATAGTATGCTAGAAACAAGTCCAGCTCCTTGACTGATACTGTTATGTGGTGAGGCTGGACACAAAGTGCTGGGTTGGTGCAATGTGGAGACTTGACGAGGCGCTCGCCGTCTGTACTTTCCAGAGGGATGCCCTTGAAGAGGATGACCATCACCAGGTCCAGGCGCCAGACTTTGTCGGCCTGCCGCAAGCAGTCGATCCGGCGGATCTTGCCCTTCTGGTCGGGGTTGGACAGCACGCAGCACGGCGGCTTCTTGCCCGTCACGCTGAGGACGAAGTCCTCCCGGTACTCCTGCCGAATGTCCTTCCGAAGCTTGGCCAGGAGCCTGGAGGCCCACTTCTGCTTGACCTCGGGCTTCTCGCTCAGGAGCTCGTCCTTGACGGCACGCTCCTCATCCTTGGACATCCGCTTCTCGTGCTTCTTGAAGTACTTGCGTTTTCGGGCCTGTAGGTTAAACCACGTGTAGGCGATGGCGCGGACGTGAGGGAGCAGCGCCTCGATGAAGGGATGAAATTCATCCTGGAGGATCAGAGAGGAGAGGAAGGAGGAGGAAATTTAATCATCTCATTCAAAATAAAAATAGAAAAAAAACAGGAGAAATATTTTTAAAAAAGGACAAATAAAATCTCTTCCACAATGTCTCATTTTTATTCTATTTTTCACATTCCGCTCTGACAAAGAATCCCGCATTTTCTGTGAGAAATCGTATTTTCTGGTCACGCTGCAGGCCTCTGCTCTGCATTTCTCCCATCAAACTCTCCCTCTTCCAAAGTGAGCTCATCCCGAGCTTACTAAGAACTGAGGATTACTTTCTGAACAGGATAGAGTCGCAAAGTCGGATGTTAAGAAGATCTCCTCCATGGATAAATGGGAAACGACAGGCAGTGGCATTTTAGCAAACTTTGATTTTTGGCATAAATTGGAAAGAGAAATTCATCTGAATGGGTTTTAACAAAACATATCACACAATTTTTTATTTACTTACTTAAAAAGCATTTTATTTAATTTTTCTAAATTAGAAAAGAAAAAATGTAAAATTTCCAGCATAAATTTCCCTGTTCCCTCTGCGTTAAGCACACTTACATACCTTTCATCTAAAGAGTATACATTTAAAAAAAAAAGATTTGCATTTGACAATTCTCTCTATATTAAAAAAGCAAAAAAAAAAAATCAAAATTTAATTATATGCTAACACTTTAATCTTCTATTTTCAAACAAGGGTGACACTTAAGCACCCAGTTTTAACTCATTTCCCTCTGGATTTGGACGAACAATCCTGTCACAAATAGAAGCTCCTCCAGGTGAGAAACGGAAACGTTGAATTATCTTAGCTTTCGGGTCATTAAAATGTCAAATTTAATAAGTGTAAGAAGCACCCCCCCACCACCACCTTCCCCACCACCTCTTGTTTAAGCAGGCTTTTGAGGAGTGAAACCACACATTGTTCTTTTTGAAAGCAGTCAGGCAAAGCGGGCATTGGGAAACCACAGAAATCCACTCTCAGTGTGTGAGAGGGTGTGTGTGTGTGTTTGCTCCCGCATGCCGCTGGAAGCCACATTTCGTCTCTGCACAGTCAAACTCAAAATCTCCTAACGTAAACGTTTTAAAAAATGAAAGGAGATTTTTTTTCAACTCCGCAGATCAACCTTTATTTTAAAAGCAAGACATCACACTGAATGAGAGCTGTGTAGCTTCCCATTTGGATGAGTTATAAAATAATAAGCAGAGCTTATTTTCATGTCACGTCCAATTAAAACGACAAAACTAAACTTTGAAATTCTGCTAAATTAGCCTCAGAAGCAGCTGTTTCTAAAGAGAAAACCCATTTGTTTTCTGCAAAACACTCTAAATATATCCCAATTAGAGCCATTATTATTATTATTTTTCTTTTAAGCAGGCTAACAAAGCCTAAAGCTGTAAAGATAAATGACTTGGCCAAGGCCTGAGCTGTGCACTTCAGCAGAGGCCATAAAAGCACAATCCTCTTAAGCACAAACTAAACCACATCTCAGTCAATCACTGACTTATGCCAAGTAAAATATAAACAGTCAAACTGAGTCAGCCAAAACAGTCTGCAGCTACCCCTGTCCAAGCGCTGAATCAACCTTATCAGTGCATGTGATCTTCCTGAAGAGAAAGTAGCTTTATCTCCTCCAATAGCACTGAGGGGGGCATTTATTTAAAGAAAAAACATTTATGTTTGAGGGGAAGATGTTCTGCTTTATAAACATAGATCAGGTTGGGCTGAGGCTTGTGAGGAAAGTTTAAAAAAATGATGCAATATTGAATATGAGCTTATATTTAATATTCAAGCACCTCATCATTCTACACATATTAGCTAAAAGGTTTTTAAATACAAAAACAGAAAATCTAACCAACAATAACTGACTTATAAAACTTAAACTGTAACGGCCATCATTTAGAGAAAACCTGGACCACATGATTTATTTATTTAAAAAAAAAGTTTCATCCAAATATTTTTGCAGCTTTTACAATAAAATTAGATTTTACACCAACACTGATAATGTAAAGGGATTAGTTGTTTATTTTTCAACAATAAAACTAAACCATTTTTCACACCTCCGCTCTGTGCAACCAGTCTGTTTCATATAAAGATATATATATTGCGGTTTAAAAAGAAAGAAAGAAAAAGCTCTGAGCTACAGTGAATATAAATTCACTAACCGGAAAAACCAACCAGCCTGTTTTCCACTTTAGTGAAAGACTGCGGTCGGCTGTCATGATTGCATTTTTACACAAGCTAGGAAAACAAGCTGCAACATTGCATTAAGTACAGTAATCATTGCAAAGATGAACATTGATTTTACAGCATTGTTATTATACAAGTAAAACTGGGTAACGATCAGCGGTGAGTTACAATTATTACAGCTATTAAAGCGTTAACAGTGTCACTGTTAAGCGTTTTGTTTATTGTTTAAACAACAAGATGAGGGAATTCACAATGGCTCTGTTACTGCTGGATTATTTTTTTTTTTTTTTGCATCATTTAGTTATTTTAAGCAGGTTAGAACAGTAAACAATTGTGTTAAAGTTACTAAAGTAGATGCACAAAAAAAAGGATGCATTATTTTTTCCAGTATGCTGCTATTGTAGATTGCAAGAATTTAAAGCAATGTTTAAAAAAAAAAGAGGAAACCTAAATAAGTGGATTATTCTGTGGTTTTATATGACCTTAGGGTCATGCATTGGGTTTGCACAATAGAGCAGTGAAAAATACATACATTTTTTAGTTTTTTTTAAGTGAATCAATTATTTGATTTTAAATCAACTGCAGAATCATAATTTCTTGCTGCACACTAATTTAAAATCAATTTTATTATAATCAATAAAATACATAAAGTTGGTTATTTCAAAAATATTTCCTTCACGTTAGGTTAGTCTATATAATTGTATTTTTATTTTATTTCTTTGCCATAAAAGATTAAAAGGTTATTTGTGGGCGCGCAAACACCTTCCAGCTCACCTACTATGTGCCAAACTCAGCACCAACTTCACAACAGAAAGAAAAATGAGAAGAACCAGAGCAGAATACCTGAGTTAGACAAATCGGCGAATACATGTCGAGCCGGGGAAGGAAGGGGAAGGGGGGGGGAGAAAAGTGATTGTAGGTGGACTTATTCCTCCGATCACTCCATCGTCCTGGACCCACCGGTGCGCACCGAACAGAGAGAGGGAGCGTGTGAGCGCGCGATCCGGATAGAAATTATCCAACAATATCCATGAAGAGTTGCGATCCACAGATTGTCGCCACCGCAGAGATATTTATATATATATATATATATATATGAAGGAGCTGCAAAAAAATATAAATAAAAAAAATAAGAGAAGAAGCAAGTTGGAGCTGCGCGTCCTGTGTCTCTCTCTGTGCGTATTTAGTCGCAGCGCGCAGAGCGCAGAGGATCAGTCACCCTCTGCTAAAAGCTTCCAGCCTGAGCTGAGAGGAAACCTTCCACATTCAGTCGCTCCGCCGCGATTCCAGCAAATCAGATCCAACTTTTTTCCTCTCTGTCTTTTTTCTAGCCTCCCTTCTCTCCCTCTCTCTCTCTCTCTCCTCTCTCTCTCTCCTCTCTCTCTCTCTTTCACGTAATTACACAGTCACACCCCTCCTCTTCCTCCCTCTCCAGTCATATCCACCCCCCCTCCTCTCCTTCAATTCATTTACTGCCTTCACTTCGGCTGAATTATTTTATGAGCTTCAGGGACTTCGGACCGGAGCTTTGGTCACACAGAGGAGGGGAGGGGAGGGGGGATCCAGGTTAGGTATTTGATAATTACCAAACTTTTCTTTTTGGCATTAACTCATTGTTCTCTACAGTGCAGACAAAACTATTTTATATCTAAGGGGAAAATGTTACAACATTGCAACTTTTAATGCTTTTTTTGTACTAAATACACTCTTTTTATATTGTCTGTGGCTTTAACTCTTTGTACTTTATATCAACTACAGGGACCAGAGGCGTAGCCAGAAATGTTTTATAAGGGGGGCCAGGCAATAACCAATGTACACTGAGGGGTGGCACCACAACCTCAGGGTTAATCTGCACTGTTCCAACAGGAACATGAACAACCACAATGTCCATATTTTTAAATAAAGACAAACTATAGTTTCCTACAGCCTTTGCTGACAAATAAATTGAAACATCCGTCTAGATAAAAGCTATATTGGATAAATGGAGCGAACATCTTTTCCGTCTTCATTACTTACCTACTTTTATCAATATTGTTCTTCATTAAATTGATATTTACAAGTACTAATATCTATATAACTTGATAATTTAATAGGTTTTTATTAAAATAGTTATTTACAGTATCTATGATTTCACTGAAGACTTGTAGAGTCACATTATTTTCTCTTTATGGCATTTAAAACAAAATCTAGTTCTGAAAGAGCAGGAATTCTGTACTAATCATCTCTAATGTTAGAATATTGATGTGCATAATTGACCACAGTGTTTTTGTTGTCAAGTAATTGTTTTTATATCAAAAATTTTATTGTTTTGAAAATTCTACTTGAGAGAAAAAAAATGTTAAGGGTCATGGCCACCTCTGGCCCCCCATCTAGCTCCGCCCTTAACTGGAACCAGAATTTCCCTGAAGGAGTAATGCCAAGGGATAAATAGAGTTGTTTTGCTTTTAATAACTATTTAATATAGTCCAAGCAGGTTGATGCGTAATTTATGAAAATTATCCAAAATGGACATGCGAGCACATAACCTCCATTGTCAGTGATTGTTTCCTTGTAGAAACCAGTAACAAACTGCAAAAAGGAAAATAACATGACCCCCTGCACTTTTTACTGTCCAAAAACAATGTTACGCTACAGTACACAGACATTCGTCGAGCACAAGGACCAAGAAGAAAACCGCTCAAGCTGAAGCCCATTTCCCTGAGTTTAAACCGCCCACAAGCTCCTGATTGGCCCACCGTCTTTTGACTTTCACCGCTGTCACTCCTAAAAATCTCACTTTACAAACTTCTGATGCGCCACTGAATCGGGTCTATGATTGAATGATCAAACAAATATTTTATATTAAAAAGTACTTGCTTCCCCCTATTTCTGAAATTAAAATTTCATCAATGCTTAGCCTGAAATGGGAATGTAAACACTTCCCTGTGATGCTACGCTCCATAAGGTAGGTGTGGAAGTTTAAAGTGGGCTTAAAAGTACAAATGAAACATTTTATGTATGTGTATAATGAAATCACTGTACAAAAGAAACTGTGCTTCCTACAGTAACGGTTGCAAAAACGAGTGCATGTTTATAGTTGTTTTTCAACTTCTCCTTGTCGACGATTTTAATTCTCTCTCTCTCTCTCTATATATATATATATATATATATAGACTCCTGTCTATTTAATGACTTCTATTTTAAAATGGTAATAAATGGAAGACTTCCTTCTCAGAAAATCTAGTGTTGAAAATTGCCCCTTAGGACCCCCCCTAAGTAACGCCCCTGCTGCTAATAAAGTTCAAGGAAAACATGCATACAGTGTGCAACTTTTTCATGCATAAAGTTGTGTTTCTCACTCAAAAAGGATCTACATTTAAAAAAAAAAAAAAAAAAAACACGTGTTTCTGCAGAGCTGTCATCAGTCTGCACAAAGTTCAAGTTCAAGGTACTTTCTGCAGATTTTCCTCCAACATTTCAAAACCACACAGCCAAAGAAAGGACAGTATTAAAAGATGCGCATGAGAAAAAAAACAAAAACATAAATGATGCAAAACACAGAACTTTATCACAACATTAAAAGCAGTAAGGTTCTGCATGTTCACGTACCATTGCACTGTACTGCATGGATTATGTGGAGGGAGGGGGGGAGTCTTGGAGGCTGGTTGGAAACAGGCAAGCCGGTAGCTTCACATTTCTCACCCTCAACTTTGTTGCGGTGCTCGCAAAAAAAAAAAAAAGTCAACACCGGAAGACAATTCCTGGCAGATAGAGGTGAAAAGAAGTTAGGAGCACCTCGTCTTTTTTTTTTTTTTTCTTGTTTCCTTTCCTCTTCAGGTCTCACTGTTTGGATCAGGGGTTTTTGTGGGGGGGAGGTTAGGGGGAGAGGGGGGAGTTGAATGCGATCCAGAGGAGGCTGAGTTTTCTGCACCAGGCTGGTCTCCGCCTACACTTTCACTGACTGACTGCCTGCAGCCCCTCCAGCTCATCTGCCAGCTGGCAAGTTACACAGCAGCACGACCGGAAAGGGTATGCTGCAGTTTTTCAAAATAAGGGCTCAATTTGATAAATAGATGGAAAAAAAAAATAATGATCGAAAAGGCAGGATGACTGTGGAATATTTCTGACTAATTCTGTTTAATTTAATAGTCTTATAGCTCAGCAATAAAAAGAAATGTTCTATTTTGTGGGTCTTAAACAGGGGGTCCGCGACCCCCTTGAGGGTCCACGTAGGTTCTGCATGGGGGTCGCAAAAGGTTAGGTTGATCAGACTTCTTTTTTATATTCCCCCCCTGCAATTTTTTTTCCCACTAATTGAAATGTCTTTAAATACACATTAACATGAATTCAACACACTGTAGTAAACAGATAAATGGAGGCAGAAGATGTCTTTTAGTCATCAATGCACAATATTCAGTGACACACAGGAGCTTGTTCAAGCTGGGCACCGTTTTATTCACAACACCTGTCCCATCAACCAGGAATCAGAAATACTTAAATAATCCCAGGGCCAAATGACTTTTGTTCCATTACTCAGATGTAATAGAGTGACTATAAGACCAGCTTGATAAAACACAATTTCATACAATATATATAATTATGGGGGCCCCCCATCAGTTTGTGGTTCCTTGGCCAGGAAAACGTTGAAGACCCCTGCCTTAGTGCATGATCGTTTGGCATAAAATATCTGCAGAGAAGGTGATTGGCTGCAATCTACCATCTCTCTAGGATGTGTATGCCTCCAGGACTCTGAGGTGTGGAGGGAAGATTGTGGCTGATCCCTCGCACCCCTGCCACAAACTATTTCAGACACTTCCCTCTGGAAGGAGCTGCGGTCCATCAGGATCAAAATCTCATGCCACAGCAACAGTTTCTTCCCATCCTCTACCAGCCTTATCAACAAGGCCCATACGCCCCCATGACACTGACAATGCCCATCCCTCCCCATTGAAGACATAGAACTACTCCAACGTAGCATCTCCAGACTTTCTGCATAACATTAATGCACAGTCTAATGTGTATATAGCTACCGGCATATACTATATATTGTATATAGTATATTGTATGCTTTATATTTCATATAGCTATAGACTCTGTATTCTGTATATATATCAAATGTGTCTGCACCATCACCAAGTCAAATTCCTTCTAAGTGCAAACCTACTTGATTCTGATGTGTAATGATATCACATACTATCTCATTTTAAACTATCATCTTAAATGCATTGGGATTATTTATTTTTTTAAGCAGAAATAAAGTATTTTTAAAAATCAAACCTCTATGAATAAAACATCAGCCTTATTTAATACCACTGTAGATACTGCAGTAAAAATCTCCCTCACTGCAAGGTTCTACAGCGACACAGTTACGAGGAGGAAACTTTTCAAGTCATGCTGCGGACTTTGTCCCTTTTTTTAAAAAAAAAAAAAAGCCAGTTTTGGGTTTCTCTATGTGTTTGGGTAGGATATTTCCACATGTAGTGGAGACAGCTGCAGTTAAACTTTCTCTCTTAAAAACAAACTTTTCTTTAAGTATACAGTTAAAGGTTGTGTGGTTAATTGTTCCTAATTTTAAACAGAGCTGGGAAATATAAGTGTTCCTCTTTGTATTTAACAATTTTGGTAATAATTACTTTATAGTATGATTTATAAAATTTTCAAGTATTTAAAAAAAAGCTCCTATATACTATTTCTTTACATACCTCTCAAAGGAACAAATTAGATTATTGGACTAATTTATTTCTGGTATCTTTATTAGCTAATTATGCATATGAACATGTACTGCTCTTTATTTGCAGTTACTTGTTTATACCTATACGTACTTAAGCAGCCCTTTTCACTGTCTACTTACTACAGTTGAACACAAATAGATGTATTTTCTCCTCCTTTTCTCCTCAATATTGGACCATTACTTTTATACAAATTGATAATATGAGGCTACAGCTGCAACAAAGCAGAGGGAAAATCAAGAACCTGCAGGAAATGTGTCCAGTTGGAGAACAGTTAGTTTGAATGCTATGGATATCAGATCAGGAAAACCATTGAGCTGCTCATGTAGGGCTTCTGTTTAATTCAATCTGTTATCTGGTCTGACATTTTAACGTAGGAGAAATTTAGACCAAGGCAGTATTCTTTTATGCTTCTCTCCCAACACAGTGAACAAAAGATGAAAATTAAATGCATGTAACCTTTTTTAAGAGCATATATCATTTTTTTTTTTACTTAGGTAAAGGAGTTATATCAATACTTTTATTGGAGTCATGCAGGTATCTGCTCTTTTACTTAAATTGTTAAAACAGCACTCAAATCATGTTTCGTTTTTGTACTATTAAAGTGATCTAACATCTCTTCCAACATAGTGAGCAAAAGATGAAAATTAAATGCATGTAACCTTTTTTAAGAGCAGAGTTTCTGGTGATTTTGTGTTATTTAGGCAAAAATTGGATTTTAATTTTGGACTTCATCCTAATACATCACTACCGTATATTGTATATATATATATATATATTTTTTTTTTTTTTTTTTTTTTTTTTACTTAAGTAAAGGAGTTCAATACTTTTTTGGCTTCATCCTAATACATAACCTTTATCATAACTGTAGAAAAACATGGTTTAGCCAGTGATTAGGGTTAGATTAGCCTCCAGCTCTTATTTTGAAAATATTTCCCGGTAGCCTCCTGTCTGATTCTAAGCGGCTTCACCAAGTCTCCGTTTTGTAATGGCCTTTAGATGCTTGGTGCTCATTGGCCAGCGGCGGTGGCCCCGGGACCCTCTGTACCCTGGGCCCCTCACTTCCGCTCGCCTGTCAGGCTGTTTGCTTTCTGACAGAGCCGCTGCTGGACCGCTCAGTGACTGAATGTGGCGGACATTACACTGCACTAATGAATATATAATGACACTGTCAATAATAATAATAAGTTTCCAATTAAAAGTGTCTATTTCTTTTTTAATGCAGTATTTTATGTTTTTGATTTTGCATAAGATTGAATCAAGATGAAAAAACAGAGATATATAACATTTAAGACAATAATTCTATAAAAATGTCGTAACATCTTTGTTGTAACAGCATCAAAACACTGTTTATAGTAGTTAAAAAATGTCAGAGCGACCACGTGGGATCATCATATCATATGTTTATAATGGTGATAAGGCTATTTGTTTATGGTGTTAAGTGAAAGGAGCTGATCATTTTCAGTAGGATGGAGCAATCAATCTGGAGTTATTCTGTTCTTTGTCAGTCAAACTTATTTATATCCGGAATTTCATTAAACAGTTTAGCCCATTTTAGGTTACTACAATATGTATCTTTAAATGTTGTTTTTAGTAAAATAAAACAGGCAGAATTATTTCCCTCCAACTGCCTCTGGAGGGTCTATTGGTAGGCAGGGATTTGTCACCACCATGTGGTAAAAAGGTAAATTGCAAGTGTCTCCAGGATTTTCTCACTCTTCCCTAGAGAGAAATTACTGTCTCACATTAAAATACCAAGATAACTTATATAAAACAAAAAGCTGCTCTAATTGTTATTAAATATTTTATAATTTTATTTAGAAATTCCTCACTTTTAAACATGAAGCTGCTTTTCTTTGAATACAAATACAAACTGTTTGGGTTTTGAATTCTTTAATTTTATGGGTTCTGCATTCCAGTGAACTAATTAGAAAAACTCACCGCATTAAAGTCATTGTTTTTGTTAAACATACCGTATGTGATGTTAATTTATAATCCAAAAATAGAAAGCTTGTCAGAGCTGTTCCAAAGTTGTATTTTTATTTTAAATAGTAGCAAATTAAAATATAAGCACTGTAATAAAAGGCAGATGCAAATGTAATTACTTCATGTCTTTTGATATCATGCATTTAAAATGGCATGACTTTTATACTGATGTCTCTTTTGTTTGTTGCTTTATTGCTATCATAAGATCGCACTGGAGCAGGATCGTCCGACCAGACCATACAGATTATAGATGTGACAGGTAAAAAATAGATAGCTAAAACCACAGATACCATTATGCTCTTCTGGTTCATTGGTCTGTGAATCAGAACCCAAAGTTCAGATTCTCTGTTGACTTTAATACAATTCATAATCAGCTTCATATAATTGACTTCCACAACAATCTCTTGCAGCAAACAGACACTATACATAGCATAAATATGGATAAAAAGAGCTGTATATGCATATATTTGTAGTTTTAGCCAATTTATACGTAAATAAAAGTAAAACATTGGGATATTTAGCAAATATACACTGTAGGCTGTAAGGTATTCATTGTGTTAATTGAAATTACAGTCTGAGGGAAGACTCTGTTGATAAAACAGAGGTATTTACTTCCCTTTTCCTAACCCTAGACCTTAATGTTGTGCATGGAGGGAAGGTCACCTATGATTACCATCTCTGCAGACCTAATTGTTCAAGGTGATGCAGGAGCAGGTGTAGTCCAAGGCTGACTGCATCATCTGCCGACCTGTTTGTCCAGAGAGGGGTCCAGCAGGTGGCCTGCAACCAACCTCAGAGACTTCCTCCACAGTTGCTCAAAATATGTCATGACCACAGATTTCACGGTGAAATGGTCTGGTCATTCAACCTTGTGATGGTGCATTTCTTGTGGACTGTGGTGATTTGAGGCAGTAAAAAATGTCACAAAGCTTTAAAGACCGTAAAGATCTGGGAGAAGATGGGGAGCTGTTGGTCAGTGCAGGTAAACAGATATACTATTAGAGTCTTTGAACATTACAGGTATGGGTGAGTTGGTTGCAGAGATGTTGGTACAGTAGATGGTGCTGCAGGGTAGAAATATTGCCTGGTATCTTTGCATGAACCAGTCTGCTCAGTGAAGGAAGCTAAGCTTTTATGGATGTTTTCTTGATGCTGCACCTTTTCTCACTCCTGCATAGATTTGAATGGTTCACTATAGTAAGTAATTATTATTGTCAGCCCGTGAGGGGAAAAAAAAGGGTTAGCATTTAAATTTAACCAAGAATCAACTGATGCGAGAGAGTTGGTTTTCTTTCTCGATGTGCCGGTGTCTATGTTTAAAACAGTTTCCATCCGTTTTAGTTCTGCTGAGTTACCTTTCAGTTAAGATATATAAGATAATATAAGATAGATAGATAGATAGATAGATAGATAGATAGATAGATAGATAGATAGATAGATAGATAGATAGATAGATAGATAGATAGATAGA
>NW_015150546.1:1484022-1545495 GCF_000732505.1 Cyprinodon variegatus
CAGATGCAGTGGTATAGAGCATCCTGCTGCTGGAGTCTCTAGAGGGACAGGTCGTGCTTATCCATTTGAAAATCTGATTGATGAGTCTGGGTTTGGCAGTTTGGACATGGCCCCCTCCTCTCCTCTTCAACCATGACTGTGGACCAGAGCACAAAGCAATGTCCATAAAGACACGAATGGCAGAGTCCTGACCTCAACCCAATAAAAAAAAATATGGGATGAATTAAAGCAGGGACTGAGAGCCAGGCCTTCTTGTCTAACATCAGTGTGTGACCTCACAAATGAGCTTCTGGAAGAATGGTCAACAATTCCTATAAACACACCCCTAAACCTTATGGACGGCCTTCCCAGAGGATCTGAAGCTGTTCTAGCTATAAAAGGATCGGGAGCATCATAGTGAACCTCTGTGGATTAGGAGTAGGATGTTACTGAACCTGGGCTGCTCAATGGCGCAGAAGAAGGTTAAGGGTTTGATTTTCAGCCCGGGGTCTTTCTGCATGGAGCTTGCATGTTCTCTCTGGGTACTCCGACATCCTCCCACAGCCCAAAAACATGACTATTAGGTTAAATGGCTTCTCTAGATTCTCCTTAGGTGTGAGTGTGTGTGTGAATAATTGTTTGTCTCTGTGTTGCCCTGCAATAGACTGGCGACCTATCCAGTGTGTACCCTGCAAGTACCCTCGCCTGGAGACAGGATCCAGCACCCCTTGCGACAGAAAATGGATGGATGGTGAATGCTTTTGGCAATATAATGTAGATAGAATTGAGCTACTTGGTTAAAGCTCAACCAACCTTTACTTTTAAACTCAATCAAAATCTCAATAATGCTGTATTTCCACCATTAAGTGAAGGAGCTGTTTCACACAGATATATAGAGTTCAATTTATTGATTGTGGTTGTTATATATGTTTTTTAAGGAAGAGGATTTGGGTCACCCCAAAAAATAAAAAAAGTTAACTGATTTTTAAATTTTATTTCAGTTTAGTATGGGGAAAAAAGTCAGAATTCTGACTTTAATCTCAGAATTCTGACTTTTTTCTCAGAATTCTGACTTTAATCTCAGAATTCTGACAGATAACAAACATGTTAGCATCAAGCCATAGCCGTGTCTGTTTTAGAGACTAGCTCTCTTGTTTTAATCACCTTCTGCTCCTCCATTAATGAGGAGACCCCTCGGGCACGTAAAAAGTTGCCTAATTCCGTCATTTTCCACCAATGTGTTAGTGGCCCTCTCAAACAACTCACATCTTTGTCAGTGAAGCTGAGTGCTCACACATCTCTTCCTTCATGGTGCCCATCTACATTAAAATCTAAAATTCTGAGAAAAAAGTCGGAATTCTGACTTTTTTCCCATACTAAAATGAAATAAAATTTAAAAATCAGTTTACTTTTTTTTTTTCAGTGGCCCTAATCCTCTTCCGTAGTTTTTAAACTAATATATATTTAAAAATATATATATGTATTTTATTTCTATATTTTATTTTACCGTACATTGTTTCTAATTATATGATAATATGACATTATGCTGAACATCTCTGTGATTTTAAGAGCATCTTTTAATAGGATGAAGGCTAAGGTTTGAAAAAAACATTTAATTTCCATCATGTTCAACAAGGAAACATGTTTTCAAAGGACACATTTTTAAGATAAAAGCTGCCTTTTAATAAAAAAAAAAAAAGTAGAATTCAGATCTCTCAGTTTGTGAGACAGGATCTGGCTGTAATGTGACAAACTGCAGCTAAAAAAATGCTTCAAGGCCGATGATAAAATGTTTTCATTTTTCAGCTGAATCGCAACTATTGATTTAATATATTGATAAATAAAAAGAACCTCCAAGTTTAACAGGGATTCTATGACATTAGAAAAAAAGGGCATCTGATCTCATGAGATTGTGCTATTTTTTTCATCATTTTGAAAAGATTAAAGTTTAAATCTGCTTTACTTTTTCGCTGCTTATCGTCCTTCATTTGATTTCTTAAAAGGATCTCAGCATTTCAAATTCACCCATATGTGACCTCATCCATACTCCTGGCCTGACCTTTTGGAACCACTGAACGTTCAAAGCCTACTTTAAAATGAGAACTGAAATAAATACCCCCAAAAAGCAAAAGCAAGTGAATCTGTCACTAAAGCAGAGCCAAAACATGGGACGTATTAAAACTGAAGATAACAGCACCAGCAGCGCAACCCACAGCAAAGAATCCAGCCTTAACTTAAACCCTGGAGATGGTGCACGATAAAAGCTCGCCTGTGGTCAGATGAATAAATAAATATTCAGAAAGAAATGTCTGCCTGCGTTGCCTCTTCAGCCTGGGAAAGGCGCGGGCAGGACAAGAGCTCTTTGTCCAGCTTTAAATTAACACAGCTGAGGCTGAGGAGAGAGGTGCACTTGAGGAAAGCTCTTAAACAGAAAGTCTGGATTTGTCCTTCAGTTACTCCTCTCAGTTAAAAAAAAAGATAACACTTTTTGTGTTCAACTCTGTTGTGCATTTAACCTCTAAATGTTTAGATGTCTAAAGCCAAAATCAAGCATGTGAGTTATAGTTTTACTCTCATTAGTCACAGCAACAATGATCAAGTCTAGAAACTTTAACACTTCTATCCCAAGAAAATATATTTAGATTTTTTATTTTTTTTTAGATCAGGTTAGAGCTCTTGACTTACCATCCACCACGTCCTGGCCGATATGTCATAACAAAGTTGCCATTTGATGGACCTCTCTGCCCGTTTCCCAGCCATCACTGAGCACGCTTTTTGCCCCAGTGGGAGACAGCACAGCTAATCAAAGGGGGCATCGTTACAGGCATGCTGAGCCACATGTAGGCCAGTCCTTCACCAAGCTGCATCATGGGAAATAAAAAAAAAAAAAGGGATCAGCAACAGATTGACCAGTGACTCGAACCTGACTTTGTTAATTAAAAGTACTCTGACCCTTTGACCTTAAACAACCCCACCCCCACACTTACACCCTCTTGTTTCTCTCCCCTTTATAACAGCCGTGTAATATGTAAGAGTAAGGCAAAAATATAATTAAAAACAATTGATGCTTTGCTTTCTGGCTGCCAGATAATATTTTAATCTTTTAAAGGAGTCAGTTTCTCTCCTGTCTTCTATCCTGACCGTGAAAGATAATGAAAAGCCATTTTAACACATTAAAATGACTTAAAATTAACCATTCCATTGGTGCTCTTGCTGAATGATTCCAGTTGTTTTCCTGCTAAAAAGATGCACCTTTACATCATTCTAAAGCCTTTTCAAACCCTCTAATATGTTGTTTCCTAAATTTAGCACCTGTTATTGCAAAAAAATGAGTATTTTTCAAATTTTTAAATAAAAGAACAGAATTCTCTCCACTTTAAAAAAAACCGCACATGCACAACCCTGTACTTGCTGAGAGGGAACGCCTATTAAACGCATGTGAGAGCATGCATGAGCTCATGCACTCTCTGTTTAAAAGTTGCTGTTTGCATCGCCCATACAAGCTTACTTTTTCAAAAGAAGGTTTGCAATTTTTCCGCTCTTATGACCCTGGGCCATTTTTAAAGAAAGGCGAGCTTCAATAATTGGCTCAAGCCATAGCTCACCACACACATATACACCTGAAAGTATGCATGGGCAGTTAAAGATAACCACTAGGGATGAGGACGTAGGACGGTCTAAGGTAAGCATATCACCAGAATGATTGACAATTACGGGGACCGCTTATTTTGATAATCTGTCCGGAAAAAGAACATCCTCCACTATACCTTTTTTAATAGGCCAAAATATGATTTTTACTCATTCTGACAACACTAAAAAAAAGCATTTCTATTTATCTTCCTTGGCCTGCTCAGTGGAGCAGTGAGTAGCACTGCCGCCTTGCAGCAAGAAGATGTTTGATTCCTGGCCCAGCTCTTTCTGCATGGAGTTTGCATGTTGTCCCTGTGCATGCTTGGGTTCTCTCCGGGTACTCCGGCTTCCTCCCACAGTCCAAAAACTTGGCTGTTAGGTTAATTGGTGTGTGAATGGTTGTTTGTTACTGCGTTGCCCTGCGATGAACTGGCGACCTGTCCAGGGTGTACCCCGCCTCTCGCCCGTAGACAGCTGGACATAGGCACCAGCACCCCTCGTGACCACCCTAGGGGTGACAGAAAATTGAATATTTATCTTCCACCTCACATAAAGGCTCATTCACTCACAAAATAAAATGAACTTTGTGGTTAAAAAAGTTAAAAGTTAATTTTTATTAAAAACAAACAAAAAAAACTCTGTTAGGCACTGTATGGTCACCACACGGATCATGTACCTGATCACATCAGTCAGAACAACAATAAATGATTTTTGTCCGTCATCAAAAATCAACAGAAACTCTCAGCTTCAACAATGAAGTTGGTATTGAGTCATCTTTAGATGTTTGTACCAGCTCTGTGTTGTTGTTTTTGTATCCATAAATTAAGCGTCATTGCGTGTCCATGTAAATGCTGTCCTAATGCTGTTTGAAAAGAGTTTTTCTTTCCATCCAGATTCCAATCCTCCTCAGCGAGACCTTTCGGTGGCAGCTGGATTTCCCCACGGCGACGGTGGGTGGACTTGGAAAAATGAACTTAGCATATGTTATCTCACATGTGTGACATTAGAAACCAAGAAGGCTGAATTCAAAAACAAACAAAAGTGTTTCTTTATTTAAGGAATTAATTTGTGGCCAGAAGCACTGCTCATATAATTTAATATCTTTAAGAAAACTTTTTAGTTTGATTGACATTTTTGTTAATACAAAAATCCTCAAAAATAAAAAAAACTTTCATATATATCTATAAGAATATTTGCAGAATCTTAGTTCTATTAGCCACTGTGTTTGGAAAGTTTTATAGGGGTGTAAACAATCATCTGTCCAAAAAGCTGTGAGAGGTAAAGGTTATTCAGATGCATCACTACTGCCGTGGTCTAAGCCAGGAGCTAAACTATCCTGAGACAAAAGACGACAAAATCAGGTTTTAAACCCACAGTTAGGATGGATCTATTCTTATTTTTGTATGATTTCAGAGTCAGATTTACTCAGCATACATGTTAGAAAAACTTAATGCAATGCAAAATACAGAACAAATGGTTGAATTAAAAAGTTCACTAAGCAATACTGTCAGTGTCAGCATAAAACACAAACTCTCCAAGATCCAAACAAAAGAGAACAAATGTGTGTGTTTACAGGACATAAATGTGAACTGAAGTATAAATCTATTGTTTTCTTAAAACACAAAAAGAATCTGTGCACTTCAGTCCTTCAGTGAGCAAAAAAAGGAAAATGCTGGAGTCCCTGCAGGACAGCAGCGCACATCTTATTGATTTTAATGTTGAAATCGATACATTTCATCGTCTTGATGGGATTAGATTTTTTTTAAGTGCAACTTTTAATTGGATTTCTACTTTCTACGAAGACACAGTGTTTGAAAATCAATAGGCCAATCAATAACCTCAGTGTACAGGAAGTTCAGCATCCGGAGCTGCAAACTGGAAAAACGCGGCACCTGAAAAAAATCTACTATGGCCTTTGCTTTTAACAGGGAGAAAAAACAGCTATCATTTATAATAACAGCTAAACTTCAAATTTAAAGACAATATTTAGCTTTTGCAAGAAAGAATAATCCTAAATGCAAATTTGGAAGATCTTTGCTTGAAAACTAAAGCAACGTGTATCCTTACTGGATCCATGGCTAACATGGACAGATATCCCAAAATAATCATGCGCCTCATGGCTAGTGATCCAATAATAAATTCTGAGACTTTAATCCTCGTCTAAGCTTCACAAAATAGCAGTAAAGCACGCCAAGCCACAAAACTCCAATCCTAGACAGGTAAACATGCATCTGAGATGTAACAGTTCGGGGCGTAGCTGTTTATTAGGCATGTGGCTAATTATTTTCTTTTGTTCAACCAGATGTCATAGATGACAGAAAGAGCAGGTGGTCATTTATCTAATTAGCCCAGCAGACCCAGCCATTATAACAGATTAGAAACACACAACAGAAGACCGCTATTATCTACGCTGGATCCTTTAAATGCTATCATGAGAGTCAAAGCTGACAAATTGTATGTGAGCAGTTTTGTAACATAGCCCATGTTTTTGTGACATTAATCCTTATTAAGACCCCAGCAAGCTGACTGGATATTTTGCCTCTTTTTTCTTTATTAGCTACTTTAAAGGCAGCTTCTCTTTGTGGTCATTTTGAAAAAAGTAATGCTATTAATACTAACAATAAACATAAGAAGGAGCCATTAAATCAAATCAAACTGTGTAATTCAACACATAATACCACAAGTGTGGATGATAACCGCAAATGTTGTGAAGAGATTAACTGATTTTTTTCTCCCTGAGCATGCTGGGGTGTCATGACCTCCTCAAACTGAGAACAATTGGGAGCGATCGTGTTTAAGGTTGGCACATTCTATGCTTTTAACATGACACGCGTTCACATGTGGTGCACCTATTTGTTGCCGCATCGAGACCTCTTAGGACAATGACTGATTAGAAACAGCTCAGCTGATGTCTCTGGCCACTTGTGCAACATTCCAGATAATCATTCAAACAGAAAAAGTTTTGCTTAATACATTTGTCTTTTTGATTAGTCCCGAAATCCATAAGAAGGTATAGATATTAATCATAAAGCTAATTATTGAATTACAGGAGGTTTATTTTTCTTTTTGTGAAGATTCTTCTTTTTCCATTTTTGGCTTCATATTTAAATTCTAAAATAAAAACATACCTTACTTATAAAATATGGTAAAATTAATCCATAAAAAATTCTTTTGTTTTTTTAAATAGCTGATCTAACACCATATATCAGCTATATTCTCCTGAACATTTGACACGTTTCTGGTTTTCAGCCTAATTTTCTGAGTATTTAAAATAAAGCTTAGAATATAATTAATCCTTCAGAATATTTATTTGTATTCCAAGAGTTTGAGTTCCACAACTTTAAAATGTCACCTTGCAGAAATAGACAACTGCTCTAACTTTTCCGTTTTTGTGTTGTTTCAAACACAAAGATAAATGTGTTTTATTTTTATTTTGAATTACAGTCTGAACATAAATAGGTTTATGTTGAATTGGAATGAATTCAGTAATTATTATTAGTTATTTATTATTAACAATTATATTTGTTATTTAGTATTTCCCCTCAAGGTTTTTATATGCTTAAACGTTTTTTTATTATCAATTGTAATATAAAAGACAAAATGCCCAAGGCTATCAATTTACCACCAGCTGGCTAAGGTTATATAGCTTTATAAATCTTATTTGAGAACATATTTTCTACTTTATTAACTTATCTTTTTGTATCTTCTTACTGAAATGTTTTTGATAATAATCTGATAATAACATTAATGTGTGACAAATAGCATAAACAAAGCAAAAAATAAATATTTTCGTTGCAAATACATTTTACAAAAATGTACATAAAGACTATATGCTCCAAAATAAAAAAAAGAACAAATTTGACAAAAAAGTTATTCTGAACGTAATTTATTCAAAAATGAATAACTTTACATTTCCTAAATTCACAATTCGTAACGTAATAAGTTGGCAACTTTTCATAAGATTTATAAACTAATTGGAAACACATTCACAAAAAGTATTCCAGTGTTTGAGGTCTGACTTCAAACCAAATAAGGCTTTAAAACTATGCATTACGAAACATAAAAAGAAAATGCAACGGTCCAAACTCTCATCCCTGTGGGATGCCAAGCAACAGCTGCCTCTCGGAAATGTTCACATCTACATTTTCCAGCAATGCAGTACAAGGCAATGACATGTAGTTATAAGCTTGGCAGCCGTACACAGGTTTAATGTCAATAATAGCTGTAAACTTTATGATAACAAAATAAAATAACAGTAAAAACAGAAATAAGAAAAAAACAATGTTTATTGCTCTCAAATATTTTAAACTAAATAAATAATAGGAAAATAAAACAACCTTTTAGAAATCAACCATACATTTTTTCCTTTCATTGTATCCCAAAACACCAAGAAATAATGATTTAAAAAATCTCACAAGCATCCAATACCTTAACACAACAAAAATCAATTTGCAAACATAAAATTATGCTCATGCAAATTCAAATACATATCTCCCATTAATGACAACATCTCTTTAAAAGGTTTTGCTTTCAAAATGAAGTCATATTAAAACAGACTGTGTGCTAGCTAGATATTCAGTGCATAATATAAAACTGCTACCTTTAAAAATTGGGTGAAACATGCATTTAATAAATGCTTGCTATTTATTGCAACGCTTTCCCAGATCTTTGGTCAGTGTGGACTGTACAGTGATGGTTAAATAACATAAAAAGTTTAAAAAAAAAAAAAAAGGTGACCTAGACAGGCACTTAAAACTACTCCACACACATTATGCTTTGTTAACATACAAGTTTAGCATTACTATAACAATATTTATTTTTGTAAATAATTCAGTAAAATCCCAAGCTTTTTCAAGGGGCAATCTAACATAGCTATCATAAATATGTCAAATTAACAGAGCAAACTAGAGTTTACTACCCAAACAGCAAGAAACACACAATTATAATGATTCCATGCTATCTGTTAGCACCAAAAATATCTGTGTTAGCATAGAGCAATTCACAAACTAATAATAATAATAATTAATAATAATTCACTCTGTGCTAGCACGCCAATTTTAGCCCGTGTTAGCATACAGAGCAATTAGGTAATTGTAGCAAAAGGTGGTTAGCAAGCTGTAGCCCAGAATATCTGGCTATCTGTTAGCCACTGTTAGCCCCATCTAAAAACTGAAAAATAAAAGAAAATCAACGATAAAATAATTTTATTTCCTCTCAGTCTACAAAACTAAGATAATTTAGATTAAGTGGAGTGGGTTTAAATGCTCTACATTAACAGAATTAAATGACTGTCCTTCAGTTTAATTAGAAATTGTTTTTTCTCTGAAACCTCTGGCTGTTGTCTTTTAGATTGTACATGTACTTGTTTTTTTTTTTTTTTTTTTCCCCTATACGCCTGCTTAATAAAATTATATTTATGTTTCTACAACATGACCAGTCTTTGAGCTCTCTATCTGGAATATAAATATAAACTTTAATTCAAAATATGCATATAAAATTGACCTAAAGGGCAAGACTCAAATTTCCTAAAACTTACAGAAAAACGGCTCCAATTATTTGTAATGTAATTAGTATGATTAATTATATTTATTCAAAAGAAGAGCTTAAGAATGTGGCTTGTATAGTTTTTTATGTTAAAATTAGTCAAATATATTTCTAGTAAGCACTAATAAACTGACTTAACCTACACATTTATAAATACACATTTTCCACATGACTTGATTAAAAAACTAAGTATTTGTTTCCAGATTATTTAAGATTTAAAAAAAAATTGCAGCCAGGAGTTGTTTCATAGGTGCGAAGGATCACTTGAAAGTCTGACTACCTCCATTAAAGTGTGGGTTTGACTGTTTGGCAGTCTGGTGAATAAAGGTGTGTGTTAAAACAATAGCAAAGAGCAAAAAGAAGCGGTGATATGGAGAGACAGAACTGCTGCAATCCATCAATCTCAAAAAGAGTCTAGTGACACTTCCAATTAATTTTAAACTCATTATTCCACAGAGATTAACATTGTTAGGAATCAAAGCTATTTGGAGTTACCAACCCTACTCATAACAGACATCCCAGGAAATCAAAATCCATGAGCTAAATGTGTTTGATGTCAAACAATAAACAAAAAGACTCAACGAGTATGGCTTGTGTGGAAGACCTGCCTGGAGAAAACCTTGAGGATGTACCTGGATTAACCAAAAGACCTGTGCGAGAAAAGCCATTGCACAAATGAGACCAAATTAGACATGTTTGGTCATATACAAATATACCAACAACGCAAACATCTCATACCAACTTTCAAGGATTGTGTTAGATGGCCAATGATTTGGGGCTAGTATCCAGAACCCTGGATCCCTTGCATTCAATTAGTTGATCCTGAGCTCCTCTATATAGCAAAGTGGTCTAGAGTTAAACTACCGTAAGACTATTCCAGAGTCCAGAGTATCGACCTCAACCTCCTTGATAGGCTTAGAGTGGGTCCTTAAAGGGACTGTACATAAAGATAGACACACAAACATCAAGGTATTGTTGATCAAGATGGTTTTAGAAGCTAAAACAAAAGCAGAACACTTAGTTATATATGTATATATATGACTGTACCTTGAACTTTTAAGAAAAACAGCTGATTCTAACAGCATAATTCGAAAAAAAAAAAACAATAGAAAATGAACATCATCTTCTGATCCGTGAATATTAAACTAATATTTTACAGCAGGATTATTTATTATTGATTATATTAGCCTTTCTTTGCTTTAAAGCTCTCTGCAATCGTATAACATCTCCTTCTGAGTAGCAAGGTATCAACTTTGCTCTGTGGCCTTGCCTTTAAAAACAAAACACATTATAGATAAAATTATAATATATCATTTGAAGAAAACATTCATGAATCATTAGAGGGTAACCCTATCTAAGAACCGCTTTAAAAGAAGAATAGGACTAATAAAAAGTCCCGAAAACAAAAAAAAGGCACAAACTTTCCACAGAAATCAAACATTTCTAACTGATTTGTTCTTGTGATAACTAGTGAAGGCTTTTTATGACGTGTCCTGAGAGATGTCGCATTGCTACCAGCAAAGGTAGCTCCCAAAACGATAAAAATAGCACTCACAGTAAATAAAACATTTTGCATTAGTTGAAAATGTATTTGTGACCCTGTTTGATAAAAAAAATACACAGAGTAGATCTAAGCAAAAGAGAAGGATAAAATTAGATATCCGCTCACAAACCATGATCGCTCTTGTAGCTCAGCAGAGGATGAATAGTAGCAGATATATTTGTGGGGTTTTTAGGAGTATGTTGAGTGTTTAACTATAGCAGCTTCTACTGAGAGTGTAGGCAGCAGAGGAAATGTAGTGTGGCAGGGCTATACATGGCTGCGGTAATGGTGGCCCGCCTGCAGAGGCTGTCTGCTGCGCAGTGGGAGGAGCCATAGAAGTTTCCAGCGTGTGCCACAAACTTCAGCGAGCGCCCACTGCCACGATCTTTTGGTTCCATATCTGAACAGAAAAAAAAAACAGGTAGAAAAAATATATAATTGCATACATAGTAACAATTTCAACCCTATAGCAGGTGACTCCTTTGGAGGAACACAGCTCCATGGGGCGGCATCCCAGGGCAGCATAAGTTTGAGGGCGTCACAAAACATAAACAATTACATTATTACATGCTAAAGAAGGTGAAGCTGACCTTGCCATGTTGTGCACTATCTACTACAGAATGGAAAATACAGCAGGCTAATGATGCTGGAGTTGATAACTGGCTGAAAGTCTCAAATTCTCCACAACATAAAACCAAAAAAAAGCCTTAAGTGCAAATATTTCAGCTATCATAGTCATTACTTCAAATACATGTTTGCAATTTTTTCATTTAATAATAGAAACCTACAAGAAAATGCTACTCCAGTTAAACTGTCATAATAAATAAATCCTGTATTTATTAAGGATGCTTCAAATAAACCTAAATGTGGAGGTAATAAATAGTGGTGGTTTAAAGGTCATTAAGGCTCTTAAGAGGAGCTTAAGAGGAGCTTATTTTAAATTGCACCATTATCCAGCAGCGAAAATCAGTCAGACAGAATAAAACCAAACTCACGTTTCACTGGAGAACTGAGACATTTTTTCAATGGTGGTCATGTCCTGTGAAAAAGAAGAAAAAAAGAAACGGTTATTTATAAACTTGTATAAAAAAAAAAGTTGTAGCCTTCTCATTTTGGATTCTGGGGTCCATTTCAAAAAGCAGGTTTACTAGAAATTACTCTGAATTTTCTAAACCTGAAATCAGGGAAACAGTTTTTTTCCGGTTCACAAAGAGGGTTTGCTCGACCTCTGCTTCTGTTGCCATAGTAACTTACTACCCAGACCTAACCTGGTGGGAAGCAGGTTTTGTTCACTAAAGTCCTCTGTCTCCGCTCTCCTTACAGTCAATCAAGTTGCTTTATTTCCTGATTTGCTCAGGAGAGTTCTGTCATAGTTTTGTGTGAACAATAAAAAGGAAATCCTTGAACAGGTCCGTTTAGACCTAGTGAATGTTAAAAATAAAAACATAGCATATCCTATTGACAAGGATCCAAATAAAGAACGAGCGGCATTCATTCAGAGAATTAAATATAATAATAAAGATATTCGGTTATCTTTATTAGCGCTACCGTTTCGCCTCACATTCCATCACATACATCCTCGACCTCATCCGTCCACACATTTGCAGCAATGGCTTCTTTAACAGCTATTTATAAGTAATTAATATCTGTGAAAGTACATTGATGTGTGATAACAGCATTATAAAATCGACTGCACAGTCAAGACCGGAGCCTGATGAAACGATGAACAGGACCTACCTGTCGACATTTTTATTCTTCATCTTCAAATTTAATACATTAATTCACTACCATTTAACCAGTAAACTAGTTTCCCCCTCGTAATGACAACAGCTGGCTGTTTTTGATATTTATTAGTTTGTCTGAATATGTATTTTTGATATCTAAAATACATTTTCTCCTTTTCAAAATAACCATTCTGCACATTCCTATTGTTAATGATCATAATTTGTATTCCTTTTAATCAGAAAGAAACACGTTTCAGATATCATAAATAAATATTCAGTCAAGCTGGTAAAAGTTCAAACTGCTGCTTAAAATGTGTAAACATTTCTAGGTATAAAACACTTAATCCTTACAAGTACATTTTTAATTTTTACTTATCATTTAGAAAAACTTTTTACTACAGCTCCAACTAGGAGAGTGATTTTGACTAGAAAGAATCTTATTTTAGTGATCTACAAATAGAACAACAGAGAGAAGAGTGCTTTTACTAAAACGGCCACTTCATAAACCTATGCATTAATTTGAGCAGCACTCTTCTCCTACACCATCTCCCTCTCCTTTGCAGCTGTTGTGCTGTTTCTCTGTCTTTTAAACACTTTCACAAATGTGTTTTTTCATTTTTGCATTAAAAACTCTAGTTCCAGTGGGGTGAAGTAGGCACTTCCTGTTGCCGGTCGTCATGGTGGCTTTTCATACTTGTTACGCACGTGTTTAACTCTGAGAGGACCTACTTACAGTTGATTAAACTAACTCACAGCAGCCGTTGTCGAGGTTCTAACCTCAGGCTAGATCAATTCAGAGTTGAGGATTCGAGTTTATTAAACCTCTAGGAAATAGGCCCTAGAATGACAGCAGTTGGTTCTCAGCACAGTAGATAGTGGACGTTCAAAACAATAGAGCGCTGAAATGTAGGTTTTGATGGTTGGCTTTGCAAAAATTATGATGTATCGTGCAAACATTAAATTAAAAAAGATAATAAATGATTAAACCCATCTGTAAGACCAGGTTACATTTTGTTTTCATTTTTCTTTGATATTTAGCATTAGCATGTCATTGGTTTGTATCCACAATATTCTGTAATGTCAGCTGATATACTGCAATGTAAGAGCAGGCTGCTGTTTCTAGTCTCCCACAGTATTTTATATCCACATGCATGTTGTCACATAGAAGACTTCACTTCCTTTCTCTCCGCCATGCCATAATTGGCTGTTTTATTCTGTTGGAGAAGCAATCTTATACTATCTGTAATGATAATTCTATGAATAGATATGAAAAAAGCCTTTCAAGGAAACTGAAAAAATCCATATATCTAACAACTTTTACTTTACACAATTAGATTTTTGAAGTTGAATCGTCTTTAAAATAAAACAGGATCCTATTTCTTTTAGGCCTCCTTCAAAACAGGGAAGATGAGAGAAAAAGCCATTTAATTAACACAAAAAACGGCTACAAGGAAACAACAGCTTTCCTGAATTTTTAACAATTAATAAAATTAAGAACAAGATTCCTCACAAGATCTGTGAAGAACAAAACTGGAACAGAACCCAAGTTATTCTTCACTGGAATTCAGGATAAAAACAAACGTTAACTTGAGAAACAAGTGTTTGTTGGGGTCAAAATGTCTCTATATATACACCTCTTCACCAGGATGACAACAAGTTCAATACAGACTAACAGCGGACATCAGAGGAGCAGCAGTTTGGCCGTTAGTGACCGTGGGAGTACTCACAGAGAGGATGCCAGCCATCTGGGAATAAAACAGGCTTGACATGCCACCAAACATGACCACACCCATGACAGCAGAAACTCGAAGCAGAGCCAGTTCATGACGCGTTGTAAACCTTTCCTGGAAACAAAAAGACAAAAAAAAAAAAAAACAGGAAATACAATAAGCAACTCCAGTTTAGCTGTGCTTCATTATATTTTGCTGCAAATTATAAATGACATACCACAAATTTAGTAAATCTGTAGCAAGAAAGCAGACCCTCTATCTCACCTGGTCTAGCCTTGTCAGCGGCTGGAAATAATAGTACTGGCAAAAGTCCAGCACCAATGTGAAAAAGCTGAGGACCTGAGCATAAAAACACAACTGCAGGAAGAGCCAGTGGTTGTCTTCTCCAACACAGTTATTGATCCTGAAAGAAAGGGAAACGGGAGTAAGGATTTAATCTTTTATTACATTTTCTTGATATAAGGATGGACGTCTAACTGGATGACATCATCGAAGAGTCAGGGCGGCCAGTCGGCAATCTCAACGAGTAAAAAGTTTCCAGCTTGAGTATCATCTTTCCATATATTGATATATGAGGATTCTGTTCTTTATCATGATCTAATTTAAAAGGAACCTGGACCTTTAAATTGGGTGTCATGGGGTTAGACTATGATTATCAGGAGAAGCAGGTACAGGCAGATGCCAGAGGAGCAAAAAGTGAAACTATATAAATAGGAAACCTGGAAGAAAACATGCTAGAAGTTACAAAGGTCTTCAGACCAAATATACAGCCAGAGCTACAAAAGAAGGGTGTAGAACAAATCATACCCAGGAGTTAAAATTTTACTATCAAGTTTAACACCAAAATGAGATAAGACAATTGTTCACAAGACCAGACAGTCCAGTCTGACTGCATTTGAGTTATGCTTGTAGATTGTGCAATAATCCCAGTCTGTTTAAAGTCAGAACTGGTAGATTTATACTGGAGCTGCAGCTGCGTTCGAAATAAAAAAGTAATTCCACACAGTTTACGATTCAGTGATTCATAGGTTTTTTTATAGGTTCGTTTTTTTGTATTTGTCAAGTATAATAGATATCTATATCATAATATATTACTATATTATAAAACAAACCGCCATGCAAATTCTTTTATAACAACAGCCATTCGACTTTCAAATTCTATGCAGATTATCTTGTTTTTTTGGGAGTTTTTTTAAAGATAACTGTAATCTTTTTTCCATTTTTCCAGTGTTTTTATTGTCATTAATGTTCCAGTTTGTGTGGGTTGTTATTTGTGTTTTCCTCTCTCCACCACCAGGCGGTGCCCTGTCCTCGTTGGCCCTCCATGCCCACCTGCGGCTCATTACCAGAGGAGTACTTGAGCAGCTGGCTGTCACCACCTCGACGCCAGAGTGTTTGCCAGTATTGGGTACTCTAACCAAACTGAGATTAGCAGAGTCTAACCTTAGCATTGTTTCTCTGAGTCTGAACTTGTTTTTTGTTTTTGTTCATCCACAGGAAGACTTCCTGTGTTACTGGATGAGCCTGGACCTTCTACCCCTGGAAGGAATTCCTGAGTCTCACTGAGCAAGGGGAAAACAACCACATGATCCGTTCAAGTCCACTCCTGGAGAACCAAGTGACAGTCGGCACCTTTACTCCTCTGGATCCAACGTATGTCTGCCTGTCCGCTCTCCAACGAGTTCACTTTTCTCTGGATTAAACCCCCACAAACTGGATCCAAGGATAAACCAAGAACCCCTAAAAGTGAGTGCCTCTCCAGCAAGATTCAAGCCTTGCTCAGATACCCAGAGGGGCAATGTGTGGGAGTGGGTTTGGAACTCACAACCTCAGAATTTCAAGCCCTATGCCCTAACCACCAGGCCGCCACTCCCCGGGATAATGTTTTAATCACAAGATACTCCCCGGGAGTGTCTTTCTGTGTTTTTATTATCATGAATTTTGGTCCTCAATCTCCCAATCAAATTTTCCTCTTGAATCATCTTGTCTTTGATGTTATTACATGTTTATTTATTTCTTTTTTGTCTCATGCACTGTCCAAATTGCACAAATGAATGTTTTTTATCCTGAATTCCACTTAAGAAAGTGGTCTAGATCTATATTGTTATCTAAACAGATATAAATTAGTGGTTTTAAAATATAGAAAGCACTGCAACTCTTTCAGTCTGCTAATACAGAAGGTCGGTAGATCCTATTCCTATTAATAACACTGGACGTAGATAAGTCTCAGTAAGGTAGTAGCTGTGTACTCACCAGGGGCAGTGGTGGTCCATCCTGCGCACACAGTGACCACAGCGGCTGCAGTGGTGTGACCTTTTAGGTCTCATTAAGTTGCACTTATTGCACAACTCCCAGTGTTCTCTTTCTGCAACACAAACAGACATCAGAATGCGCAATCTATAATTCATAGTTTCAGGTATTTCATCATAGACTACAAGATTTTACAGCTAAAGATGACAAAAGTAAGCAGCAACAGTTTCTTTTTTCCTGCTTTCCTTACCAGAGTGAGGTATGTGTGGGTCCAGAGGAAGACGGCCGGGATCTGCAGTGGAAGCTCTAAACAGGGCCACTACGCAGAGAGCCGATGCTATGTAATAACCTTTGGAAAGAGAGAAACACAAGGCTTCCTGAGCCTGAGATGTTTCTTGGACCGTTGCTCATTTTCACAGAAACAGTATCAACAGTGATACTTACAAACAACTAAGGCCCAGGGGATGTGGCCTTCATCGTAGTGAGGAAGCAGCACCAGTTTGGGGATGAACAAGGTGTTGTAGAGCCAGATCCCAAACACCATGCTGATGCAGAGCCAGCCCATGGGATCCACTACAAAGTGAAGTCGAAGCTTCATTGCTACTGATGCTACGGGTCGCTGGATCCTCACTGTCTGCAGGAAACAAATGCAAGCCAGAGCAATTAGTAACCCTGTAGAGAGGGCTGTAAAATCTAACAATAATAACTCATTACATCAGACCTAAAACAGTTTTAGATGATTCTCCATGGACTCCTCACCTCCTAATGGTTCTAACTATCGTGTTAAAGGGTTTAGGCTTATAAACACATGAATAAATCCAGTTTCACTGACCCACCCAACCGTACCTTTGTTCTCACTGGGTCATTGACACCATTTGATCGACATGTAGCACCTTTCAGTGAGACTGTTTAACATGCAAAGCACAGAAACTGCAAAGCCGAACCTAAAAAAGTTCTTTCCAATGAAAAACAACTGTCTCTGGGCCTTTTTTAAACAACAGCTACAACCTTTTACATTCCAATAAGCAATAAAAACAAATAGAATAAAAGCTGATTTGAGGAACTAAGCCTGGTAGAAGAGGTGGAAGAAGCACAGGGGAATATGCTGGAGAAAGACCATACAGGGATTTAGCTAAAAAGTGTAATGAAGACAGAAGATATGCGCTGATATTTATGGTTTCTAATGGGAACTTAAGCTGCTAAGAGATCCAAGATTTAATGTCTGAAAATTTATCGAAAGGGGAATTCAAGTGGGTTAAAAAGTAGATGCACCGATCCAGTTTTTTCCAAACTGATCGGCCGACACCCAACATAGATCCAATACTACTTTTAAAAGAATGAACCGTATACACTGCCAAGTGAGTAAAAGTATCATGATTGACATAGACACGGTTCAAAAAGGTAAAAACCTGACATGGATATAAACCATCACTAGCTACTGTGAATGCTCTGCACACTGAAGTCACTAGATCGCTTCACTATTGCTGTGAATATCAATAAAAAAAAAAGATTAACAGGATCAGAATGCCGGATTGGATTCATTTATCGGATATCCAATTCAGCTAATTGGCCAACGTCAACCACCGGTGCCGTAAACAAACCCAAAAATGTGCACCATAAATACACATTTAATCATTTCATCATTCTTCTTCACCTTCACTAGATATGGATACTCTTTAGTATATTCTGCTGTAAAATGAGTCTTATCGGGCTAGCTCGAGTTTCACAGCCCCCCTCCTCACCCACGCTCTCTCCATTCATCTCCTGGTTGCAATCTTCACTCACTGCAACAACAACGTTCACCGGTTCTTTGAAAGAACGTGTTTATTCTATGTAGTTTTTTTCGTTCTTCCAGCAGCTCTTCTTTCCTTTTTCTTTACTGGAATCCGCTTAAGTACCTCTTTTTGGTATCCATTGTCGCTAACACATTGTACGTAACAGTTATGGTTTTAATCTACGCTCTGGATTACCCATAATTCCAAGTCGTAGTGTAAAAAATAAAATACTCAAATACATCATTCTTTTAAGATCTTTATTGCGCTTTGAAAAATACTATAGGAGTGTATTTTCTACCAACCGTCTAATGAACTATACACAGTAATTAACATAGTAATTAAAAGTACCACTGTCTGCTTTGCTATTGGTGTAGTGTTTAAATGGCTCACTGTTGAAATCTGGCAAGTGTTGCGGTATAAATACGGTCCAGTCAGTCAAACTGGTAGCAGGTGGGTTTAAGACAAACTTTTCACACCATTACATCTGCAAAGAGACATCCTAGTCCACAATTAAATAGGGGGCCAACCAGGGCCTGTTAGGAATCCAGTTTGTGTGGGTTGTTTGTGTGTTTCTTCTCTCTCCACCACCAGGTGGTGCCCTGTCCTCGTTGGGCCTCCCTGCACACCTGCGGCTCGTTGGTTTATTACTGGAGGAGTATTTGAGCAGTGGGCTGTCACTACCTCGATGCCAGAGTGTTTGCCAATATTGGGTACTCTAGCCAAGTTGAGATTAGCAGAGTCTAACCTAGCTTTGTTTCTCTGAGTCTTATGTGTTTTTGTCTTTGCTCTTCGGCAGGAAGCCTACCTGTGAAAACTGGATACCTGGACCTTCTTCCCCTGGAAGGAATTACTGAGTACACACTGAGCAGGGGAAAACCACAGCATGATCCGTTCAAGTCCCCATCGGAAATCCAAGTGACAGTCCGTGCCATTACTCCTCTGGGTCCAACGTATGTCTACCTGTCCGCTTTCCAACGAGTTCCCTCTTCTCTGGATAATCCCACACAGACTGGATTCAAGGATTGATAAGAAACCACTCAAACGTGAGTCCCGCTCCAGCTTTATTCAGGTCTCAGTCAAATTTCCCATGGTCCCTGAACTGATCACTGTGGTCTCCCCTTCAGACCTTCCAGTTCCAGTTCACCAGCCTTCTGAGTTCCAGATCCTATTCCTGTACACATTACATCAAATACACCTGTTTACCTTTTCCCCATGTACTCTGAGTGGTTTCTCTGCATGTGGGTCAGATTCCTTAAACCGATCATGACAGGGCACCTAAGAGGTTGGCGGCCCCTAAGCAACTGCAGTCTCTGCTTACTGATATTTACGCCATTGGCTGCTCGCATATATCAGAATCAGAATCAGAAATACTTTAATAATTCAAGAGGGAAATTACTTTAGTTACACGCTCCAGTCACAGTTTTAGAGCGAGAGACAAAGAAATTATATTTAAGACTTTTTCCTTGAGATTGTTAGAATAATTAAATAAAATTCATTAATCAAAACTAGCTAATTAAAAGCTAGTATTTACCACATTTTGAATACATATATATATATATATATACTAATTTATTCTGAATTTAAAGACCAGCTGTAACACGTTGGAGAGCCCTGACATCACTCATTTATAACATGTTATTATACCTATTGGCTTCAAAATATTTAATAAACCGCTGTGCGGCCACCAGACGTGTTACCTTCATCTATTATTTCTAAATAAATATAAATAAATAAATAATGGCAGGCGTCCAATAAAAGAGTAGCTGTAAGGGATGCCAAAGAGGGGGTTACAAATCCAGCATAATGTAAAAACCATAGCAGAGGCATGGAATAACAGCCTTATGATACCTCAACCATTAGTTAAATGTGAATAAACCGGATTTGTAACCGTAAATCAGGTTTGTAGCCTCGCCTGCTCCATCATCATTCATGTTGATAACACCTGACAGCCGCGATGGGCTGGGCTCCATACAGCCTCAGCAATATCAGCTAACACCAGCCTGTTTTTATTCAGTCAGGATGCTTTAAGAAAAAAATGATTAAATACATACATTTTTGATTATATTATTACATAAAGCGAAATACGACTTACTTGTTTGGGTTTTTTTTTTTTTTTTACGTCGCCCTGAGGAGCGCACGTAGAGTCTACTTCCTCTTCCGACCCTCGGTGTTTCGGACAGGAAGTTGGTTACCTGCAAAAATAAAACTGCTTCCGGTGACTCGGATTTAGGAAAATAAAAGTATCGTGTGATTTTAAAAGTAATTCCATGCAGGTGTAAAATGTTTTTTGTGTGCGTATTTATTTTTTTAAGCCGTATATATATTTCTTCATTTATTTTTGTTTTGTTTGATGTCTTTGTTTCTTGGTAACCTTTTTCGTCTTTGTATGGGTGATTTACAGCCCATCTCAGTGTCTTCTCACTCTCACTCCATATTCACAATTTCTCAAACTTAAAAAATTACAGACATTAAAACTCAACTCAGTCTAGTTTAATAATCTCCCGTTGGAATTTAGGAGTAATTAAACCAACACAAATATTTTAATTCTTAAAGCTTCCAGGTTTCCCTATCAAACCCATAGGAGGTCCACAAAAAGAAAAAGAACCACTGCATTTTATTTTTCAGAAGATCAGCCAAAGAAAAGACCAACCACATTCGAAGAGGATGTGCAGAGCAACTAATTTATCCTGGATTCATAGAGGAGAAACCACAGGGACTTCCTCCTTTTATTATTACTTATCTTATTCATTTATTTTTATTTTAGTCCATTGAATATCTTTAAAAACTTAACCATCACATTTACCTAACTGAAAAATAAAAAGAGAAGTGCTGTCTCCTGTCATGGTGAGTTTTTATAAAATCCACAGCCTCTTAGAAAAATCTGAATTGTTTAGCCGTTTTGTCAATTGTAAGAATTAGCTAGACAAACATTTAGCAGATTTTATACAAATAATAAAGCATCTACTGCTTTGAAACCTGTAGTCTAAACTAAAATGACAGGTATCCATAGTTAATTCAAGTGGTAAAAATAAATAAAATTAATTTATTAGTTTTATTTTGAAAGGCCAAATAATTGGTATTTCATGACGTAATTCCTCTTCCGGAATCATTGGCGGCGGATGTTGACAGCGACACCGCTTAGCTGTAAACGTTGGTGTTTGGGTTTCGTTTCTTGTTGTTGTGCTTAAAAGAATATGGCATCATCGAACTCCTTTAAACTCAGATGCTCCATCCCGGGCCATGAAATGGACGTAAGAGGACTGGCAGCCGCGGTTTTCCCAGAGGGAGCTTTCGTGTCCGTGTCCAGAGACCGAACCGGAAGGGTTTGGGTACCGAACTCCAGGTAGCTAGCATTAGCACTTAGCCTCCACCTGACTAACTATACTGCCAAGTTAACACTTTACGACCCTTATCGTGTCATGGTAGGGCCAGGGATTGTTTCGAGACTTGTAAACTGCATTAAAATAATTGCCGCATTGAAGCATCCACACCATCACACTATTTTATCAGACCGTTGTTGGAACAACCGTTAGCTCGGAGGCTAACGGTTGTTCAAATTAGCTTTGTCATTCATTCGCAGCACCTGTCTGGTTTCTAAGTAACGATAGCGAAGTTTGGTGATTCCCTGGGTGATTCCAAGCTTTAAAGAGTAGTAATGGAGAATGTGTTTTTTTTCTGCTTATCTTATTAATATGCATTTAAAAAAAAAAAGAAATGAGTCTGGGTAAAGGCTCCCTAAACTTAAAGTTCCGTGAGTTTGGTTCCGTACCTCTAATATCCGATTTTATTTGTTTCCAATCTTATAGACATTTGTTTCCTAATTTATTACAAACAAAATTTGGATGATAAGAGGTTATACTTTTAGGATAAGGTGATTAAATATTTAACGGCTATACATCATTTACAAATTAAAAACAAAAAACATTTGTTGTTCCAAACATTTAATTTATTTAAAGAAATGGGACTCTCCTTTTTTATACATAGGCCTATTAAATTGTCATTTTAGAGTGTCCTTTTATAGTTGGCGGCTTGATGCACATCTGTGCAATAATCTTACTGTCTAATCAGCATATTGATATGCCACACCTAGGAGATTACTGCCTTATCTCTGCAAAGTGCTCGTTAACGCGGATTTAGATGATATTTAAGGGAAATGCGGCCGCTGTGTACATAGAAGTCTTCAGACTTTCCTATTGACTTTTGTGAAATTGTAGCAACAAAAAATTGCTGCATTTATGTTTTGATCAGTGTATAAAGAAATATGATACCTTTAATATTCATTAAAATTGCATTAAAAATATGTGATGGACCCAAACAAAGTGACTTGTATTGTAAATTGAATGAGAATTTAAACACAGTTTTCTTTATTTCATGTATCTGAAAGTCTTTTAAGTGTTGCTTGTATCTATATTCACCCCCCCTCTCTTTGATTTGCTTAAAAATACAGAAATCTGTGGAACCAAATGCCTTCGGACCTTACATGATTAGGGCTGGGTATTTTCGCCAAAGTCCTGAATCGATTCGATTTTGATTCATACAGTTTTAAGTCGTTTATTTTCGATTCCATCTGTTTTTACAATAATGAAAGTGGTTCAACTGTGTTTCAAAATACTCATGTATTTTATTTTTTCCTGTCATATTAAACACAAAGTGAAAACTTGTAAATCAGACAGTTTAAACGTGAGATGTGAACAAAACTGTCTCAAAAGTGCAAACTTGATTTTGAAAAGTGAAAAAGCCTCACTTGAGCAAACAGACGTGACACAGCAGACATGCATGAGCTGCATTATCTCCACTGTGCAAACCATATTTGCAGCATTGTCTGTAACAACTACAGGGTGTTTGCTGGTCAGCCTCCATTTGTTAATATCTTCAATCAACCTATTGGCTATATTTGCAGCTGTCTGGCTTGAAGTATTTTGAGTGCACCTTTCCTGCTCATTGGAATGTGAACGTCATGCACTTCACTATAAAACTAATCGATCTCACTTCCTAGACATCGATTTTGCAAAAAGGAAAAAAAGGAATCAACTCTAAATTGATTAAATAGATTTTTTTTTTTACCCAGCCCTATACATGACTATTAATTTGAGCACACTGGTGTTTAACTGACTCTCAGTATGAATCCTGTGGAGGCCCCAGAGATCCGTTAGAGAACATTGGTGACAAACGGCACCTTGAAGGCCAAAGAACACAGCAGAAAAGCAGTCTTTAATTCAAACTCCACATGCTAAAATGTGTTTCAGTGTGCTCAGTGTAATGGTCTCCCATTTTTTGCACAGTTTGTTGTCCGTGTTTATTGCTCTATCATGAAAGAAAATGTGCAAATCCCTCTTAATGTTTTAGTTCAACAGATCCATTGGTCAACCTCTAGAGAAGTGCTTGTTCAGATTATCTAGAATGCATATGTTTTCATGAGGATTATGTGATTTGTGTTTTTTTTTTATTGTTGGTGCTAATAGTCCTGTAATCGGATTTACTAACTACATCTTTGCTTTCTGTCTTCTCTGCTCAACAGCCCAGATAACGGATTCACTGAGATGCATTGTATGACTGGACACTCAAATTTTGTATCCTGCGTATGCGTCATTGCGCCCAATGATACATATCCCAGGGGCCTGATTGCCACTGGTGGGAATGATAACAACATTTGTGTTTTTACTCTGGACAAGCCACAGCCCCTCTACACCCTGCAGGGTCACAAAAATACAGGCAAGTTCTTGATAATTCGTTTGCAATTAACCAAGATGACAGTGCATCTGAATTAACCTGGTAATGCTTTTTTCTTTTTTTTTTTCAGTATGCACTTTGTCCTCTGGGAAATTTGGAACCCTTTTAAGTGGCTCCTGGGACACAACAGCCAAAGTCTGGCTCAATGAGAAGTGCATGATGACTTTGCAGGTTTGCTGAAGCTTCGTTATTTGTTCATTTGCTCTCCTGAACCGCAGTTTTAACAGGGTCACTTTTCTCATTTATATATTAGTGTTAATTTTTGTTTGTTTGATCTGTATCACTTTCCGCGAACCTTTTCTAACATTTCACATTATAAGATAAGAATTAAAAGTATGTATGACTCATGTTGATTTTGTATCAGGTTAATATTTGCATCAGTCAATTCCCAAAGCAGCAGTGTCGATGTCATATCAGAGATCGTAGTGGCAATCCTAGTCTGTCTTAAACTACAACTTCAGGTCAATACAATTGTTCCTTAGATGGAGTATACTGACTCTAAAATGGGCCATTTACCTTAAGATGACCCACACAGGGCAGGAATTAATTTGAAACTGTACAAAAATATACAAATTTAGCATTTAAAGTTGAAAGAACTGTTGATAGTACCCTCTGAAAGTTAATAGATCCAAAGTTTTGTTCAATATGCTGACAGGACTTATTCTGTTCTTGCTGCTTTTAATTCAGGGACACACTGCAGCTGTGTGGGCAGTCATCATCCTACCTGAACAAGGCCTCATGCTTTCTGGATCAGCAGATAAGACCATAAAGCTTTGGAAGGCTGGCCGATGTGAGAAGACGTTTACAGGTGAGTCCTTTTTATGTAGTTTCAGGATGTGAGCATATGTGTGCACAGCCAGCTTTGTTCAATCTCGTACTTGCCTTCTTCCAATTATCTGGGACCAGACCACAGAAGCAGCGTCTTAGTAGAGATGCTCAGACCTCCTTTACCTCACACCTCCTTTCCGTGAAGCCTGACATGTTCCAGGGTCAGCTGAGAGACATTGGCTGCCTTTAAATACTTCAAATTATAACTCCTACCCCCTTTGCTAAGCTCCTATTTGTTCACCGTGGACATAGTCTATGATAAGAACCCTATCCAGAGAAGGAAAGGCACTCCAGACTGCTGTGGCGAATCTGGACAGCCTTCAGACTTGCAGATGTCAGTATGTTACGAATATACAAGAATGGTGCTAGCTAAACTGGGACTACAGCCTTCCTGGAAATAATAAAAAATAAAACCAAAAGTTATTCAACTGTAGTAATGACCAAATATCTTCATTATAAAACCAAAATATGTGAAGCTGCATTCATTTGTGTCACTCAGAGTGTAAGTTACCAAATAATGTGTTGTTTTTCTTTTAAACTGTGAGGTGCGCTGTACCTATACGTCTTGTTAGACAAAAGATTGGGCCACTTTGTTGCTCCTATATGGCGGATATGAACATTTGTTAGTCCCCTTGTTTGTAAGCTTTTGATAAGGGTTATCCTACTTCAACACCTTCATTACTGCTAGTTCTATTAGGACGGCGCTTTTGGTGACTGCTGACACAGTTCCGCTTTGGCTTTTGGTGATTTCCACCATTGGAATCCATTGTATCCTGTTCTGTCCCCTGGTGCTCCTCCTGTGATGTGTCAGGATCACCTCCTGAGTGGAGCGTACAGGGAGCATCTAAAGCAGATGTCAGAGCTACCTGAGCTGACAGCTGGATGTCTGAGCTCCTGAGCTTTCTCTGAGGTAGTTTCCAGCCATCCATTGACCGAAGATAATTTCGGCCACTTGTATCCAGGATTTCCTTCATTGGGTCTTGATCCAGATTTCATGAGCATAGAGGAGGGTAGGAACAGACGGACCTGGATGCATCATTAGTGTTATCGGATGCAAATCCAATGCCTGCAGACTTTTTTCCAAAACCTTACTTCAACTGACGGCTGTAAGGCATCTCTAGCAGAAGCCACGCAGCTCCGTCTATCGATCTCCTTCTCCTTTCTTCCCTCACTGACCAGGGACCCCACTTTAACTCCTCTTCTTGCAACTCTCCTCCAACTGAAGGGGACAGGCCACCTTTTTCCAGAAAAATTGCCTCAGATGAGCCGACCTTCATCCCAGCCGCTTCACGCTCTGCTGCAAAATGCATATCTTGTATGTCTGGGTAGTAGGAAGCCAGTGGAGTCGCATCTGCTGAAAGCAGGGAAAAAGTTTACCAAACCACTGACCCTTTGCTTCATCTGAAATCACGTCCATAAAAGTTATGAAAATGACCGGTGACAGAGGACAGCCCTGCAGGAGTCCAACATGCACTGGGAGCGGGTCTGACTTAATGCCGGCAATATGGACCAGACTCCCGCTTCCAGGGGCGTTTAAGCCATCGCCTCTGGAAGGATCTGGGCACTGAAATCCGTACAACACGTCAAGGTGGCGGTTCAAAAAGGGAACCGTATCCTCTGTTGCAGAGTTGGCTGTACATGCACATGCACATGTGTGTACATTATTATTTAAAGTAAAGAAAAAAAATGCAGGTTGGGTTAGTACTATATACATCTTTTTTTTCACTTTAGGTCATGAGGATTGCGTGCGAGGACTGGCTGTGATTAGCAACACAGAGTTCTTCTCCTGCAGCAACGACACAAGCATCAGAAGGTGGCTGGTGACAGGCGAATGTGTGCAGGTCTACTACAGTCATACCAACTACATCTACAGCCTAGCTGTCTTCCCTAATGGCCAAGGTTTGTTCACTATGCTCATTTTAAAGTTAGCTTCATGCGGCCCTTTAGAAATGCTTTTTATTAAATCAGATTCAAATGATTATGTGATTAGATTTTTAAAGTGTCGAATTAACACAAAATCTTATCTAAGGCACTTCCATAGAATGACAAATTCTATGGAATCCAATTCAGTGCAATCACATCATTAGTGTTACAAAGATTACATATATACCATTTACGTACAAACTGGCCTTAATTTATACTCCCTATGTCTGGACTAATTGAGATTCTAAGAAGCTATACAAACTCAGGCAATTTCCTTTTGTGATTGTTTTTGAAGCAATCTGTTATTTTGATAAATCATGTGGAAATAGTAGAGCGGGAAGACTCCCCTCTAACAGGAATACACCTCCAGCAGAAACCAGCCTCAGTTTGAACAGAAAGAATATACCAAGTACCGTAATGACCCGAATATAAGACGACCCTGATTATAAGATGACTCCCTCTTTCCAGAACCAGTTTTTAGAAAATAAAACAAAAGGAAAAAAAGACTATTTCTATAAACTATTTTATATTGAAGTGCTAACAATTTAATTGATATTAATATTACATTGAAAGATTTCTGCAATTAAAGACAGATTTAATTGAAATCTGGCAACACTTCAACTCAAATGCAATCTGAACTTTACCCCCGGAATGTCTCAAAAACCTGCATGAGGCTTTTAATCATAAACGTCCTCTGCCTCGCTGAGAGTCCTACTCTAAACCTGCAGTTCTGCAATTTTTGATAAGATTTTCTTTTGCTGTTTGCATTTTTTCTGTCTTTTTGAATGTACCATCTTCTGACATTACACTCTGTAACTCTGTGTTTCTTTGCTACCTGAGAGTTGTTTGTCTCTGCTGCATTGACCACCATTATTTTAAAATTGGCATCATAACTCGGCCTCAAAAGTCTGCAGACTTTTCTGACTCTTGATCCACTCCATTCTGGACAGAGACTATCCATTTGTAGCATTCTTGTCCCTTCTTCTCTATCATGATAAAAAAAATAACCCCAGCCACAGTGAGCTTACTGGCTTTAAAAAAAAAAAAAAAAATGGCGCCCTCTGCTGTTGCATTCGTTTAGTGACCCCAGGCAACTGTCAGCCTGTATAATTGGGTAGAACCCGAATAAAAGACAACCCCACATTTTCACACCGTTTTTAACAAAAAAATATTATATTCGGGTCAATATGATATATCGAATGTGTTGTTATTCTGTGTTGAACAGAGAAACGGCTAAAAACAGATAACGTGATTAGCAAAGAGGGAAACAAGGGTCCAGCAGTAGGTTTGTAAGTGGTTCTTTCTAGATATGAGAAATAAATAAACCAGAAGTTATCTACATGAAAATGTGTCGCCTATATGACAGGGTTCCCGCGGGTCCTTAAAAAGTCTTAAAAGTCATTGAATTCCTCAAAATAAAACTAAGGCCTTAATTGGTATTAAAATGTCTTAAATCAGTCTTTTGTAGGTCTTAATTTTTAAACATCATAAATAGGATTATTTTTATTATGATTTAATTTTGTAATCTAAATGAAACATTACATTTGAAATTTTTTTTATATATATAAAAAGAAAAGAAAAAAAACGTCTTGCCATTATTGGTTCCGTCCCGATAGCGGAACCAATAAAAGCGTTGATGTGGCCGGGACATTTGGGAGATTCGCCATTCACTTTTTGTCTGGAAAATATGAGCAAGTGTAAATGTAACGAAAATTAGTTATCCAGCCAAGAGTTTTCTCCACGGTTAAGTGGCATTAAAAAGTCTTGAATTTAACTTGCCTTATGCTGTAGAAACCCTGTATGATGTTTTTCTGTCTCAGACTTTATAAGTACGGGAGAGGACAGGACTTTGAGGATATGGAGGAAAGGGGAATGTTGTCAGACCATCCGCCTCCCTGCCCAGTCAGTCTGGTGCTGCTGTATTCTACCCAACGGGGATATAGCTGTAGGAGCCAGGTAATGCAAATCCACTCCCCATCAGCGCCCTCAGAGTGTTTTCTCTTGTACCACTCATCTGTTTTATTTAAAATCTTAGCGATGGCATCATTCGCATCTTTACGGAAGCCGAGGATCGTATGGCCAGCGCCCAAGATCTACAGGCCTTTGAGGACGAGCTCTCCAAAGCTACCATAGACCCTAAGACAGGAGACCTTGGGGACATCAAACTGGAGGACCTGCCTGGGAGAGAACATCTCGACGAACCTGGTAATTACATTTTTATCAGATCCCATCTGTATATATTTCGGTGTCTTTTTCAGGTTAATGTTGCTTTATTCTTGTGCAGGGAATCGGGACGGGCAGACCCGTTTGATCAAAGATGGAGAGAAGGTGGAGGCTTATCAGTGGAGCGTCGGCGACGGCCGCTGGATGAAAATCGGGGACGTGGTTGGAGGCTCGAACCAACAGACCTCTAAGAGTGTGGTGTATGAAGGAAAGGTAAGACGACAAGCTCGGTGCTGTTAAGAGGATTGCTGCATCAGAACCTCGGCTAAGGCGTCATTATCTGGTTCAGGAGTACGATTACGTCTTCACCATCGACGTGAACGAGGGAGGTCCATCCATGAAGCTGCCTTACAACGTGACAGACGACCCCTGGCTGACCGCCCACAACTTCCTCCAGAAAAATGACCTCAGCCCCATGTTCCTCGATCAAGTTGCTAATTTTATAATTGAGAACACTAAAGGACATGTCGTCGGTCCTGCTCAGCCCAGTGGTGGTGATCCGTTTACAGGTGAGGCCGTTGTTTAGAACTGGAGCTCAGTCACTCTTAGTTTGTCGCTATTACACAAGATTCACATAAAACAGTTTATGTCAGGAAGTTCTATCTCTAAATCTTTGCTGGTTCTTCAAATAGTTCTCAGAGTTAACTCTCAATACAGACATCTGTAATTATAAGTTGTTTATGTATTTTTTTTTAACAGGAGGATCTCGATATGTTCCCGGTTCGTCTAACGACAGCTCTGACTCTGCAGCAGATCCTTTCACAGGTCAGACTCTAAACTAATGGGCCATCCACAACATGAGGGATTATGCTTCCACAGGCTTATTTTTCTTCTTGCGCAGGCGCTGGTCGCTACATCCCAGGATCCAGTTCCAACGTAGGCACTCCTTCAGGTGTGGCTGATCCGTTTACCGGTGAGTTCACCAAGTTTGCGACTTGATTCAACCTCACTTGCCTGAGATCTGCTGAACAGAACTTGTGAATGGTCCCTCAAACTCGCTTTAGGATGAGAGGTGATAGGTCCCTCCAAGCTGTGGCACCCAAACAGTTGAATGCACTACTACTTTCCCTACGCTTGGGGTTTAAAAAACAACTAAAAACATAATTTTTTTAACCAAGCATTTTAGACAAATTCTATCCAGGGCTGCTATCATTTTATGTATTTTGTTTACATGTATTTTAAATGGTGCTGCTTTGTTTTCTATGCCTCTTATTGTACAGCTTTTTGTGACGCTTGTCTGAGAAAGATGCTATATAAATAAAACGTACTTATTCTGTATCACCCTTCTGAAATAAAAATAGAACATTATTTATCTAACAATAGAGAAATTCACTCTCTACATTTAACCCATCCCTTTGGGGAGCAGGGGGCTGCCATTTTGCAGCACCCAGGGAGCAGTGTGGGGTTGCAACTTCTTGCAACTTCTTAAAGCACAAGCGCACTGCTCTAACCATTCGACCAACACTATCCCCACTTTTGTTCACTAAGAAACAATATTTAAGTTTTTTTGTTCAAGCATTTGATACTGCATAGCACTTCTCAGCATTGGACCACCGTGGTCTACTTTATGTCGGTTGTCTTGTTTGCATGCAGTGACAGATTGCAGAAAAGTTAAAGGGTTATTGTGGGTGTAGCTCTTACTGGATTCATCTCTCTCCAATGCAGGAAAAGGTGCCTACTCTTCTGCAGCCCAGAGACAGACCTCCACTAACATCTACTTCCCTAAAACTGACGGTGTGACCTTTGAACAAGCCAACGCCCCTCAGATCATAGGTTAGTTAACTAAATACAGATGTAAAGATGTTTCATCTTTTTGGCTTGTTTTTTCTTTAAGATTCTGTTTTCAATGTGAGTGAAGTCCAAAGTTAAATTACTATTACTACTTATTTTTTTTGGCTGCATTTAGATTATTTTTATGGAATATTTTAGTTGCATGGCAGGTAGCTGAAACTTTTTAATCTATACTAGCTAGTCAAACATGAATTAATTTAGATTTCAAGCTCAAAACGGTCTTCCAGAATTGACAAAACAAAAAAATGTTAAAAGATATATTTGTACCTTTTTAATAAGTCTTGTTAATCTTGCTGTTTCCTAAGCAAAGTTAAAGGAGCTGAATGAAGGTGCCCCTCAGGGACAAAGGCTTTCTGAGGAAACCATGGAAAGCCTGGAGAGCTTGTTGCTGGTGGTTTATGGGGCAAACTCACCTGAGCCTCCTCCATCCCTTCAGCAGATAAACCTCCTCTGGAAGGTCTGCCATTGGCCTGAAGGTACAGAAACACCATTGAGTTCTCTAATTTGTGGAAATTAAGGTTTTGTATTTTTCTTTTAGATTAAACATTAATAAACTTCTATTCTGATTCTATTGTTATTTATTTATTTATTTATTTTTTGCATTGTAGATATTGTTTTTCCTGTCCTGGACATCCTAAGGCTGGCAGTGCGCCACCCACAGGTTAACGAGAGCCTTTGCGGTGAGGCAGAAGGAGTCCAGCTGTGCAACCACCTGCTGAGCCTGATGAGGCCCGAGGGCCGCCCAGCCAACCAGCTGCTGGCGCTGCGCACTCTGTGCAACTGCTTCAGCGGCAGACACGGCCGGGCTCTCCTGATGTCGCAGCGTGAAACGGTGCTGTCTCGCGCTGCAGACCTGGCCGCTGTCTGCAATAAGAACATCCACATCGCCCTGGCCACTTTGTTGCTAAACTACGCGGGCTGCCTTCATAGCCAGCCTGACCTTGAGGCCAAGGCTCAGTGTCTGTCTGTGGCCAGCAGGGCTTTAGAGACGGTGCAGGACAAAGAGGCTATATTTAGGCTCCTGGTGGCCTTAGGAACCACTGTGGCTTCGGACCAGACGGCCCAGGACTTGGCACGCTCCCTGGGTGTCAGCTCTCAGATTTCCAAATATTCCACTGTGTCTGAGCCGTTGAAGGTGGGGGAGTGCTGCCGGCTGGTTTTAAAAGAACTACACTGATGTTAATAATTAGAGATAATAAGACGAGCACTTCTTTCTAATTCTCCGTTCTCCTTCTACAGTCTGATTAAGACAGAAATATTACACTTGTATTGTCTGCAATAAAAAAACATCTTTCTCTATGCTTAGCCTGAGTTTTATGCTGCATCTGTTATATTTATAGAATAAGAGATAAAATAATTTTAAGTTAAAATATCAAGCTACCTATATCCTGCTAAATTTTAACTTTGATCACACATGCATGCAGCTTTTTATTGGAGCTGAAGCCCACTGGAGGTTTTGATTGCTTCCAATTTATTCATTTTTCTATTGTAGTGTTTGACTAGCTGTAATGAGATGAAGAGCATTGCACTTTTTAAACAGATTTTTTTTTATGTTAAAGATGGGCTCATTATAGAGGTACAGTGTTAAGCCTCAAATGTGTGATCTTTGAAAATTTAATTACGTATAACATATCAGAAGATCCTGTCTTTATCTCAGCATAAGAGGAACTCCAGTGCTGCACTGAGGAGGTTTGTAAAAGGATTGGTGAATTGCTTTTAAGTTGAAAGTTGACTCAGGAATCTGTTCTGGATAAGAGTCCCATTTATGACATACGAGATTTTTAGTTGTAATCAGTATGCCACAGAGCTAGGAGAACATTTCTAAATGCTGCTGTAAAAGGAATCCCTTTTTTCTTGAAGATCTCATCCAACCTTACTTGTACGTCTTTAAACTAAATCTGAGATAAAATCCAAACCGAGGAACTGGGAGTTTAAATCAACACCTCCAAGTTTGAGATGAGAGTCCAAAAAATGACATGCTGGCATTTTTGGCGCCTCTTCGTAGACTTGAAAGAAAGCCTCACTACTAAAATCTACAAAAAAAAGAATCTATTACAAAAAGCTAGAATACATTCAGTCTGCAGAAATCTGAAGCTTGGAGCCAAACACCTCACCATTACATGAAACGGGTGGTTTTGAGTAAAGCATGAGATTTAATCAGTGTTAAGCAAAAAGCAGGCAGAAATGTAAAAAGGCCAGGCAGAAATAAATAGCGGCAAAGAAATAACTAGGGTAAAAAAATACAAAGGAAGAACAAAACAGACAATAATATTATAACATGCACATAAATACTTAAAAATATAAGTAATTAAAAAATAAAGTTGAAGATTATAAAGGACAAAAAAAATAAGGTAAATATTACAAAGGCAAATAAAGAAGCTAATTAAAATAGTTATATACATTTATGTCTCACTGTATAATTTAATTTCTACTTACATTTTTTTGTTTATTGTATTTTTGGTGGCAATTAATTGTATGCTTATTTATTTATTGAGCATTTATTTATTTCTGTATTTATTTTTAAATATGGCAGAGTTGGTCCTATATACATACATATACAAGATGTTGGCATTGTTGGGGACAAGTTTTGATCATTTGTTGGAAATGATCTGAAACTGAAACCAAATGAAGAGAAGGCCCCCTGTCTAAAGGGAAATGGACGATAGAGGGCAAGAATATCCTTGTGTCAATGGATTCTAACCAAGCTTCAGGCCTAGTTAATCCCACAGTTTGAGTACAATCTATTGGCCTATAGCTAAAATAGCTTTAGGGAGTTTGATGAATACATATGAACTTTTTTTGTGTTTTATAAAGGAACAGGTGAGACAGAAAAACACACATACCTGCCCTCATTACAAGAGGAAACAATAAGGAACTTACAAAAGAAATGCTGTCTTGTGAGGGGTTTTTTTTTGTAACTAATGTAAATCTCTAATATTCGTTTTTCATACTTTCCTTACAACCCTGTTTGGATGTGGTACAAGAAAAACACATTTCAAGGTTTTTTTAATAGATGGCTACAATATCCTAGGTTTCCTAAATATCTACTTCTAAAGTTATGAAATAATGGACATAAAGGGCACGCTCGGATTTAGTTTTAATACTGAATAAATCATGATTTTATTTTTTTTTTAGTTGCCACTCGTACAAATTCGACTTATTGATATATGCCGAGGATACCTTTATGCTTTTATTTTGGAAACAGTCACCACCGGAAGTGATTATAAACAACATCCGGGTTGTTTTTGGAAAAATTGGCGGTTGTTGTTCTTGCTGATCTCATTTTCCTGTTACTGTCCGAGAGATATTGAAACCAATTAGCCTTTAGATGTTTTTAAGTAGCTATGACCTTACAGGATAATAATCGATGGTGTTTCTGCCTTTTATTTTCATTCTGATGTTATTGATACATGTTTTTAACCACCCTTCCAGGAGCTACTGTGGGAGTAAAGGTTGAAGTTAGAGCTAGCTAGCAGGGCAGCTAACTCCGGCTAGCTAGTGCTGGAAGACAAAGCTGGGATTCTTGTGGTTTTTAGTAATGGCGAATCAGAACCTGCTTCAGAAGAAAATCGGACAGAATCTGTGGTTTGCCCTCCTGGGTCTGGGCTTCCAACCTGAATCTGCGGCTGGATCACTGGCAGGCAAAGCCAACACCAAATACCTCTGCCTTGGACCGTAAGTTTATTGTTGATGATTTAGCACAACCTAAACTCTTAAAACATCTCCGTTTATTACCTTTATTAATGTTTTGGCCTAAATAAATCTTTACGATTACAATCTCCTGGATTTCTGCATGAGGTGTGTTTACTTTATATTCAGATGATCTAATAAAGAGCTACTTTTCCTTTTATTTACAAATCAACAGTCTACTTGGATTAAAGATGGACTGCTTTTTGGAAAAGACTTATATTAAGTCTACATAGATGCTTTTAAATTTTCACCAGATTGGGTTAGCATCTGCATATAAGTCTTTGTTTTTATACTACTTTTATAATCCAGGACAGATTTATTCTTAACATTAGGATAATTATCACCATATCATTTTGTTTACATGTCGGAAGAATGGTTGCAGCCCTACTTTTTAGGTGTAGAGCAAATTAGATTCCATAAGTGTCTTCCCCACTGCTGAATGTTGAGTAAAATGGGTTATTTTATTTGTACAAATTATGTTCGAACTGTAAATATACAGTCATATGTTTAGATTACAATTTTTTTTAATGTTTTTATTGCTGTTTTCAATGCTGCACTTTAAAGAATTGTCTAGAGCTGTTTTAATTTCTTAAAATTTCTTTTTGTTTACACTTGTGTATACACAATGACTAAATAAATCTAAGTCTAGATAGAAATTTGCTTTAATATGAGGACATAATACTTTTTTGAGGACATAATCTCATGCAAAATGAAATCAGTTGGACAGAAATAGTTTCATGGCCAAAAGACATTTGAAGGGCTTTTGAGATTTGGGAAAAGAGGGGAAAATATTGATGTTTTGTTTTATGTGCTGGCAAACCTAAGTAGAGACCTGCCTAAAATCTAATCTGTGCTTCTCCTAAAAGTAAGTGTTTACTGTTTAAGATTATCTAAAATACCAAAGAAAATGAATCAATTTTATAAAGTAAACAGTCATCAAATCAGTCCAGGCTTAACATGTCTTGTTACTTTGGCTTTCAGACTAGGCTTAGTTTGGAATAATTACCTAAAAAACAGAATGAAAACCTTTTATTAAAGTAATGAATATGATGCTGATGGGTCTGGTTGTGTTTATTATGATCTTTTTTTCCTGATCAGGAATATGTTTGACAAACCAAACAAAGATGCCTTCTACTTGGTCACCCATTTCCTGTTGGAGAAACTGAATCCCTCTCGCTTTCATGAAGCATACAGGTAATGTCAGATCATGCGGTCGGTTATTAATATTCCTTCATTAAATGTTATGTGAACAAACATAATAATAATATTTTGCTTTAGGCACTGCTGGCCTGTTTTGGATCACAAAGCAGATGCTGAGTTTCGCAAGGTTACCTGTACCTGGCTGCGGGAAATCATGGTAGGATCTGTAGTTTTTCGTTTTCAGGAGAGCACATGAATTATGTTTTAACTGCTTTTTTGTTAACATTAAGGCTTGTATTACTTTGGTTATCATCGTGTCATTTTTATTCTTGATATGGGAGAAGAAAAAAGCAAAACCAGCCTAAAAAAAAAAAATTATATCAGGGACGGATTAGATCAGGGGTCTGCAACCTGCGGCTCTTAATAGTGGCCTAAAATGATATAAAGAGACAGTTATTGTAGTTGAGCAATGTAGAGCAGTCTGAGAAGCTTTATTTGGCTTAAAGAAATATATTTGATTAAATTCTTACAAGATAATAGCATTAAAATACAAAAAAAAATATGTTTTTACATCTACTTCTCTTGTTATCTTGGAAATTATGTTTTTGTTTGTTTTTTACATCAAATAAAACCCTGTGGAGGAAAATCTTTGCTTCAAAAAAGGTGTTATGCTTTCCTTATTTTAAAGCTAGAAATAAAAATAAACTGATGGCTGTTTATAATGGAAACATATTTCCTATTGCAGGTATTTAACAAATATGAATAATGGGTTGTGTTCTATTAAGAGGTCATAATCAGTCAACAAAATTTCAATATTTGTATCTCTAAACAGACAGACTAATTGCAAAATTGCTCTTTGAACCTCTAGTTTAGACCAATACCAAAATATTCTGCCTCAGCGTTAAAAGAAAAATCCTGAATTGATCAAATCTCTAATGATGACCCAACTCTTTTTCTTTCTTTTCAAGAAAAAAATATTTTTCTTTTTTTCCCTAATATAATCAAGCATTTCAATTAAGGGAATTATTTATGAAGCATTCAGCAGAATCTCCCTGTTGAAGCATTCAGCCCTGGTTTAAAAAAAAGTCGAATTTAAAATTGGGAACATTTAATCTTACTGTTTCATGATATTTCAAAGGGTTTTAATGTTTTAAATACAATTGAACTGTTAAAATAAGTCAAAGTAAGAAAGGTTTACTACTGGGGAATGGGGAATGGAAGTATTGTAATGTTTCCGTGACATTATCCCCACTAATTCCAACTCTGTGGGCCTTTCCATTTAATATTCCCTGCTGGGTGGTTGGAAATTCAGACATCGGTGTGAAAATGAAATGTACCACTGTCTTGCATGTTTTAGTTTCCCTGCTGATAGTTAAACGTTACACATGAAGGAATGGCTGAATGGCTGCTGAGGAAGTATTGTAATCACTTTAATCTTGTGTGATGGAGCCGAACTGCCTCTAAAGCATGCAGAACAATGGCACCGGAAGACCAGGATAGGAAACACTGGTATAGACCAATGAGAAGTTCTCAGAAGGCCTAGCTGGGTATATCTAATCAAAACTCATAAATCATGTCTGTGATATTCAGATTTCACTCTACATCAGGCTGAACTCTGTTCTGTAGGGATGGAAATGTATTCTGATTTCATTGCATACATGTTTCACACCATGCTCTGTGTGATTTCCTGCAGGATGAAACCGCCAACTCAGGATCTAAAGTGGTGATGTCATTGTTTCTATCCCCTGGTGGTCCCAAGTTCATCAACTTGATGCTTCAGTTAGCGTGCCATGTGATGCTGCAGGACATGAAAACTTTCACCACAGGTAGGGCCTCCGGAGAACTCTGTATCAGTGCTAATATGTCCTGAGACAATAAATCCTACAGGTTTACAGTTCATCACATCACATCTGTAGCAGAGCTGTATTCTAGAGTGACTTCCTGTCTTGTTGACAGATAAGAGTTGGGTTCCTGAAGCTGCAGCCATGCCTGCCTCCACCTTGGACATAGCAGTGGGAAGGCTAAACTTCGTCCGTTCCAGGTTTTTGAAGGCTGCGGTGGATCAGGATCGTTTTCTCCACGAGTACCAGAGACGAGCTCAGTAGGTCTTCGACGTGTGAAGTCGGCTGTTCTTGTGTTTTTTTCTTGTGTTCTTTTGTTTTTGCTATAAGGCCCTTTCCACACAAAGACGAATACAGAGTGTTATAGTTTGATTGAAGATGTTTTCGGACAATTGCAGAATTGCACCCAAAGCGCTGACAAATCCAGTGGGCATGTGAAAATGGTTGGTGATGTAGATAACGTCATTGGTGGCGAAGGGGGGAGATGTAGCTCAGATATGCACACTGAAACATGAAGCAGCTGTTTTCTCTCCCAAAACACGGGCTGCTGAAACGACAAAATACATTTTGTATTTATGATTAATTAGATATCATGGATGGGGCCAAAATTCACCTAGATTTACTTTTTGGCTGCATAAACAATGCAGGCCTACGTGTTAAATTTAAATCCGGTTGATTGTGTGGTCGTTCACATTTTCAAATATAAACGACTTATATTTGAACTCCTATTTGTACTGCATTCATACAACTAACCCTCAGATTCCACATCCTGCGCTCCAACCTGCTCACATAGGCCCTGCGGAGCACTTGCACAGCCATGTTAATCAATATGAACTGTTTCACATCCACCGCTACTCCTCTGCAGGCCCCCTTCCACTTACGTCTTCTCCGTCCTTCACCATCAAAATATGGAGCCGAGCTATTTTTGCTCCGCTCCGGCAAGGTCAAGATCCGCAATTGGAATCAGGAAAAAGGAAAAAGAACATAGAGAAGATCCAGTTTGTCAAAGAAAAATATGGTAACGACAGATCGGTAACTACAAATTAGAGCATAATTTTTATATATTCCCCAAAAATGAAGACAAGTCAAGTCAAGTCAGCTTTTATTGTCACTTTCTTCATATGTACAAGACATACAAGGGAAATGAAATTACGTTTTCTCTCTAGAAATATACAAGACTGACATTTACAGACTGACATAAAGTGCGCGACATGACAGGTAACAGTGATAAGATAAATATAAAGTATAGACATTACAATAAAAGCAATAAAACAGCAGCAATAGTATATTCCAGGCTGAGGTAGTGCAGGTAAGGTGCAGTCCCTGGTACAGTGTGTGTGTGTGTGTGTGTATGTATGAGACTGTTTAATTAAATTATTTGATGCAAACTATTGGTATTTCAACATAACAGGAAGCAGATTTCTCATCTTTACCAAAATATGTATTTAATACTTAGAGGCTTAAAAGTTTGATCAAATCCAGTCCCAACAACTTTCAAGAGCGCCTTTCACAAATTCATAACAAACTTCTTATCACAGGCATTGATGAAGAGATGCTGAGTTTGCAATTAGAGAACAAATCAATTTTGTATGATCCTAATAAAAACCCACAGGGAAAAGAAAAAATGTTTGGGCAGAAACGTGTGTGATTGATGTTGATGGTGAGTTTTAATTATGTCATATTAAATTAAGCATTAATTTTTTGCTCCTAGTCCGGAGCAAGACTGGAGGAACCGTGGAGGCTGTAGGCTGAAATTTGCGCAGGTGTTCTGGAACGGGGCGGGGCGGTTACCGAGGACGTTGGATTCGGGGTTAGGTGTTCCACATGCCCAGTAGGATGAGCAGTACGCAGAATAGTGTTCTTTGTTGAGTATTAATGACAAACAGGTCGGATGAATGTGACCTGGCCGTACAGACTGTGGTTACATTTGAAAAGATTAGTGGCCATATTTATCATCAGTGGATTGAGCCAATAAGTTAAAAGCTGGACAAAAAGTTAATTATCGAGTGTTTTACTCACACTTTTACCTAAGTGGTGGATTAAATCTTCAGTGTGAATCTCAGAGCGAATTACGCCAGCACTTGGTGCCATAAAGGGAATTTTAGATGATGTCATTTCTTAGTCTGTGGAGTTAACCAATCGCTGAATGGAACTTTTTTTTTTTTTTGATAGCTGCGATTACTCAGCCTCATTTACAAAATTGCACAATCTAAATATTGCAATCAAATCTGGTAGATCTACTAAAAACCCATAGTTAAAAAAAAGTCTCAGTATTGGAAAAAGTGGTAACGACAGCCTAAAGTAACCCAGATCAGATCTGGGTTACTTTAGGCTGTCGGGTGAATGTAGCCTGAAGTCTCCTGCCTCACCTGTTCCCTATGATTAAATTAGTCAGCCAGGAAACTGTGTAGCAGCTGAAAGGGCTTTCAGTCACCGACCACCACCCAGCTGCACCTTTACAGCACACATTAGACCCACCATCAGGAGAACGGAAGAGGAATCTTTGCAACCAACAGGAAACCTTTTATTCTTTAGCTTTATATTTGCTTCTGCTATTTATTTTATTATTATATTTGCATTTAAATCTTTTACATTTGATTGTATTTGTTTTATTTCTTTCTTTTCATTTAGGTCTCTGGTCAAGTCCATGAGAGACCTCAAAGCAGAGGGTGCCAAGTACGATCAGCTCCTAAAGTATGATTAACTTGTTTTTTTGTGTTTTTAGATGGATTTTAATTTTACTTGCTAATGTTCAGCATTCTTTACTTTCAGGTGTCACATTTCTCAAACTCCTCAGGATGCAGAATCTCTGTCTGAGAAGACAAGAAAGGTGCGTTATGTTCTACAATACTGAAGCATGTTGCTGCAAATGCTGCCTTTTTTTTTAAATCAAGTCGTTCCGTTACCACATGTTGCAGTGCAGCGATGGAGGCCAGTTTTCCAATAAATTGTTTCAGGAATAAGTCAAAATCAATGTAAAATTTGGAGAATTATCTTTTTCATCTAGTATTTATATTTATCTAATTGTACTTTCAGCATACGGTTAAAATGTCTTTGGACTGTATGAAAGACGCTGTTGTTTTCTCTCTCTCTGGTAAGGTTCGTGCTTTGTGGTCGGTCATTGAAGGAATGCTGTCTAATATCAAGGAGGACCTGACTGTGATAGAAAGTGTTTTAAAAGGCGACGTAGACCAGTACGTCCTGGACGGAACGGATCGAGTCCTCAAACTTCCTCCTTGTCTACTGGAGAGAATTGAACATCTTCCACATCGGGTGAGAACAAACCCAAACCCCAGCATCTGCTGCTTGTGGAACTTTGAACATTAGAGCAAAGTTTCCAGGGGGAAAACATGTGCAATTTGTGGGTTTGTTGTGTTTTTTTGTAAAGGGCATACAATGTACAGCCATATGCATTGCTAGCTGAAAAATTTTCACAAGGTCTAATTTGTACTCTAACAAACTCTGAAGAAGTGTCTGTAAACTAATAAATTAAGGGGGGGAATCTGTTTAGTATTTAGAAAATCAGCAGTTTTGCTAATCCTTTTTTTTTTTTTTTTAAATGCCTCTAGGTTTTAACTGCACATGTTAAACTGTTTTTGGGAAAAAAGTTTTTAATGCACTTAAAAGGGGTTTTTAAAAATTTTCCATGTAAAGTAGGGTTAAAATGGCCAAAGGTCCCGGTTAGGCTTGGTCATGTTCTATGGGTGCTCCCATATCTGTTAACCTGGCAGTATCCAGATCGATATGTGTAGAACTAAGTTGAGTTCTATGTTTTCAATCTGGGATGGCTGCTGTTCAGTCAATCTGTGAAAAGGAGGGACGTTTAGTACAATACATCGAGCTGATTGGGTTACATGGCAGCTAGTACCCGCCTTCCATATCCAATCGTAGTAGTGCGATTCGTCTGCAGCTTCTTGAGTGTTTTCACAACTAGCAAAATAAGCTAGGAGTATTTCAAGATGGATTTGTTGTTAGACTGGAAACTCAGATCTTGTGAGAATCCAGCTTGCAGTGCAAGGTTGCATATCTGTTTGACTGTGACCATTTCATTCTCCAGTTAAACTCAGGAAACCTGTACGAGGCGGGCCAGCTGAACCTGCTGTGTGTCATGGAGCTGTTGAATCATGCTCTGCAGGCCCTCAAAGAGGAATGCTTTCGGATCTCTCCCTCTGTCAAGTCCCAGCCTGGTGCTCAGCACCTTCAGGAGAAGTGCCAACAGATGTGCCGAGTGCTGCAGGACCTCCGCTTAATCAGGTAGACCAGTGATTTCCAACCTTTTTTGATTTGTGTTCCCTTTTGGGACATTTTGTCATACCATGAGTTCCCCTCTCAGTCAAAGGCATTGATTGTTCAAAAGTGGAATGTACAATAACTGAAATAAAGACTATTTTGAGACTGATCTCTGTAAGAAGCAGAATGGAGAGATACAGAAGAGTTGTTTTTTTATTTTTATTTTTTTTATTTAATCCTATGTTTTTATTTTTGCTATCGAGCAGGTTAATTTCCTATCAATCTTAATGTTTTAATTTTTATTATATGCTTTCCATCTCAAATAAAAAAACAAGTATTTTGCCTGAAAGTTTGTGAGGAATTGAAATAAATGCAAAATAAAATCATATTATAAACCGGTCTTTGTAAAACTGGAGCTTCTTTGAGTAATTTCACTATTATCACATTAAAACTTGGTGAATTGGTAACAAGATAGAGAAGAGAAATTATAGTTAAACTGACTTAATTGGGTTTTCACAAAGAAAAACAGATCTATCCCCATTTTATTTTACTATCTAAGAAATAAAATATTTTAATGTTCCCCTTGCAATGCACTTGCAGACCACTAGGGGTACACGTACCCCCGGTTGGGAAACACTGAGTTAGAACATAGGCTCTGCTCACTCTATGCACTCCAACTGTGTTGCATGTCCTAAATGTACATGTTTGTCCACATATTAAATTTTTTTTCTGAATGACTTTGACTTTCGGAGCTTAATGTCTCTCCTTCAGGCAGAAACTTTCCAAGGAGGAAATTCCTGAAGTGAAGAGTGCCATCAGAGAGCTTCAGGCCAGCTGGGAGCAGAAGTGGATGCACACACTGAAAGAAAAGCCACTTGTTTCTTTCCTGAATGAGGATCCTGTGAGTTTCCCCTTTAGTGTTTAACAGGATTAAACAAGTATTTAACCAGACTAAACTGACCCTGTATCTTATTCTTTTAGGCTCTTGGTTTCCTCTCACCAATGGCTCCGTTGTCTTTTGAACCGGCTCCTGAAGCTACTTACAGGCGCAGCATCTTTGCTCAGTTTCCTGCTAAACTTCTTGGTACGCAAAACTTTTTTTTTTTTTGCCAAATTTAAACCATCTAATAAAATGTGACATTTTTAACTTTTAGATGACAAGCCTACAGAGGTGAAACCAACAGAAAGTGTCCACACAAGTCTGGATATCAGAAGGTAATCACGGAGCAGCTACAGAGGGAAGCTTAAAGCTCACCCTGGCGGGAGGCAGATACCTGGGCAGTCCTAAGCAGTGGTCTGTCCGTCACTGGTCCTCCCAAGAGCATCCCTGCTTTCTGATGACCGCGGCGAATTGAGAGAAATCGCCACGGACAGATACGGAGCAGACACTTTGATCAGAGTTTAACTGCGGCATTTCAGAGTTGATATGATGATAAAAATATATATAGTTTAATCGATGAAGGCCTACCTATCATACTAAGTCATTGCGTGTTTCTTTAAATTCCTTTAAAGTGAATAGTTTTTGATGCATGGATCTTAGCAGTCTTCATTTGCCTTAAAATGCTGCTTTGTATTGTATAAAATATCAGATTATTATTTTGGAGGGGAAAGGCATCCGTTTTAAAACCGGTGCTTTTAAAAAAAAAATAATTTTAAGAATCTCTCTACTAATCAGATTTTTTTTTTTTTTGTGGATCCGTACAGGAGAAATTTAAGATCCTATGTACCTGCATCACAGAAATGTTGCATTAATTTTGTCATCTTCCAGCTGCAAACTCGATGTATTAAAAAAAATAAATAAAAAATTCAGCTAAAATGCAGAGCATAAAATGCTTATTATTTCACATATTTCAGTTTTCCTACAGTGCCTGAGCCATCTGAACGCACCGTTGTTTCTGAAGCATCGCGAGCAAATTCATCCCTGGATTGGCTCTTCGACACGCCGCCATCCCCTCATGGAAAGGCTGCAGCTGTAGCACCGCTTCAGGTGAGTACTGCGTTAACCAGGGTTCCAGTGGATCTATTGGTCTTTATTGCATCTGTGTTTATTTGCAGCCGCCCAGTGTTGACAAGACGACCCATCACAAGACTGCTCCGGTGAAGACTCACTCTGAGATTTTAGACTTGGAATATGAAAACCTCGCTGATCAGGTACTTTGAAAGCCTCTTCTTAGAAATGCATTTTACAAAGAGGGTTTAAACATGCATGTAAGAATTTTTTATTAGTTTGCAGATGCCGTAACGACAACCAGTCCGTTTGATGGCCAAGGGAAAGGTTCCGATTTAGAGGATCTTCTAAGCACCCTTCAGATGGATCCATTTTCTACTAGAAAGCAGCTGCCTCGAACACCTAAGAGCTTAAGTGAGTTGGAAAGATTTGCAGACCGTTTCACGTCTCTTTGGCTGAAATTTATTGAATGATTTTTGAGACTAAGGCAATTAATGTATGAGTTTAAAAAAATTCTACAAGTTTGGTATGCATTTGTATTCAGCCTCTTGAATCAATGCTTCACAAAAGTGTTTTGCAAAAAAAACTGCAGGTCTTTGGGTTTTGTTTAACCACCCCCCAACTGGTAGAAAGAGGCTGAGGTTTTAGCTCATTGTAAAAATAGCTCAAGTTCAGGAAGAGGTTACCAATTGGGTTATAGGTCTATGTTGACCTAAATTCTTTATATTTCTGAACATCAAAAGTGTTTAAATCGAACGTTTGATTTCTCACTACTAAAAAGATGCTCTAAGCTATGTTTCGTTAAAGTAATGGGGTCCTCCTTAGTTTTGATGCTTGATCTTTTAGACTTGGGCTACGCTCACACCGCAGAGTGAAGTGACCCAAATCCGATTTTTTTGTTTAACCATGTTTTTAAGGTTGGGTAAGATTGCTAGATGCTCTCCAGCACTACCATCCATGTTTACTTCCATAAACACAGAGCATGCCTGCTTGTGACATCATTGCGTCCTCTACTGCCCATGCTGGACACTTAATTTGTATGAATGCAGCTCACACAGGAGATCACGTACAAGTCGCATATATTTGGAAATGTGAATAGCAACGCAACAAAAATCTGAATTGAGCATCAAGGCCTGCAGTGTGAACGTAGCCTTAGACACTTGGGCTACGTTCACAGCCACTTGGCTATTTGGTCCTGAATCCGATACGAATCTGATCTTTTCAAATGCGATCTGTCTGAATGGCCAGGTCGCATTCATCCGGCCTGAACACAATACCAGACAAAGGTCACTATTCTGGGTCTTGCTATGAAGAAGCAACAAAAAAAACAACAAACATGGCGAAAGATGATGCGGAGAGCAGTATTGATGTTTAACCATCTTTAAAAGATGGAAATTTGAACGGTAACGCAAATAAATCCGATTTCAAAAAAATAAATAAATCGGAATTGAGCATCAAGGCCTACAGTGTGAACGTAGCCTTAAACTTTAGAGTGCAGCTGCGATTAAATGACCTACACATGAACGTGTTGGCTTATCAGATGTTTCTGGAAGCTTTGAAGCTCCAGTCTTTATTTGCAGGTGTTTGTTTATAGTAGAGGTTCCAAAACTCTTCAGCTTCTGACCCAAAATTTGGTATCAGAGTTGACTGATGACCCAAACCATTAGCTGGGTAAACAAACATCTCTACAAAATCAATTAATGACTGGTCTTATCGTTTTTTTTGTGTACACTTTAGGTTATTTTAACTCTAACAAATGTGGATCCCAAGACCCTATGCTGGTTGATTAAGGACCCCAACTTTGCAAAGCAATGGGTCTGAATACAAATGCAGTTTCTAGATTTTAAGACCTCTTACTTTTGTTAATGAGATGCATTGATTTTTGTTTTCTTATATAAGCCATAACATTTGCAAAAACACTAAGAACATGCAGTAAAATTGACAAACAAGACAAGTCCAGGATGACCATAATTGCAGCATTACATCTGCACACTATAATGCAACCTATTGATCTCTTAAAATATTAAATATTCCTTTTTCTACTTTTTTAAAGTAATGGATGTAAAAAGCTCCTGGAGAAAAGCTGTTGATGAGGATGAAGCGAAAAGACACTCCCTGCAAAGTGAGTCCAACGACAGCATATCTGGGCGACTCAGTCCTGTGAGTAGGGTGCTAAATCTGAGCCCCTCCCTGGCTGAAAACCAGACCTCTCCCCCCACTCTTGGAGATCAGGAAGCCTCCTCCGCCTGTCAACAGGGACTCGTCCCCAAATCTTCTCTTTTATGGGAAACTTTCTACACAGAGGCTCATGACACCCCCAGCGGAACTGGCAGCAGCGCCGTACAGTTCAGCCTCGAACACGAAACTCTGCCTGAAATGCCGAGCTGTGATAGTTTGTACCTGGAGGATGAAGCGGTGGATATGACGAGTGAGGAAGAGGAGCTACTCATCCCCTCCTTAAAGACTGATTTAAAGCAGACCCCAACCCCTTCAACTCATCCAGAGAGGAACGCGGTCTCCCTGATTGAAGGCTCCCCTGGGGGTCTTCTTTCAGATCACAGGATCTCTGCTAAAGACAAAACCTGGCTGACTGAACCCACAGCATCAGAAGACGATACCAACAAGGTGTTTTCATTGGATCTGGATTCACTGGATTCTCCTCAAAAGAAGGAGTACAGCCTGCCCACACTGATCACCTTCTCCCCTATTGATGACATGAAGTGTTAGCAGCATTAAAGGCAGCTCCTTTCTCTTTTTAAATTGTTGGTGATGGACTCTTGATTCCAATTGTGCTCTAAATGGATAACATTTGTGTATATAGCTGTAAATAAATAAATCACATCTGTTGCACTCTGGATTAGCTCTAATTGGATTGAAGAAAATGATCCCTGAACTGAACCACTAAGATTGTCACAGTTTATAACTTCTGTCTTGTCTGACCCTGTGTAGATCAGAGAATAACTTGAATAAAGAAAACTTTGCAAAGTAAAATGTTGTTTACATCTCACCACTCTGTTATGAAAAATAACTTCCAAGTGCACCGGGGGTGAAAAAAAATTGGAAGCTAGCAATCACATAAGTATAAAGGAGCAAATGCTAGTCATTTATGTTTAGGTATCTTAAATATCTACTAAACAAGACTGAGATGTTCTTCCCCTGAAAGCTTAGAATCAATGATTAACACTTTTTGATATTTATTACAAGAATGCAAAGTCAGGAGGGTTGACAGACATTTATTCCTTGCAGTTCCATCCTCTTAAACTAGGGGGTGTCAAAAGCTGCAGGAACAAGCTGCAGTATTTAAGTGTCAAGTTCACACTAAACTGGACAGAAAGCCGGAAGTTGGTAGACTTCTTTTTTTTATTAACCAATTTGATATTGGTTTAACTTTAAGATTTTTTTTTCTTAATTAGAACTAAATGTTACGCGTTTAACTTGCTATACAGGAGGCCCTGGGTCTGCAGTAGTAAATGGATTATCTGGTAAATTGATCAATGCAGTTAGCACATCTATAGTTATGCTTGAAACTTAAAGGTGCACAGTAAAATCGAATTTGACAAAAGTAGTGAAATGAAAAATGGAACTCATAACATAAATATATTAAACTATAATTTTGAGCAACAGTGTTATCACTTTTTTTGAGTTTTATTTGAATTAAAACTTTGAATTTGCTCTTTATTCTAATGGGAGGGCATGTCAACTTTCAAGCACAACCTTATGGATCCTTGTTGAGGTTTAAAATTTGAGAAGTGAAACCTAAATAAACCTTGACTTTCTAATTTGGTGATTGTAATGAATGTAAATCACATTTCCCAAAATAAAATAATTTTCAGGAACTCCTCTTTGGTCAAGTGACCTTTACAGGTTGCTCTATGCGTGTCCAACTGAATCCAGCCTGCCACCACAATTTATCTAAAGCATTTTACAAAATGTGCTTTTAATCTTGACAAAGTGGATAAAATGGCTAAAAAGATTGCTGTAGTGGTAAATGAAATAAAACCAAAAGTTTGATTTATACCGTTTAAATTGGCCCTTCTGAAGACTAACGCTCAAGTGGCCTGATATAAAAATGTTTGGTTTCCCTGCTGAGAGGGCAGATTTAAAAAAAAACAACGATTAAAGGCTGGGCATTATAAGCTTATTGCTTCTGCAAATACCTTTTTCAGTTTTTTCTTTCTTTTAATTTATGTTACAAGGACATATACTGTCATGTATTGTATACTTTGGTTTCTGAAAATATCAAAAATATTAAAGATTTAAGTTAAATTCCTAGTCGATGCTATCAGTTGAAATTGTTTTTTTAAACAATTGTGTTGAAGTCTGATTTTACTGTTCATTTCCATAAATTTCATTAATTGCATCAGCACCACTTGTGGCAAAATGCTCCCACAGCATGATAGTGCTACTACCTTACTTGACAGTTCAATGTTTTAGTTTTAAAAGCCTCACACTGATTACTTAGAATAGCCCAGGCTTTAATTCCTCTGACCATAAGGCTTTTTCCAGAAGAACTTAGTTTATCAACATTAGCGACTACAAATATCAAAACTTACATTAACTGGGATTACTTTTCTTTTTCAGGATCCTCTCATTTGTAACTTTACTACTCTTGGTTAACTCTGAATACTGATAGTGTCCTTGCAATTACCATGGCCCCTGATGGGTTTATATGGGTTAATAATACTGCAATTTGAGAATGTATTTTTAAATCTGAGGACCGTCTCTGATTAGTTTAACTGGTTTGGAGTATGCTGAGGAACCAGAAGGTTCCCAGAAAAAGGTAAATGAGAGTGTAAAACAAAAAAATATATTACTGTGATTTAGAAAGGTATTCATAATCAAATTTATGAATTGAGTTTTTTAAATCTTAATAATTTAACATAATTGATCTAACATTGGAGGATTTTACCTCTGCATTTAACCCATCCCCTTGGGGAGCAGTGGGCTGCCATCGTGGGGTGCAATCGGGGGTTAAGGGTCTTGCTCAGAGACCCACAGTGGCAGTCTGTGTTAGGGGTTTTCGAACTCACAACCTCAGGACTCCAAGCTCCTAACCACTAGGCCACCACTCCCCTGTTTAGATATAGGATTTAAAAACACATGTTTAAATTGCATTATTTAATAATGGATTAATAAATACACTTTAAAAATCCTAATGATAATTAAATTTTTATTTAATTTGATTAAAAAAAATGGCTGATTAAACACTTTTTAAATTGTATTCCTAACTGTTAGATTTAAATGGTATATTTTCATAGGTCCTCCATACATCATCACCAAAACATTAAAATATACTAGCTGGCAATACAAGCGTTTTCTGATTGTGATTCACTACAAAGGCATAAAAAAACATTTTAAAATTATTTTTCAAAACGAAACGCAGTATAGCTTATGTTCTGTATTTCCATAATTTGTTCAATGACTTAACCCCCCCTCCCTCTAGCTGGTAAGTACCTTTAATTTGAAGTGTAATGAATATTGAGTTTTATTTTGAAAATAACTCCCGGAAGCAGTCGGTCTTTCAAAGGCTAACTTTTCGAAAGTTGGCAGCCAGCCCGTGTCAGTTAAAGCGGGGACAAGCTGTGGCCGCTCCTCTTCTCTGGGCGGTTCCACACTCAAAGAGAGAGAGAGGCGTTAAGGACGAACCATCTCCTACAAAACTATCAGCTCAGACACAAAAACATGGCGCCTACCTCCGCCAACAACTTCAGATGAGATCGCAAGAGAAGAAGTAGCCTGCAAAGTTTCATAGAACAAGACCAAGCAGCGGTTTTTTTGCCCCCTCTCTGCGCGCAAAGTCCCTGTGATAAACGGAATACATAAAGCGGCGAAACACCAACTTGCCTTCATGTCAACATAGTCTCCTGTTGCAGTGGAAACAGCTGGTGAGTTCTCACGGTTTACAATATTGCGAAACTAGTGAGTGAAACGGAGTAAGTTGAGTTGATTATAAATTGCAATTAAAGTATTTTTTGAGGAGACTAGCTGCGTGTCGACAGACTTCGGTGTTACGTCTTCACTTTTCACCGTGGAAATAGAGAGGCTGAGCCACGTATCTCCGCTGATCACTGGAGGAAACTGGCTTTGTTTTGGCCGCGCTGGTGTGTGTTTCCTGCATCGACGTTGACCTACTTCTGGGTTCAGATGCAACAGTTGGGAACACCGGAGCCCCCCCTCCTCCTATTCGGGCCCTCTTTTTGCTAATCAGCCTGCCTGAACCTCCGCAGGTGCGATTCTCCTCTGTGAACTTCCTGCTTGCGCTGTAATTCAGCACGCTGTGTTGATCCGTTGGTGCAGGGAGGTGTGGGTGTTTAACTGCACATAATGAGGAACTGTAAACCCCACTTCCTGTTAAATTAGTGGCCAGCTTTTAATCCAGGTAATTATAGCCCAAAGTTATCTTTCTAGAACACACGATGATTTCTATACGTTAAGATGCAAAGATCAGACATGTTAACTAGTCCCTACCAGGGGCGGAGCTAGATGGGGGGCCAGGGGGGGCCATGACCACGCTTAGCCAATCAATTCAATTTTCAATTCAGTTTATTTATATAGCACCAATTTACAACACGTCATCTCAAGGCAGTTTACAGTTCAACCAGATCATACAGTCAAATTGATTCAAAGTTTTCTATGTAAAGAAAACCAGTTGATTGCATCGACTAATTGACTCGAATGCAATCCCTCACACTAAGCATGCTTGTAGCGACAGTGGAGAGGAAAAACTCCCTTTTAACAGGAAGAAACCTCCAGCAGAACCAGGCTCAGTGTGAGCGGCCATCTGCCGAGGCCGACTGGGGTTCAAGGAGACATGAACCAGAGATACAAAAAGCAGCTGTAAAAGGCGGCCCCGTCCAGGAAACACACAGCCAGGCAGACGAGCACTTAGCCAGCTCCCATGTAAGAGGATGAAGAGAGCACATCCAGTCAGACACAGTCATAGAAACAGGACTACACTTGAAAAACAGGCCGATCTCCAACATCTATAAAAAAGGTGTTAATGGCAGCAGCACAGCTGATATTTCTTTCCAGGATGGTTTCACAGCCAAACAGGAACAGATAAGGTGAAACTACAATGAGAAAAGGCAGAGAGAGAATGACGTTAGAGATTAAACGAACAGATTCTGCAGACTAGAAGAATAGAGATATAAAGAAGGGAAATTATGAAATAGGGGTCCCTATGTCCTCCAGCAGTCTAAACCTATAGCAGCATAACTATAGAGATAGCTCAGGATAACCTGATCCACTCTAACTATAAACTTTATCAAAAAGGAAAGTTTTAAGTCTACCCTAATCAGTGGCCACCCCTACCATTTTTTCTCTCAAGTAGAATATTCAAAACAATTAGATTTTATATATATATTAAGAATTACTTGACAACAAAAACACTTTGGTTAATTATGCACATCAGTATTCAAACATTAGAGATGATTAGTACAGAATTCCTGCTCTTTCAGAACTAGATTTTGTGTTAAATGCCATAAAGAGAAAATGATGTGACTCTGCAAGTCATCTAAGAGTCTTCAGTGAAATCATAGATACTGTAAATAACTATTTTAATAAAAACCTGTTAAATTATCAATTTATGTAGGATTTGTACCTATAAATATCAATTTCATGCACAATGACATTGATAAAAGTAGATAAGTACTGACGATGGAAAAGATGTTCGCTGCAGAACTCAAACCTGAAAGAATCCAATATACCTTTTACCTGGACGGATGTTTAATTATATGCTTCTATTTGTTAGCAAAGGCTATAGGAAAGTATAGTTTGTCTTTATTTAGAAATATGGACGGGGGATTTGTTCCTGTTCTGGTGCCTATCCACTTTTGGCCACCCCTCAGTATATGTTGCTTATTGCCTGGCCAGCCTTATAACAATTTTCTGGCTACGCCCAAGAAGCTTTTGTATAGTTCTAAGTAGATATTTGAATACTCTTCCTTTTAGAGGTGATAGTATTCCTGACAGAGTGGCTTCAAGACCAGTTTAATTTGTCTGTATTTGGCATAGTAATCAGTGTCCGGTGATGTTGAATAATTTGCAGCACAACTTAAAGCAAAGTAGACCCACAGCATGATGCTGACACTAATACATTTGAAATCAAACAAGCACATAGTATGATGCTGCTTATAAGTTATAAGCCCTCATTGTAACTCCCTCCAAAGTGTTCCAGTTTTAACCATTTAGCTCACTCTGATCCTCAGCATGATGCTAACATAACCATGCTTGACAGTTGGCACAATATATAGGTTTCTGAACCCTCACTTTTTTTTTTTTTTATTTTACTCCTCCAATTGTACTTCCTGTCATCATTTCCAAGTTAATATTGTTTGTGTTGGTTGATTCTAATATTGGATGTGCTTAAAGGTGTTGGTTAGTGTTTCCAACATTCTGATTAGCTTCCTTTTAACAATTTTTTTCAGATGGTTGAGACGACAGACACACTAGGACAATAATCCTAAACACACATCAATATGTGTAAATGTCTTCTTTTTACCTATAGTGAGACAAAGTTATGTTAAAGTTTTTTTATTATTATTATAGTAATTTTATTACATATATTATACCAAGAGTTTCTTGCTAAAGTCATAAATGAGTTGATAAGTGATTCATGCCCATATAAGCAAGCTTCCTATGCACAGTAAAAGCAAATAGATTGACAAGCTAGAGTTAGTGTAATCATACGAGTATGAGAGGCATTTCCTCTCTTTTGTGGGCGTATAATGAGGACAAATGCTATTTAATCCAAGGTGCTCCCATATCTATGCCTCAGCACTTGAGTTTATGCCAGGTAGCAGGAGAGGAAACCCCAAGGGTAGATTCCAAACGATCTTCTCATGGTGATTCATGCTGCTGCGGTCGCAGTGCGAGCCACTTCGTACCTATTGTGCATAGAGCGTTCGTATTTTTCTGAACGTGTCACCTGAGATGGCTGGAGGAATTTTGCATCCTGACAGGATAATTGAGACACATGGGGTGGCAGAATTCACAGAGCCACTGCTGCCACGTAGAAAAACGCTCGGCCACAACTTCTCCCCTGACCGGAGATGGAAAAGACGAGTGGACGGAGGGAAGGTTTTGCTCCTGCGTACTGCCTCAGGCTGGAGATATTAAGTGGGTCATGGCTGCACTGTGGCTTTGTGTACATTGAACTTGCACTTTGTAACCACCCCTGCTTGCCCTAAGCCTCTGTCAGGTGACTAAGGAAATGCAGTGGGAGGGCTAACGGAGCAGCAAGAGCAAGACAAAGTGCTCACTAGCTGCCAAATCAAAAGTCAACCGAGGGTTTCAATGAATGTGAGAACTCCTCGAGGGGATTGTTAGGGGAGAATGAGAGGAATGTTTCTGTTAAAGCTTTAGAGTTGTATGAAATACCCGCCTGTCCTTTCATAAGGCAAACCATTGGATTTGTACTCACTTCTCAATTACTGCAGGGAGCACAAAGTCTAGAAGTCTGACTCTACACAAATGATTACATTTAAAAAGATGGGTGAGACTTGGGATTATATTTAACAGATTTTGACTTCATAAGAAGTCATAATCTTCAAATTTGAATTATATAGTATGGAGTTACAGACCAAATCAACCTTTGGTCATTTAAAAATAAAATTAAAAAAGCCTGCCTATAAGTCACTCTTACAGAACCAGACCTAATGGGAAGTAGCTAATGTTGCTCTGATTGCTCAGCATGGAAAACATGCTCCTAATGGGGACTTTCTCGCCATGGTAACGGATTCATTATTATACACCCTTTACACCATAACGTCCTTTAAAAAAAAAGAATAATGAAACCAAACTCCTGATTTAACTTCAACCTATGAATTATTTCCTGACAAATCTGATTCATCTTAATGCATCCCTCTATTGCTAGTTTCCCTTTGCTAAAAGGGGCTGGCTTCATCCCTTTCATTTAACTGTTCTTCTGAAACAAGCTGAATGGGTATAAAATGCTGCTTTATGTAGCACAACTTATTTCACCAGCTTTTTAAGTTCCTAAACATTTCTCCCCGTTTATGTTAAAATCTGAATCTTTGGATCAACACGAAGCAGATCGTCATCTTAAAGAGAAACAAAAATGATGCTGAGGTTTCAGAATGACTAAATCATACCCAGTAAAGGGTGGGTGGCTATTTCCAAGATTTTCCACATATTATGGGTTATTTTAAGCAGTAGGGTTTAGTAATCTGACAACATGATGCTTCCACTACCGTGTCAGGATGGTGTGTATGTTTTCCATGTAGGGCTAAAAGTCCAGTTTGGGTCTGATCTGATCCAAGCATCACCTTCCACTTGTTTGCTGTGTGGAAAACAGTGGGAAGGAATTCTAATTATTCATTTTTTCACATATTTACTTTCTTATTACAGCCGTAGCTCCTCAAAAGTTACCCTTGGGCCTGTTGGTTGATTCTCCCCATTCCTCTGAATTCATTTAGATTTTATTTAGGGATATCAGAGAGGTATGGATGCAAGGTATGGTTTGAAATAAGTATCTGTCTAAAAGTGTTGGTTTCTGGCTTTGCATTGTCATTCTTACTTTAATGTAAAACACAACCTACGTTTTTAGGGCCATGGGTTTATTAACTGAGCAGCATTGGCAATCTGAAGCCAGATGTTATGAGTGTAAACAAAAGAAGACAACTGGTTTAGTACCGGAACCAGTTTGGTGGGAAAAGACCAACAGAGTGACTAAGTCGTCCCTCAGGGTGCTCTGTATTGTTGGCTATGGATCAGCAGGAAAACAATCCTGTTTCCTACATCCAAATATGCCCGATGACTCTTTTTTTTTTATTTATATATTTATTTTTTCCTCTTTGTAAGTTTCTTGTTAGCCGTTTGATGAGTTGAACATGCTAGCTCTCGAGGGTAGTTGGTGCTCGTCACACTCTTTCCCAGATCTTTAGATAAATTAAACATTACTTCTTTAATATGTCTGCCTTTCTTTCGTCTAAATCTGAGTTATAACTTGTTGCTTTCCAATATATTACTGCCGATCAACGGTTCTGTTTATTTTAAGGCCGATGCCGGTTATTTTGACATCACTTTGGCCGACCCCCTAAATGTTACCAACTTTTTTTGGAGTGATTCTTTAGGTGGGTATTGCTTCTTGATAGAAAAGACATGGGCTGTGTCTGCAAGTCTGCACTAACCCCTAAATCCCCCAGTCACTATATAGAGACCAACTATATAGGACTTTATAGTGAAGTCAGTTAACTGATCATTCGGACAGATGATCACTACTTTTTGCATGACGCAAAGCATTCTGGGATATATCAGCTCGTCTAGTGACCATGGATGATCACTGCGTTTCAAGGTGAATTGTGGGAAATTTAAACTCCACTACTTTTTCATCTACTAGACGTTCGGACGCTCATCGCACATTGCGTAACCACTATATAGTGATTAGAGCGGAGATTCGGACACAGCCACAGTTATAACAAAAGTTGCACAAGTCCAATTTTAAACAAAAACAAACATTTATTAAGGAATTAAAGAAAACATTTACAACGGAGAACCAGTGCACTTGATCTAAAGGCAGTTTTCTGAATGCACAAATCAATCGCATGCACCTATTGGCGGATAAAAGGAAAAAAAATAGTGATGTTTTAGTGTGTCTTCATCTATCACCCAACATATTAGAGACATCAGGGATCCCCACTATGAGAAAGCATGCCCACATCGATATACTACTGAATAATAATTATATTAAGTGCTGATATTATATATACCAACCTTCTACCTCTTTCTAGGCCGTGAAAAAACGAATCCCCCATCTGCCATTGCTTCTGTGCCTCAGCTTCAAACCCAACAATCCTCCTAATACTCAGCCAGTACCCATGTTAATGCCATATATTGTTTCTAATGCGATGATGTAGTTTACAGTTTTCTTTTTCTGTAAAGTTTTACAGCTGAATATGGTCCAATATCAGCTGTAGAACTGTTATGTTCAGCTAAAGCTGTAAAATTGTCTTTTTTAAATAGACTGTTTGCTGATTAGTATGTTTGTTGTAAATCTATAGTTTGAAGCTGTTCACACTTCAAGTCGAGAATGTCACTCCTGACATTTAGCGATTAAATAACCCCTGTTTATTATGGTTATTATTACTTGTGAAAGAGGCTTTTTTTTATTGTGATTTTCTGATATTTAATCTGTGCGCAGAATGTCGTCATCAGTGAGTAGTGGTGTCAGTTTGTAAGCAGCCTGCAGAGGCGAGCAGCTCAACTCCAGGGTTCTTTAGCCGCCTTTTATTATCTGATGCTGCTGCCCTAAAATGATTAAATAGATTACTGATTCGATGCTACAGCGCTGCTTTTCGTGTTTCTTTCTATGCGCCTGAAACTGTTCAGTGCATCAGTTCGGTACATATTAACTTCAGACAGACACTGTCTAGCCAGAGATCAACAAGGTGGATCTTGTGATCGAGGAAAGAAAGAGAAAAACAACCTTTCAGCCAACCGGTTTCCCTCCTCTGGCCCTTGCATTGATGCGCTGGTTTTTTTGCAGCATGTCTGAGCTGGAAGAAGTGAAGTCAGGCGGTTTGGTCTCTTCTGCCTGCGGTGGAAAGAATGCTCCACCGTTATGCTTTTAGGAAGGAGACAGCCTTATGGAGTGACTGCCGCGCTCTGAGTGGCCGCTCTGGGTTGTATTGTTGCTCCACTTCTAAAGGTTATATTTACCAGCAAACTTTAATCACAGAGTTTGATTCGGCGCTGTCCTTCTGTAGTCATGTGCATCCATTAGGGCGTCGGAAGTTGATATAAATCATGAAACGTTTTAAACGATGCTATTTTTCTCTTTTAAAAACCACACCTACCCTTAAATATGTGCCTGTGCGTTTTAACCACAGACATCAGCAATGATCAGCCTGTAAACACTGCATTTAGCTTCGCTGCTATTAAGAAAAAAAACTGTTGATGGATGAAAGTTTGACTTGGAGAAGCGTAAAGAATGTTGGGCATCTTGAATGTTTTTCATGCAAGAGAAAGGAGGAAGGGCATTGTATAAGCTTAAAAATGCCGAACATTTTTTAAAACAACTTCTTTTCAAGAATTCTGCTTCATGTATTCTACTTCAGACTTAATATAGTTTAATGGGATTGTTTTTTTATTGACTAAAACAAAGTAGTTTATAATCGTGACTTTAAAGCATGACTTTTTAGAAAGTTTTTAGAACTATATTAAGAGCTGTGGAGGAGCTGCACAGATCCACACCTTTGGTAGGAAACTTTTTTTGTAATGAATAAAATATAAAGGCTCTGGCTAGAGGGATCTATCAACTACAAGACTCAAAATATTGAGCAGTCGGGTCTGAGTACGGACCAGAAATCAGAAGATGAAACCAGATTTATAAACTCAAGTCGGCATAAAAATACAGAACCAGTAGGGATGACCTGACTGAAGGTTTCAGGCCTTTAAAAAGTCTGACCTGCCATTTCCCATATTGAGAGATACAGATTTGTGATACTGTCATTTTTTATAAAATCACAAGAGACTTTTAACATTTAAATCTTATCTTACTGAAAGACATTAATCTGCATCTGTGAAACAATAAAAACTTCTGAAATCTCTTATATAAATCCGATTTTAGAGAATGACAGTGGGTGTTTTTCAGACCTTAGCAGAGGTATATGAGATCCCTGAATAAGATCAGTTTAACATTTAAATATCACGATCTCTCAAAATTAAGTCAATTGAGGTTGATCAATCAGTGCACCTCTGAGCTCTTACCTTGGGTAGGTAACACCTATAGGAACATCATTTTGCAAATTTTTGCTACAATGTGACAGTATTATGTATTTTTCCTAAAGTGGATGTGTTATACTACTTCCCCATGGCTCACTCTCTTCCTGTCTGACTCATGGCATTCCTGTCAAATTGTACTGTAGGTCTGACCTTAAAAAACCCCTGGTTTCTATTAGAATATGCGGTCGGAGGCAGAGTCTTTGAAAAATATGCACAGTTTGTGTGGCTTCCATTCACTTAAGGTGTTTTAATTGCTACTGACATCATCTGATTGATTTTATCGGATCTGATGCCAAATCGAATCAAGCATATTTCGTAGCTGGGTCTTGTACATCACACAGCTAATGATCTGTATGGAAGAATGGAAAACAAAACCATTGCTTAAAAAAAAAAAAAAAAAAAAAACAAATGCTGTTTACGGTTCAACAAACCAGGTAGAGCTCAAAGCAAATGTTTGTCTGAAGATTATCTGGTTAGATGTCACCACAATTTATCTTTTCAGGCCAGCATGCATAATTTGGCTCAAACCAAACACTGAGATCACTACAGTGAAACACGGTAGTGGCAGCATAATGCAACGGGAAGCTTTTTTTTTACACAGACAATGTTTGGAGCTAAATACAATGAAGATAACTGGTTTATAGGCTGCTAGGGTTTAAACTGAGGATCTGAACTTCTGGAACTGTACCCCCCCAGGACTCTGGGGCAAGTAGGAAATAATGCAGCTGTCAGTTTCAGCACCCCATAGTAGTCAGCTCCCTTTTTTTTTTTACTGAAGTGTCACTCCCCTATTAATCATTCATACATTTTATTCATTTAATTTCTTTATGTCCAATCTATAACCTTTTGTTTCTGTTCACCTGTCAATTGCTAATGAGAGCCAAATAAAGATTGACTCTCTACCAAAAAACATAGATGCATCGTGTGCATACCTCAAATATTTTAGTTTTACTAACCAATATTTTGCTGGTTCTTTTTGGTCATTTTTGGTCATATTTTTTCTGATTAACTTAAGCAGCAGGGTAGGTAGAGTTTTGTTTTTCTTTCTTATTTTCAGCTTCAGTCTGGCTCCACCATAACCACATTCAATACTTCAGAATTTATTTACCGGTATGTCAACTAAGTAAGTTTGTCTATATATGGCATCTTATCACCAAAGCAAATTCTTTGTACCTATAAAACTCTACCTGGTAATAAAGCTTGTCCTAAGTATAAAGCCTAGCTCTAAGCTGATGTTCCTGCAAAAAAACTTTCATAACTTTAAAAACCAAGTCTAATTAAAATAAAGATTTAAATACAATCAGATGCTGATAAAATAGCTGCCATGGCTTTAAAAGATAAAGACCTGCGGCGGACTACAGTCTTCTGCTGTATGCAGAAACATTTCCTTTGCTTAGAACTGCAAAATGGAACAGATGTTTTGAAGACGGATATGATAACGTTTGGGTATATCAGTCATCTTTATCCCCAGCCAAACTGCAGATGTATAGCAAAATGCTTCCCCTCTTATGCTGAATATAGTGACTCGGTAGCATATTTAGTTATTAGTTTTTCACCATGTGGCAGGAAAAGAGCTTCAGTTTGTCTGTGGTCTCTGGGTTTTTATCACCTCACTGGCAGCATGCTCTGAGTCTGGCCACCACTGCTGACACCATATTGTGTTGACAGGTGGCAGGGAGTGCCACTTTCTTTGAAACCTCTAAAGCCCAGAGCTGCAAAGTGCCACTTGAATCAGACTCTGGATCTGCAGACTTATAGTCGTAGGGAAGTCGTATTTAAATTCCAAATCATTCTGGCTTAAACATGTATATAAATGTACTCTTTATCAGTCTATATTGTCCCAAAATTTAGAAAATTTCAATAATAAAAAAAAAATCCTGTCTTAAAAAATCTGTTTTTTTCTGTCTTGTTATTTTATGCAGACAAGTTACTTATACATCAGCTTGTACACCTAAATTCTGCCAATTATATATCAAAGGTCATCTGTCAATCACATTTTTTTGGTCATAGCATCTTGATTCATATGTGGCAGCTAATATACACAACGGTTGAAATAGGAAATAAGAATTATTTACTTTACCATTGAGTTCTGTCCAAGTGTTCACAGGGATGGACTACTGTGTCTTCAGCAGGCGTGGAGCTAACTGAACCGGCAGCGTTGCGAGGCAAGGGCTCAAACATGTACGGCTGTAAGCCTTCTACACCAAACCAAGCTTCTGCTGCCCTGGTGTCCTCTTCCACAACATCTTCCTCCCCACTTTCCTCCTCTAAATAAAAAGTATATGACGGAGGAGACTCATCCACAACCTCCAAAACAAACCAGTTTTCCGTTTTCCCTAGCATTCCTTGACAGTGTCGTTTCTAAGTGCTACTTGGTCCCAATATAATTTCCCACCTACTAGCACTAAGTTGCTACCTGGTTAGCAAGATGCTTCCGAGAGACCGACCAAAACCAAACATGCTTACAAACCTTCCGCCACAACAATCCCGCCCCCTTGATAATCGACCAATCACATTCACTTTTATTCACTCGTGTAAAGTCGTGCACCACTCGGGAGAATTCGGAAATGCAAACATTGAAACAGCCGCTTCCCTACTACTTTAATGGTAGCTCAGCCTGAAACGTCATTGGGAAGCAGGTTTAGGTGTACATTTCTGTAGGAGTGACGGTGTTCTGTCAGATGAGCATACCCCATTAGACTAGCATACCCATAATCAATACGCATGCGCAAGATGTCAGATTTAACTTTAAACTACCTTGACAGGCGCGTATCCCTTTAGTCATGCACAAAAAAACGATTTAATGACTTACTTTTTGGGTTTTTTTTAAGCGTATGGTGATCTGACCTTAAATTGTTTTTGTTTTTTTTGTGTACATGATAAATGGGGATAAACTAAAGAGATAAACGGGTGTTAAGTATGGGTATGCTGGCCTGGTCTGACCTCTGTTCCATAGCGATACATTAATATCCTCCTCAGCAGCTGTTTAAGGAAAAGCTGTAATCAGATGTGCATGGCGGAGCTGCAGAAGAAATAATATAAACACACAGCGTCATCTGTTGTTCAGCACTTGCTTTTGTACGCTGACACACAGAGGGAGCCTCTTAGGCCCCTGGGGAACCAGCCTCCAGGCTCTTTTGTGTGAGACGGATGAGATCATCGTGGGGCAGACCATGAAAGGGATGCAGTAAGAGGTTACTCCATCTAAATAAAAACTGAGAGCCTTCTCTCTTTTTGCAGTTCTTTATGATGCAGTTCTCTCTAAGGATAAACCTAGTTTTAAAGGTGACAGGCTGATAGATTCCCCTGTCTTAAAGATTAGCGGGGCTCCACTGCCAGCCTTTGAAACCTTTACAAGTAAATCCAGAACTGGCCAGAAAACAAAAAAAAACTTTTGTAAAGTTTAATTTCTCTCTTTAGCTTATTGCTTTTACCAAAAGAAGATGTTTCTTAGGGAGCCGTATAAGAAGGAAAGGGTCTAAAAACATTGCTAGAGGTAAAATGAATTTCAGTTCAACATTACAACTAGTAGTAATCTGGTAGCTCTGCTGATGTTGTGGTACCATTTCCCTGATGGCATTACTACAGAGAGTTAGTGTAGGTTGAAGTCATTAGACGGTTTGAATTTGTTTCACTACTTGTTTCAACCACTTTTTTTTTATAGCAAATAAAATGAGATCTGTTTGTTTAATAATCTTAATATTTATCCTTTATTTAATACAATAATCTCCAGTGTAAAAGCAATGTAAAAATGTTTTGTATTGCCGAATTACCATGTAAGATTTCATGTATTTTAACATTCCATGGTAGTTACTCTAAAGATATGGTTGAACTTCTATGGCTGTAGTTTTGAAAGCTGGTTTGTGCTTCGTGCATCTAAATCAGAGGAGTGGAACAATGTGTTTCAAGCATTTATACTTTAATTCTCCTTTTTCCCACTGTGTTCAATAGTCTGGCCGACTCTGAGGGGGCGGGGCGTGTAGGGCTTATATTGCTTAGTGTCATCCAAGAGCGGCAGTCATTTCTTTCCAAGAGATGTTCACAATTTTGTGATCACAAGATGTGATGCCCACCCGATTGACATAAGATGTGATGTCATTTGTCCACATGGACCTCAGACATGTCAAGGAGAAACCAGCCTTTACCCTGATCCCAGGTCTCCAATTTTATGAGTTAATATACGTGGGTACAAAAATACTGCATTAATTAAA
>NW_015150546.1:1545954-1550552 GCF_000732505.1 Cyprinodon variegatus
TGACATCATTGCGTCTTTTACTTCGCATGTGGGACACTTGCGTTGTATGACTGCAGTTCACACAGGAGATCACATACAAGTCGCATAAATTGGGAAATATGAACGCAATGCAAAATAATCAGATTTCGCAAAAAAAAAAAAAATCGGAATTGAGCATCAAGGCCTGCAGTGTGAACGAATCCTAAATGACTTTTTTTTTTCTTTTAGTTTTTACGGCACATTTTTTCAACAGTAGGCTGACAGGAAAGGGGGTGTGAGAGAGGGAGAGAGACATACGGCTAAGGACCACAGGTCGGATTCTAACCCGGGTCAGCCGTGTCAAGGTTTAAGGCCTCCTTACATTGGGTGGTGTGCACTAACCACTGCGCCACCTGCACGCCTCTAAAAAGAAAAGAAAGAAGGAAAAATTGCTCTATTCAACAACCAAACGGTGATCTTTTGGGGTTTTTGGTCATTTCACATTAGGTTTATAAAGGAAACTGTTGGTTTCTTCTGTTTTACTCAATTTTTCTTTCTGTCTAGTGGCAGCTAACAAACCCACCACTGTAGTTTTTAGGTTGTTGAGATGGTCTCAGCTCATTTTCTACGAATCTCAAGCAATTATTGGTTCCATATTCCTGCAAAAGCTCTAAACATTTCTAACGAGTACAGTCTGGGAGAGGGAAAGTGAAACTAGTATTTGGTCCTTTAGGATTGGAGCCCGTTTATCGATAAAAGTTTATGACATGCACGTTTCCAGGACTAATTATTCATAGAAATAAATGTGCTTGCATAGAGAACTAAATTGAAAAGGCTTATTATTGAACTGCTATGACGGATATAATGGCGACAGCAGCTAACCAATTTTTTTCCCCTCTTTTGATATCTAGTAAAATTACTGGTCAGAGTGCATGTGACTGAGAGCCGCAATTGTATCTGGTATTTTGTCGTGACTCTGCAACACTGAGTGCAGCCCAGACAAAGAGGCTGACATCCGATCATCAGGGCTCAGTGGCTGCACAGGAACATGTTTTTAAATGGTGAAGGAGGGGCACAACACAGGGCCTCGAGTTACAACAGACATTTATATCGTGGAAATTTAATGTGCTTGGCTGGCCCCTCTTTTTCTTTTTTACTATTTGCCCTAGTTTTGTTCATCATTTGGGCTTGAAAATAATTCCTTATGTTGTGCCCTCTTGTTAACAGTCCCTATAAAGCTTTTAGGTCTTAATTCTCTCTCCATTTCTGGGAACTGCTTTGGTTTATTTGCTCTCCTACACATTAAAGTGGACAGCCAAAGGAAGCCATCTCTGCCGTTTTATTTATTATACATCCAAAGCTGCAACTTAAGTGTGTCTAAATGTCCTTGGAGTCTGAGAGCAGGCTGCTGAGAACGTCAACTATGCTAAGGATAAACTTTGAGATCGATTTCCAGAGGTAGGGTAACACTAGTCGCTGCTCAGGGCCGAGCAGCCCGGCATTGTTGGAGCCAGGTTGCTATGACGGCGTGGGTGTTTATTTATCATGCGCTGCCTTAGAGAGAGAGAGATTTCTATGGGTGTGGGGGGGTCTGTTTGAAGCTTTCAAATAAGTAAAGTTGAGGGTTGCCACCAACTGTAAGGGGTGTGAATAAGCAAGAATTTGTGAAATGCAAGTCATCATGTGTTTTAACACTGATGATGCATAACTGCGGCTTTCCTTCATATTAAACTCTACTCTTTTAACGTCTTCCCCTCATTGAATCTGCATTTGTCAGCAAAACTTTTCAAATGGTTTTATGTTTGTAAACTTCAGAAGAAGCGGATGGTTTATTCCAGTAGCAGTGGTGGTAATTGTTGTTGGGGGGGGCTTTGCTCACCAGGTAGAGTCTGGTAAAGTTGAGGGATGAAACCAACTTTAAGATGTGTGAATAAGCAAGAATTGGGTAATATGAAATGTTATATCCCAATACATCGACATAGAAAATCTATTGCTATATTTGTAATAGTTGTAGGGTAGGGTGCACACCTTAGTGTATCAAACCTCTATGCTTTGCGTGATGTAGTAGACACAAGCACTGTAGGGGGGTTCAGGTCATATCCTCGCCCAGAAAATGTTGATATTTGGACTCTGAAATGCTTTTTAGACTTAGATTTTATTTTGGCATTTTGTACACACAGGTTTATACAAAAAGAAATTTCGTTTAGTACAGCTCTCTAGACTTTTTCATTTTTTTTAAAGTGCAGCCTTGATAAAGGTAAGCAGCAGTGATAAAAACACAGATGAAAAAAACACTGTGGTGGAAAAAAGTGATGTAAACATTCGACTGTATAGTTACAGTTTCAACATTCAGGGTTTTTTGTGTTGGTTTTTTTTATAACCCATTTTATATAACATTTAGCGGTCCTATGGCAGTGGGGAAGAAGCTGTTCTGGAATCTGCTGGACCTTCATCCAATGCTGCAAAGTCTCTTCCCAGAGGGCAGCAGGGAGAACTGTCCATGGTGGGGGTGTGAGGGGCCATTTATGATGTTACGGGTTTGGGACACCAAAGGCTGGGATGAAATGTCTTTAATGGAGGGAAGAGGAGCCCCGATGATCCTCTGTGCTGTTCTCACCACTCTTCTCGCCTTCTTTCAGTCTGAGGCGCTGCAGCCTCCACACCACACAGTGTGACAGCTGGTCAGAACGCTGTCTATGGTGCTTCTGTAGAACGTGGTGAGGATGGGTGGGGGCAGGTGGGCTCTACTCATCCTCAGCAAGAAGTTCCTGCATTTTGAGGTGGAATGCAGCTAGCTTTTTGTCTTCATTGCACAACATTTGTCCTGATTATGGGAAGTATGTGCACTTGACTAGAGTTGGAAATTGCATAAGGAAGACATAAGATAATTTTTTAGTTACAATATTATGTTTTCTCGGTTAATTCAAACAATCAGAAAGTGCAACTTAAACCTGCTGCTAAAGGTGAAACTTGATTGTTACATATACAACAAGCTGAAAGATGAAAAACTGAAAAACAGTCTACAAAGGCTACAACACACTCTGCAGCAAACCAACAGGGGAGAGAGTGTAGCCAGGACAGCTTTTATTTTTGTGTATCTACTTTAAGAATACAGCCGACACTGAAACTAATTCTGAAACTTAACTGTCACATTTTCATGTATCTTAGTACATTTTGTAAATGTAAGCTGATGTGTTACACAAGCAGATGAGTTGCGCCGAAAGGCAGCTATACCAGTTGTAAATGTCCAAAGGGCAAAATAAGCCTACTGTTATCCACAAAGGAAATCCATTTATCGAACTTTTGGGATCAAAGACAAATTTTCTTAAAGACCCATGAAAAAATGGCAGCATCTGTTTGACATTTGCTACGGATTTAGTACAGATCGCGCCTAACCGTACGTTAGTTGTTGTTTTTCCCACATTCCACAGACAGTATTGCCCCAAAGGAAAAAAGAAACCCTCGAAAATAATTCTATAGTTATCAGATATTCAATGAGTTTTCATAAACTTTTCATAGTTACAAGCTTACCTGCTTGCAAACAGCGCAACATGCTTGTTCACACGAATGAAGTTGTCCGTATGGACATTGGATATTCAACATATTCCTGAGGAAAATTAGGACGTCCCAAAGCCGTACATCCCAAAAACAGGGCGTACAAATTCTAATATTGTTAGTACAGGGCGTACAATGTACAACCATATGCATTTCCAGCTAAAAGCCTGATATCTCTGGAAAACCTCTCAAGATGATGTCATTATTCCACTGCAGCTTAAAAACACGCTCCTTGTTGGTGCACTGCTAACTAGTGGCAGGGAGTTTAAGTTATATAAAAGGTAAAAAGGAAACTGATGCTTGCCCATAATTGCTTCATATATTTAAAATCCATTCGGCTTTATTTTTAAATTGATGCAAATATGCTCTAATAAAATACTGTGGTATTTAACAAAATAAGTTTTTTTCTTGCATGCCTACAACTTCCTGATCTATGTATTTGCATATGTGAATGTGGCTGCAACCTGTTGCTGAAAATCAGGGTAGTAATTATATGATGATGGTCCATGTCTGATCTAAAATAAGGGGTCTGCATATGTATGCAATGCTGTTTGATTTTAAAATCAACCTGCAAGATAATTTGTAAATGCATTTAATGCATAACAATGACCCAAAAAAAACCACAGGGAGGTGGTGCAGCTGTAGTTTGTGAGTGCAAGTCATCAGGTGTTTTAACAATGATTATACAAAATCGCTTTCCTTTATTTTAAACACTACTCTTTATCACCTTAACGTCCTCTGTATCCCTCATTGAATCTGCATTTGTTAGCAAAACCGCAAGACAATTCAGTACAGATGTGTGAAATGTTTTCAATTAATTTGAATCACTGAATAAAAGACCCAGACACTGCTTTCTGCAAAAGGATGCCAAATATATATATATATATATATATATATATATATATATATATATATATATATATATATATTAGGCTTGATCCGATCCACGTATCGGATCGGGACGCCGATATTGGCAAAAAAATGCGTATCGGCAAAGCATGTAAAATGCCGATCCAGTTTTTAAAAAAAAATCTGGTCCGTATTTTCCAGTTTCGCCGATTGAAACGATCCATTCCACTATTTTG
>NW_015150546.1:1550943-1565410 GCF_000732505.1 Cyprinodon variegatus
ATATCGGTATCGGATCGGAAGTTCAAAAACAATATCGGTATCGGATCGGAAGTGCAAAAACTTTAATTCAAAGAATCTCAGATTTTGTATAGAGAAATATGCCCTCAGCATCACACATATTCCACCGTACTTAGCGGTGGAGAATGAGGTGGTTAGGTGATTGCTTAAATGCTCAGTCTCTACTGGCTATTCATTCATCTTTGTCAGATATAAAAATAACCAGTTATTGTGAAGGAAGCTAAATATAAGCAAAACTAAGTTCTGTGTTTATAATGGCAAAACATTTTCATGCTGAAATCTCATTATTTACAAGTTTTTCATACATAAAAACGCAACAATACGAGCTAGATCTGCCTTGTATCTTAAATGCCATATAAGCCGTGTGTTTTTCTCATGGTTTCCAGTCTTCAAGACCAAACCCGAAATCTTTGCTGCAGAGCAAAGTGCTTTTTTTTCTCCTCCTGTTAGCTGTCCTTAGTTCCCCTGCTGTGAAGCTTTGTGGTCAGCCGTGCTCATGCTTTCAGAAAGCCTTATGACTCACACTCCTGATGTGTTTTATATTCCTTTGTTGCCATTCAAGGGGATGTGAAATGTTCTAATTAATATCGGTGCTCAAAATTAACAGATTTCCTATTTCCTAGGTTCCAGACTAAGAAAACCTCCTAATCGGACTTTGTAATCTTACAGTTTACTTTGTAAGATTTTTTTATAAATGAGCCTAGCCTGTCCTGCATTCATTTTTTAGCAGAGGAATATTGGAAAACTAATTGTCCCAGAAAGATGCAGTTTTCTGTAGGCGATGCCCTGTAACCCAGCAAGGATGACCAAGGGGCTGATCTCAAGTGAAACCATAAATGATTTCTACACAAGTGTTTCTACGTCACTTTCATTTCTACAATGGAACATCAGCCTTGATTGGCTTGTTTGGCGTTTTATTGCACCATCTCACTTTTCCCCATGCACGCTTGCATGGAAAGTATACTTTGAGAGTTAGCTATCTGTTTCTTTTTTACAGTCTAACATTAACACTTACAACAGAAGGCCAGACATTCATTGCTTAAATCATCAGAAGTGCATTTATTATGCAGCTGTGGATGAAGGACGTTCAGAAAGACTGAGAAAACATGATGTTACAAGCTGTTTGCCTTTGAATGGGGTTTGACTGAGGAGCCGTTACCATGGTTATAATACAGTACATCTCTTCAGAGTAACAAGCCTTTGCTCTAAAACTGCAGCTGGGCATTGTGATGAAAATAAAAGCTTGAGCCAGTCAGAACTAGGGTGAGGCATGTCGCTGAGAGGGTTCTTCATTGTGTCGTGAAGAAAAAAGCGAACATCTGGAGTCACTGAGAAGACAGTTTTTAGAACGGACACCACGCTGATGAGATGACAGTATCTCTAAAACTAGCGATTTTCATGCTAATTCATTTTAGAATTTTATTTTGGAGGGCCATCTTTCAACATTGTTCGCTCAGGATCTTGTTTACCTCTAAAGAGACCATTACCCATATATTTTACTCTTTTAATGGAAAGGGAAGGTTATTGCTGGACCGACAGTAAAGCCAACTTCATTTTAATGCATTAAGCTGGCCAAGTTTGAACCATAGGCTACTAACATAAATTTAGGTAATTTTACACAAGAAACACCAAGCACTGAAAGTCTAAAATGGAAAATAGGATTTTTTTTCTCGCTTTCAGCTTGGCCCTTTCTAAATGTCTTTTTTTTTTATTTGCACATCCAGCAACAGTGGTGTTTAGCTTGCTGTGTCCGTCCTCATGTCTTTCTATTTTTTCCGTCTCTCTGCCACCGCTGACTCACCGCTGGAAAGAATGAACTTCATGCTCTGGTTCTGAAAGCCCTTTCAAGATAAAGTGCCGGCTTGCTGTTACATTTACTTTTAACTGTTTGACTTTTCCTTTTTATTCGCCAATGGCTTTCACAGGTCGAACACTTGTATGCATGAATGCAGTGTTTGTTTTGTCTTGAAATATAATTGCATATTTGTTTTTACAAAAGAAGAAAAACTACCGTTCAGTTATGAAATTGGCACTCTCACATCAAATGAAATGTGCAGGTGAGGATTATGAATTGAATAATGTTGATAATACACATGTTATAAGACGGCATTGAACTTTTAACGGAAAAAAAGTAAAAAAAAATGTGCAGTTAATACCAGATATGTTAAAAGCTAATACAGCCTTTCAGTTATTAGGAGGAAAGATCTGCACCTAGAGTGCTACTCCAGCTTCACACATGGGGTGGGAGACATTGTCCAACAGTGATGTTGATCTTTTTTAAGAGGCCTTATGTCTTTCTCCCCCTATGGTGGATTAGGGTGCCTCCTAGAACAGAGCCGACCTCCTTCATGAGCGTTTTTAACCTCTTTGTTCCAGTTATTAACAAGTGGCGCTCCAATAAACTACACCATAGAACAGAGGTGACCAATTAAAAATGAGCGGAGTCCGAATAAAGAAAATCAACTACCAGTAAAGGTCCGGAGACGTTTTTAATTATAACATGTTACTTTAAAAAGAATTAAACACTGAAATAAAATGAGGTGTTTATGCATCCATGTTATACATTGACTTTTTAAATTAAAAAAAGAAGGAAAAAAAAATCTGAAGTGTTTGTTGAAGTAGAGAATAACAATCATTCAATTTCCTAATTCAAATACTTTATAAATAACCTGAACTGACTTATTTTTTCCTTTTTTATGGCTTAATGAGAGAAGTGGGCTTTAGGCTTACCTGCAAGGCTTTGATTGATGCAAAGCCATTCTAAAGCACATATCAAGGTGCTCATTCGTGAGCCTGGATTGATATTATTTTTGATGATGTTCATGGTGGAGAATCCTGCTTCCTGGCAGCAGGTTGAGCCAAACATGCTCAAAATGTGCAGGGTCATCTTTGAGCAAACCATTTCTTTTCTTTCACCAGTTCACTATAGTTCTTCCAGCAGTCTACACTTTCTCTGCTTTCTTTTTCTCATCATCATCTTCCCCTTTCCCACCGCCCAGCCTGGCACTGGTTTGCCTGCTGTGTCTTAAAGTTGCTAGCAGCAGCAAGCAACCCAGACTGACACAGCTCACTGGCTAATTTGTATCACATGTAGCCTTGTCCGGGACGCTCAAGAGGGCTTTACCGTACAAGTACAAGTTAGACACTGAAATCGGACAACATGCGGTAATTTATAATCCGTGACCTCTGCTATAGAAGATTGCTGATGCTACCACATATCAAAAATAAAGAGTGCTAAAGATTTCAATTTGACAGGAAGTAGTCTAACTTTAAAAAATATTTTGAGAAAAAAAAATGTCCATTTAAGCATATTCATTCTTTATTTATGTCCAAAGGGCTCTCCTTGATGTGATGTGCAGCTCACATTATAATTAAATATATACAAGTTCAGGTAGTCTAGTCTCTGTAACAGAAACAGCTGATTTTAAGGCTTTTCAGCCACCATATTAGCAGGTGTTATCAGGTAATCAGTGCTTTTGATCAGCAGCACCTGGCTGCTTTATCACCTCCTCATTTCTGAGACGGTAAAAGGTCTGAACTTGTTTTTTCACTGCACTGCACTGCTTCTGCATTCTGGCTCAGGCTTTGCTAGATAAATGCAAGTGCCAATAATTCAATTACAGATGGTGGTAAATGACATTGCTCTACACCCATTACAGCTGGAGGAACCTCCACTGGCTGCAGTAATTTGTGTCATTAAAGGATTTTAAACGGTAGGAAGTGGCAAATAAAAAGACTGATCACAGTTCAATGTTCTTAATGCCAGAAACAGTTCTGTGACTTTTTATTAAAATCTTTTTTTTAGGGAGGGGTTAGTTGCTGTTTTATTTAGTTTAACATGTTCACCTGCTGAACTGAATCTTGATTAGATTTTATATTATTTCAGTAGGATTGATTTCAAAGAAGTTTAGCTTAATTTAGCTCTTCCTTAAACACTACATTGCATTGATGCTTGTCTGTTTCATCTAGTAATTCAGTTACACAATGTAAAGAAGTGTTTTTGATGACATTTTGCTTCAAAAACATCCAAATCTGTATTTTTTCTCATGTGCAAAAAACAATGAATAAATAAAATTGCAGATTTATGGTTTAAACCTGTAAAGTGCTAATTACTATCCTTCAGACTTGGTATAAACTGTGGATGTATACACATCATATTTCTCAGTGGGCTGGATATAACCAAACAGAAATTTGAGTAAGGCCTTTAAATACACTGCTTTTGTGGCTCAAAGGGTAGAAGTGATCACTGAGTCATGACTTCTGGGGGAAGCTTTGTCTCATTTCTCATGAGTTTTACCTAAGAACAAGTAACCTCTTATAGATCAAATAAAAACAATTCTGCATTAAAACTATAGGCATGTTGTAGCTAGAAACGCAAGTAATGATTATTTTGTAAATCGATTAATCTTAATTAATGATCAGATTTAAAATGTTCCTTAAAGATGTTTTACAGAATTAAACCAGGTTAAACAAAAAGTTTTCCATTTGTGGAATTCTGGATAGAGCATACTGACAGATGAAAACGTTTTTTTTTTCTATCGAAGCAAAATATTAATATATATTTTTACAGTTTTCTTATAATAGCTAATCTAAGTCAGTCACTCTGTCAGCTAAAGGCACGTCTTAGAGTATATAATCCATTTAATGATTAACTGATTACTAAATCAGTTGACAATTATTTCAATAATCGATTAATCACGATCAACGTTGTGCGAGTTCATAATTAGAAGAAGCTCAAACTTGAGTTCACTCAGATGAAAATGAGCTTGCTCACGTTCATAGTTCACTTTTTCAAAAATGAACTAAGTTCTTAAACCTATAAATTAACTAGTTCAGCTTCATTTGGTAAATCAACATAACCTCGTATTTCACAATCTAAATGCGTTAACATGATATAGAAAGAAATGGTCAAAATGCTCAATGCAGTCAGGGTGCACTGTATGTACTGTGAAGCCTTTATTTAGCCAAATTACACAGAACTTCAGAAACATACAGGTACATTCAGGTTCTGCTGAAAAGATCTGTATCCAAAATGATTTCTTACCTTCCACACTCAGTGGTAGATATTTCCCTAGATAGCCCCGATGCTTTAACTCAGTGTGTCGCATTAAATTTGAAGTGGACTTGGCTGATATACAAACTTGGGGGGCATAGTTTGCGCAAATAGGTGAGTTTTTTTTCCTGACTGAGTCTTCCTTTGTTAGTTAATAAAATTCTGCTAAAGTCCTTTTCAATCTGGTATCAGAAATACTAGTGGATGAGTCTGAATCGCGCAGACTAATATTAGCAGTAAACATGCTGGTCCGTCATGCCTAACATTATCCAATTAAAAGTGTCGTTATCAATTAAATGCGAACCTGATCTGTGTTTCGCTAATTATTCTCAAAATGAACATCGCACTTGTTCACGTTCATTACTTTAAAACTGATCCGTTCAGTTCACAGTTCACTAAAAAATATGAACAGATTTAGAGAACGTTCATTCAATGCATCCAAGTACAACACTGATCATGATTAATGTGATTGTTTCAGCTCTAGTTGTAGCTACTCTGGAGCCCCAGTTAGAAGTAAATTTTAGCTGCTTTACAGTCTTTAGTGTGTCTGATTTAAAGTCTTGGTAAAGTTTCTCTGCATTCCTCCTGATTCGACGACTCTTCCTTGACTCTGCTGCCACCAGAGCTTTAACTCTAGTTGTTTTGCTGCAGTCCTGTGATATACAATGAATAGAGTTTGTAGACATCCTTCCCTTCTTTGCTGATTTGTTGACGCAGTTTGTTTAGTTCATTTGTGACTAAGAGTTTTAAAGGATCCGTCCATTTGCCTAGCTACAGGATTTATCATTCCGTTTGTGTCCATGTGAAATCTGAGCACCATATTGTGTAATGTGTGTGCTTGATTATACATATAATGGCATTTTAGATCAGTATATAGGCATAACTGCTTTGTAGATGGATATGCAGCGGTGGGTTTAGCAAGCAGCTTTAGTAGCATAGATTTTTTCTGAGGTGGTTTCAGATGAGGTTTTATCTCATTAAAAAGACAAAGCATTGCTTGTCTAGATGTCCCTCCATGTTCATTTCCTATTTTCTCATTCTCCGATCTCAGGTACACCCAGCCATGATTGAGGACAAGGGTCATCGTGTGACCGACTACTTTGTGGTTGCGGGCCTGACCGACAAGTCCACCCCCCTGGAGCAGGACCTGTCAGAAACCAAATCCAGCGGGCCCAAAGCGCCTATCACAGACCTGGCTGTTATTAACAGGTCAGCGGGTGAAACGGTCCCTGAGGGCTTTACCTGTATTGAGACCACCTACAGCGGCCAGCCGGCCAACCTCAACCATGGCAGCCTTAAGAGTCCAGAGCTCTTTCTGTGCTACAAAAGAGGTCGGGGGAAACCTCCGCTCATTGACATTGGGTGAGTCGGAAATTTGTTCTAGAAAGTTCTACTTTCTATCTATTCCACACTCTCAGATTATAAACCACACATTTCCATTAAATATATAAGGATTATAAAGAAGAAATATGAATGGTCTAGTCTATTTTTAAATTAAGAATCACATTACCAGGATTGCCCCGAAGCAACTGTTTGATTTCTAAATGTCCTACTCAAAGTTCAAGCCTCAGTCCAACTGATAATTTGCTGGGTGACATAAAAGTTGACCCGCACAGATTCTTTTGATTCACCCGACTGAGCCTAAGCTAAACCCCAAAGAATAAGAGGGATGGGGGGAGCAGTGGATATGTTGATGTGTGAAACTCCTAGAGACACAACAACAACAAAAAACTGATATTTTACATCTGTTTTGTGAGGCTATCCCCTCCAATCCACCCAAAATAGAGGTTCCCGGTTCTTAAACGACTTGTTACGAATCAGATGTGAATACTTCTTTGGAATAATTGCATTTAAGGAATGGAGGATTTGTAAATTATCTGCCAATAAACACTCAGTGTGAGGTTTTTGTCTTGAAAAGATGATCCAAGTTATAGTCTGTGCTTCATGCAATGGAAATAGATTTTAGAACTTAGTTTTAATCAGAATCAAATGGTGAATCAAATGGTGTTTTGAATGAATGTCAGATGCCATTGGGCTTCACTTAGAAATATAAAACCACTTGAGGCATTCTAGGTCTCCATACTCAAGTTATACTAAAGTCTGCTTGTTTGTCCCACCAACAAAAACTGGGATTTCCAGTTAAGCGAAGTCTGAAATGGCATAACGGCTGAGAACCTAGGCACTTCTTATCAACATCTAAGGTTAAAAAGTATAGTCAGTTAAACTCAAACATGTATTCTACTTTAGATCCCCCCTAACTGCGAGCCAATTGTTTAATGCATTGTTTCCTTTCATTAATTGTGCAGCAATAGTCACCTTGTAAGGTTGCACAGAACGTAGAGATTAGAAGCACTGTATTATATTTCCTTTTGTAGAGAGGATTCATCTGTACCTTTTTACAGCAGGAACCTTTTCTCTGAGGTCGACTAGCCTTCTAGGGCTTATTCAGCATCCATTGCTTTTCCTACTTTCTACCTGGATAAAATGCGCTTCCTTCACATAACACTTTAAAGGTATAGTGGAGGATTTCCCCAAATTTCTGAAAGGAACCTTCCTCTCTACTTTAAAAAAAAAAAAAAATGCACATGCACACCCTATACTTGCTCCCGAGAGGGAACGCCAATTAAATGTATGCGAGAGCATGCACAAGCCCATTTCTCAATGTTTAACTAGCAGTGATGTAAATGGGATTCCTCCAAATAGCATGGCAAACTTTACCTGCCGAGTAAACACTTTGCAACCGAGGCATCAGTGGGAAGCCCCACCAAAATCTCCCAAAAAGCACTCTGGTCTTGTTTCTCTCTTTTGAGGCCTTTCTCTTCTTCTCATACACTTCATAGACACTTTTTCTATTTCCAATGAAACACGGTAAGAAAGGCGAGCTTCAATGACTGGCTAAAACCATAGCTCACCATACATACACCTGAAAGTATCAACAGAATGGTTGACAATTAGGAGAACCACTTATTTTGATGGTCCTTCCGGAAGAAGGACATCCTCCCCTATAACTTTTAAGATTAAGGCGATTTTACCTGTCCCCTTGAAAATGTGATGGGACGGGACAGAAAGGCCTCTGTCTGTTACTCCTCTGCCTTAATAAAAGTCGAAATCAGCTGAAGAACAAAAATGTGTTTTCTTTCTCAGAGCTTCAAGATAAGATAGCATTTTTGTGTTTGCAGCTCTGTTTTGGAAGTTCTTGTAGATTGTTTTTGACAAATCATCCCGGTAGAAGCTTTATTGTTGTCTGGTGTCCAACAAAGGCTGCTGTAGGAGAGATTGATCATATACAGAGACACCTTCTATTAGGCTCTTATGATAAATACATGCCCTGGTCGAAGAAGTATGTTCTTGAACCTTAAAGGCTGAGTTACTGTTGCGCTTTGGAGTATTGTGCCGGTGTCTTTGAACAGAACAGGAGCCTGATCAAGTGCTGCTGGCGTTTATACTTAATGTGGACGCTGCTACGGTATTCCTCAAAAATATAGAGGACAGTAGAGGACAGTGGAAAGGTAGTGAGAGAGAGAGGGGAAGTGCTTCACAAACACCAAATTGACTGCATTCCCTACCCAAAACATTGTTTCTTATAAAATTTTTCTGTTTCTTGCAAAGCAGAGTAAAGCCATGAGTATGAAAGCACCTTTTGACCTCTTTGTAACAGACATACAACCATAATTTTTGTTTTGTATACACTCTGTGTATAAAAAAAATGACAATAAAATTTGTCTAAAACTAATACGTTCTGTTTTGTAATTTTCCGTCTGTTCTTAAAGTATTTTATGTGCATGTTCAAAGCTCATCTCATTCATCTTGAACGAAGCGGTGCATATGCAGTTTGCACAAAGTCAGAAAAATACTGAGGTATGTGAAAACGTGCATACTCATCCCATGGAAATGGGACCACAGTCACCCAGTGGCTTTTGTTGAAAGCAGTCTTCAGAGCATCCATTATTCAAACTGAAATCAATTGGATTTTTTTTTATTTATTTTTTTTACCAACAACGTTGACACTAGCCACTTAGAATCTATGACTATATAGGTAAGACGAACGTTAGAGACTCCTTTTCTATTTTGGATCTTTAATTATCTCCAGTAGAATAGAATAGAATTCAACTTTATTGTTGTTGCAGTGTCACGAGTACAAAGCAACGAAATGTGGTTTGCATCTATCCAGAAGTGCTATACAGGATATAGATATTATTACAGGTGTATGCACAAGCAAAAAGTAATAGTTAGGGACTGTAAAAAGTTGTATATAAATATGAATATGGGAGCTACATGCATAGCTTATACACTAACCGGACAAATTAGTTTCATTAGAATACCAACGGTTTATTAGTAAGTATATTGAAATAAAACATGTCATTGTACAATTATTATTATTTCTTTTTTTGTGTTGCATTTTTGTGAATAAACAAGTGGGGAAGAATATTGACCCTTTTATGATTCATTATCTTAAATGAGCAATTTCTTGTTAGACAAAGTTGGGTACGGTAAGACTTCTTATTACCATGGTGGAAATTAACCTCTGAAAAATGCCTCGGTAAAGGACAGATGAAAATGTCGTTTTATTTATTCCTTTGTGAAAAAACGATGCTTACAACTTCCTTTATCTGGCGTCAGTAGATCAGACCCTACATGGGTTAGATGCCTTCAAAGTATGTGACAGCTGCGCCTTTATTTTGGATTGAGCAAAATGAGGATGTATCATGATATAAGTTTTGGCCACATCATCCAACCCTACTCTGCATAGGTAACTATTCAGTTTGCATAGCTGGATTTAAATACTATGGTGGTTCAATAAAGGGGATCCATTTTGGCTATTTTTATTGTTTTTGCTGTAATAGGAGTGACCCTCTAGGAGTCACATTATTTACTGAAACTGTACAGTTGTCTAAACCAAAGGAGGAAATGCACACAACTGCAGCTTTCTAATTCTTTTTTTATCTCTGCAAACAACAGTTTCATTAATAACCTTTTATTTGCTATCAAGCAGATTTGCCTTATCTCAACTTAGATTTATCAGTAGTGTTTTAGATTCCATTTGTTCAGCATTTTTTAGTTTTAAGTCCTATCCCCCCTTGCTGACAATTGTTAAACCTTATACCAGTTCTTTTGTAAAAGAATAAATTTAAAGTTTTTTAGACTGTGAATCATTTATTCCTCCTTCTGTTGCCTCTTCTTTCAGGCAAGCATTCCCAACCCCAGGGCTCTGGAGCATCTTGTTCTGCCTTGCCTATTAGTAGGACATTTTTGTTGCCTAAATGAGAATTTGTTGGCAACTGTTCCTTCCTGGCCTCTCTAGGTTTGTCCTCCAGTCTTTTCAGAATGAATGCAGTGTTTCAGTACTTTTATATCAGCCGAGGCTGGCTTTCATGCCGGCTTACGAGTACAAAAGGAAGTGTGTTTAAGCCTTAGTGTAGAAGGCTGCTGTAAGATCTGTTGGCCTCCCTCATGGTGTTGTCCAGACGGAAGAAGAGGACAAGAAGCATGCAGCTATATAGATGCCCTTGAGTCATGAAAAAATCTAACACATGGTTTGCTTTCATGGCTCCATGCAAGAAGGATTAAAGCAAGGAGACACAGTATTTACAAAGGTTTTACATTTTTTCATCCTGTTGTGAGTTGGATGTGAGGATCTCTTGTCTTGCTTGAATGAGTCAGTGGAAATTTGCTTGAGTCGCTGAGCAAGGAGAAGGAAATTTACTGCAATACAGAAAAGGAAACGAGCTTGAAAATTTAAGTCAGTGCTGTTGACCAGAAGAAAATGGAAAACTCCTCGCCGTTTAAGTTGTTGCTGATTCAAGAACAGTTTGTTTTCATAACCAGGGTAGTTTTGTGGAGGGAAAGGCTTTGGAAAAACAAGGGCCATTTAAAAGAGCGATCGGGTAGAAATCTCTCCCAAAAAAACAAAAAACAAAAAAAAAAACTGGAATGGGAGTTTATATCAGCCATCTTTTGACTCCTTAGAGCCTGAGCTTTAACAGAAGTTCAGTATTTTCCATGGAAATGTTAGGATCTCTGAGCTTTTGCTGTTTTTCTGGTGTGAGTGAGCTTCCTGTCACAGAGAGGATCTTTGCTGGTAGCTGTGCCGACCAGTGTTGCTGCACACCTGAAAACATTTCTCATTCAAGATGACTAGCACATATATATATATATATATATACCGTATATAAGAAGGTGAAGGATTGTCTCTCTTCGCCGTTTGATTACCCCTGATGACAATCCGTGAACCTCAGTCTGTCTCCAATCTTCATGAAAAAGGTCTAACCTGTGTGCAGCATTGCTCGGTTTTCATCACCTGCCTGCCCACATGTCTCTTGCAAAGACCAACAATCTCAGATCTTACTCACATTCTCCTGGACCCCTGGGGTTCTGTCTGCAAAGCCTGCTGAATCAAACCCCAACAGATTCTTGCTACCTCCCCTTCATCCCTGAAGTAAGCAAATCAATCAGTCATCAGTTGTCATCAACCAACTCCTTCCTGATCAGCCTGTTTTCTCCCCTCAGACCAACCAAAAAGTTAAACTGACTTCCTGCAGTTCTCCGCTTCCAGATTCTTGTCGCTTTTTGTAATTAAAAAATACCAAACCTCTCTGGTTCTCTGTGATTCTGCATGCTGGTTCAAAAACTACCAGCCAATATTTTAGGGGAAAACATTTAAACCTAGCCACATATGCTGAATGTTGAAGTGTTGTATTTACTTTAGATTAAAATGTAAAGCTGCTGCTCCTAAATGACACATCTCATACATTTTAAAATTGAGCTTCAACTTTTTTTAATGGCTTCCAGAACATTCACAGTCTTTTGGAAGTAGTAAAGTTGATGTAAGGATCTGCATTTTCCAGTAAACTAAGCACTGATGGTGCTGTGTTCATAATGCAAAATCCAAAGTAATAACATTGATTGTTATTCGAAGAGCATCAACTCTGCAATCAAGGGTCTTTCTAATATACATATAAAGATTTCTGCATATCCTCACAGGATGCAGGTCACTGGCTTTAACCTGAGCTGTGCAGACCTGTCTGTTTGAAGATATACCATCCATACATCCATCCATTATCTGACACGCTTGTCCCAATTGGGGTTGTGTGGGATGCTGGTGCCTATCTCCAGCAGTCAATGGGCAAGAGGCGGGGTACACCCTGGACAGGTCGCCAGTTCATCGCAGTTGAAGATATACTTTTTCAAAATTTTTCAAAAAATTGGCTTTTTTTCCATCATGTTCTGTTTTATTTAGGGTATTTAATTCATGATTAATCTCAAATAGTAATGCACCACAAATCTGTTCACTCTCTGCCCTGGAACTGTTGGTATTTCCTCGAATACACCCTAAAGATTCAGAATAGTTCAAAGGAGGTTCTTAATCTCTCTAGCTCAGGCTGTGAAGCTGAATGTGAAGGATTGACCATTGTGAAAAGAATGGCCAGCCGTGGAGGCCCATAGATGGTAATAAAGGTGTTAGTGTGTGTGTTTGCACCAAAAGGAAGTTTCTGAGCCTTTTTTGAAGCTTCTTTTAGAAGCTAGCTGGTGCATGACTGGCACCTGTCCTGCTGTTCTGCAAACATTTTAGTCACCACATACAATCCAAATTTCAGCTTTGAAGCTTTTCCAATGTGAAACAGTAAGACATCTGACTAGATATGCTGCATTCTGAAATCCTCTTGTCTTAATGATTTATCTCAAAATTCTTAAATCTAAGGGTTTTTTTCAGCTTTCTTCTGTTGTGTATCTTATTTTGTCAAATGTAAAATGAAAATGTAATTCCCAGCATTATTCAGATTTTTTTTACATTTTTTGTTTTTTCAGAGTTCTCTATGAGGGTAAGGACCGTCTGATCCAGGGCTGCGAGGTTATTCAGGCCACACCTTATGGCCGCTGTGCTAACGTCAACAACAGCTACGCCAACTCACAGCGTATCTTCATCACCTTCCGCCGAGCCCCTCCGGTACAGCCTCAGAATTCCCTGGCAGTGACGGACATCTGCGTGATTATCTCCAGTAAGGGGGAAACGCCACCGCATACCTTCTGCAAAGTGGACAGGAACCTTAACGGTGGCATGGTAGGTCACAAATGTTGACCTCAGCTGACCTTTTCTGATTGACTCAGAGAGGAATCTGTGGTTAATTTGTATTTGAAAATCTTTCAGTGGGGCTCCAGCGTGTTCCTGTGCTACAAGAAATCAGTATCTGCGTCCAATTCGATAAGCTACAAAGCGGGTAAGAACCTCTTTAGGTTTTATGTTGTATGTCAGCAGTAGTTAATAGCCTACCTTATTTCTATCAGTTGTTTCTATTATTATAGATTATCATACCTTTCAAGAACTATCAATCTAATCTATAGGATTGTATCATCAAACTAGAGTAGTTTACTTATAGGCTTTAAATGCAACAATAAACCAGTAAAGTGATGATTTAGCCAGCACTACTAGAATGTGTGGTGTGCCTGCTCTTTATCTAATTACATAACTTAATTTTTTACACTTTTTTGTCTTTTTTTTAAGTCATCAGTAATTGATGAGTCAAATATTTAGTTTTACAGTTACTTCTTTAATGCAATTAACAATTCTGACTTTACACGTTTAGAGGTACATTTAGATGTACAACCAATTCCTATTTGATTTGTAATGCATTGGACACCAAATAAATGAATCAAAGACCAAAAACTTGGTTTTTAGAAATCTGTGTTAGAAAATGTATTGATTTTAATTGTTTTACATTAACTAATAGAGCTAATCAGAATCAGAAATACTTTAATAATCCCAGAGGGAAATTACTTTTGTTACACACTCCAGTTACAGTTTTACATGATATATACACACATCCAACTATACAATATAATAAAGATAAAAAAATAAGGATAAAAAGAGATAAAATATATACACATATAGCTCTTCTGTATATATATCTGTACGTATATCTATGCACGTAATCTATGTTAACTGGGATACAAAGAACACAGCAAGCCAATAGCTTTTTCGATGAATTGTAAAAAAAAAAAAAAAAACAAACAATGGATTTGCCTTGTGCTTAAATGTACAATTTCTAATAAAATATCTTAAATTATCACTCATTAAAATCTTGAAAATTAGGTAATTTAAAAATGGATAAACAGTGGGAACCCTGGCTTAGGTTATTCTTTGGTAAACTCCGTATTTCTTAAATATCAATTTTCATTTGAAAATATATTATATCTTTAAAAAGCTATATATATATATATATACACTATATTGCAAAAAGTATTTGCTCACCCATCCAAATTATTGGAATCAGGTGTTCCAATCACTTCCATGGCCACAGGTGTATAAATTCAAGCACCTAGGCATGCAGACTGTTTTTACAAACATTTGTGAAAGAATGGGTCGCTCTCAGGAGCTCAGTGAATTCCAGCGTGGAACTG
>NW_015150546.1:1565514-1587505 GCF_000732505.1 Cyprinodon variegatus
GGCCATCCTGCAGTATGGGGAAAAATACAAGCAAACTATTCAGTCAAAATTAGACAAACATCAGGAAATGAATACTAATCCTAACCAAGAAAACTGTAAAAGGGCTGAACCCCTTAATTGCTTTAAATTGAGATCAATCATATTGGTCTATTTATTTTTTCTTTTTTTTATTTTATATTGACACTACACTGTCACAAGTACAGTGCAACTAAATTAACTCTCTGCATCTTACCCTCGGTGCCCAGGGAGCAGTCTGGGGTTAAGGGTCTTGCTCAGGGAGCCAGAGTGGCAGTTTGTGGGAGTGTGTGGGACTCAGAACCTCTGAGACCCAAGCACCATGCTCTAACCACTAGGCCGCCACTCCCCCTAAAGGAGGTCACTACTCTATATCGCATCAGTAATTATTTTGTATGGAGAATGGACAAAGCCCCTCATGCACACTATCCAGCGTTGTGGAGGACCAGGGATGCACTGGTACTTTGTCAGAGGCTCTAGGAAACTTGTCAGTTCATAACCTCATACAAATATCAGAACAATTTGAAACCTTTTTTTTTTTTTTTTTTTTACATTTCTCATCAACCTTCTGAATGGGTCATTATTGATTCTTCCAGTAGAATATTGATCTAAAACAGTGGTTTTCCAACTCTGTCCTCAGAACTCTATCCTGCATGTTTTAGACGCATCTCTATTCTAGCACACCTACATCAAGAGATTGCATATCAACCTGAGCAGCCACCATGAGCTGCAGGGCAGGAAAACACCTAAAACATGCAGGAGGACCCAGTTTAAAAACCACTGACCTAAGACATCTGTAAACTCAAAGAAGGGATTCATCCATTGCTAAATTAACCTCTTTCATTGACAATCTTAGCAGAAGAGAAAAACCAGAATGTTTTGGGTTGAGTGATCAAAAACTCCATATATGGTTTTGATGCAAGATTATTCTACTGTTATAACATAGAGAAACATGGTTCAGGAGAAAAACGGTGGAAGAGTCAGAGCTTTTACAAAATGTAAATGAATCAATTGCTGACTACTGCCTTTTATATAACCGTTTAAAAAGAAAAAAAAAGACAACTAGTTATATGGCTCATGACTTCTGAATTAACAAAGAAACAAAACAAATTTTAAAAGAAAAACTGTAACTTTTAGCCACTAGAGTTGCTAAATCTATAACTTTCCGGTTTAGCTCCCCTGAAAACAACTGGTAACATTGATCAGTTTCAAAATGATAAATCTTCCTCAGTGTTTAAGACTCTGATAGAAGAACACTTCGGACCAACAGACTGAGAAGTCATGGAGTTAATAGTAAATCAAAGAGCACTTTCACCTCTCTAGATTAAATCTTATACCATAGAACTATAAATGGATCTGATCAGATGTCAGCTTTTTTGTTGCAATTAACGTTGTTGGTCCTTAAGGTCCCTGTCTCTTTTTTTTTCTCTTTTCAGTCATCTTATTTTTTATGTTATTAGATGTTTGTTTTTTTTGTCTCGTGTACTGCTCAAACGAGTGGTGCAATTAATAAAGTAGTCTAAGTCTGGTTTTGAAGGGGATCTCAGATTGTTGTAAAGCAGCACTGGGTCACATGACTCATTTTTGTGTTGAATCAACCTTCTCAAGTTACATGGCAACATTTTTTAAAAAGGGCAACCTTCAAGGAACATCGATACGCACCAAGTCCCTTATAATGATGCGAAAAGTTATATATTAATGTATTTCAAATTAAGTTTATACCTAATTTTTAATTCTGTAATACTGCAGGTGAAGTCATGCAGTGTTGCTTTTAAAGTGCAGATTTTATTTTATTGATTTTATTCGTTTGAAGCAGTCTTAAGAATCATACTTTTATCATGCAATGTATGAATTACACGCTTTAGTGTGAAACACGGCCACTTTGTTAAAGCAGACAAACTTTCACTGTTTTTCTCCATTCTCACAATCAGACATTTTTCTTGTTTTCTTAGCGTCATGTGACATTTTCACTGACTTACTACTTCCGGAACAGCTTGACCTATGAAATGATATATTGTGCCACACACGTATGAAGATTGTTGACACACAAACACACCCATGCAGCCCGGCTTTATCTTTTTCGGCCGGCTGTCTTCCTGTGAAGGAGCTGTTTGTTCTTCTCAGACAACTGCACTTCCTTACACGCCCATAATCCGAGTGCCTGCAGGTCTCTGTGTGTGTAAGCATGTTGGCACAGGAAGGTTTGTGTCATTAAGGCATCTCATCCAGGACTGACCTTGAACTTAGTCACTTCCATAAGTTAAAACCAGTGTAATTGATCTGTTGACTCATGATGCAGACATTTTGAGCTTTAGAAATGGTAATTTCTTTTCCTGACATTGTATTAGATCAGGTAAGGAAAGGAGGAACCTTGTCAGACCTGCTTCGCTGGTTATGATGTTATTTCATCATCACATTATAAGCTCTTACTTTCTTCTTTCTTTTCTTCTGCAGGTTTAATCTTTCGTTACCCTGAAGAGGATTATGAGTCTTTTCCTCTGTCAGAGTCTGTTCCTCTCTTCTGTTTGCCCATGGGCGCCAAGATCGAATGCTGGGCACCAAACACCCGTGACCCTCTGCCGGTCTTCTCCACGTTTATTCTGACAATCTCATCTGGGGAAAAGGTGAAGCAGAGGAACATGCAGCAATAAAGCTGCGAAGAAGCACAATAAAATCACCACTTATGTTGATAATTTATTATGTCTATTTTATTCATTTTTTAAACTTATTTTATGCACAGCACTTTGGTTACCAATGCGGTTTTTAAATGCGCTATAGAAGTAAAGTTGATTTGTCCGTCTGCCCTGCCAGGTATACGGTTCTGCCATCCAGTTCTACGAACCATACTCTGCTGATCTTCTGAGCGAGAAGCAGAAGATCCAACTGGGCCTGCTCACCCCGGTAGAGAAGAAGACGATCCCTGACCGCTCTGTGAACACCAACAAATGCATCTGTGTGCTCTCCCGGTGGCCCTTCTTTGAGTCGTTCCGCAAGTTTCTGATGTTCATCTACAAGCTCTCTGTCTCAGGCCCAAACCCACTGCCCATTGAAAAGTAGGGATCCTTTCAGTGTTGGTAAAGGCATTATAACTCACCTCATAGCAAAGCTTTTTTTAAAACAATTTCTGCTTGTTTCTCTCCAAAGGCACATCTCGCACTTCATGCACAACGTGTCGTTTCCTTCCCCTCAAAGACCCAGAATCCTTGTCCAGGTGAGTTGTCTCCATCTATTGTTTTTAATCATAAACAAGCCAAGGAATAAAAAAATAAAAATAAAGTGTTGTTCTAATTAAGCCATAGCTGTTAAGCTTGAGATAAGTGTTTCCACTGCAGACAAAAGGGTTTCAATCAGAGGAAATTCCATTCTCCAGGTACTAGCATGAGAAAATGAAGGTCTATTTTCCCACCGTTATCCACCAATTATGAATGTCTTATTACTTATTCTAACATTCCCAGATCATTTGTGGAAAAACATCCAGGAAAAATTTGGAGTCTTCCTACCTGGTTCCACAGTTCCCTTTAGTTATAATTGTGTTGGTCTTATGTAAGATTCACCAATCAGACAATTGGTGGCTAATTTCCAATCAGTCCAGCACTGATGTGCGTATCCAGATTTCAGTCAGATCCAGTTTCTCTTTCAGAGCAGAAACAACAAATGTTTTATACATTTCTAAGCAAATCTATAATGGCCTGAAGTTAGAAAACGTATCCCTCCTCTCTGTAATATTAAAAACCTACAAATAAAGTCAAGTCCGTCTTTATGGAAAAGGTGATCAATACAATTAACATTTAAAAATAGACATAACAGCATAGTTATTACTGTACAGACATAATCCTATTCATTCAAATAAAATAAAATACATTAAGAAAAAAATAAATGTTGATCTAAAATGTGAGTTATTTGAAGAATTGCAACATTTCTAGTTTCAGCCTGTGCTATGATGGATAAAACTCTTCAAACAGATAAAGTTGTTTTTATGCATTTAGCTTCCTGTTATTGGTTGTCTCCTTACAGCTGTAAACAGTAAATCCCACCAGTGATTCATTTTTTTTCAACACTTAACCTTCTTTCTACTTCCTCACTGAAGATTGTTATTGCCAGCGTGACTTTAATACACCTATGTATGTCAGATTCACATATTAGATAAGAAAAATCTGATTTTCTGAACAAAGTTGATTAAATTTTCCTTGCTAATATGTTCTTGCCTTGTTGGTTGACACCTTCTCATTCATCTTCATCCACAATAGTGTTAACATTTCGGTGCCTTTTTAACCTTTGCCCAACCTACAGAGCCTACCTGTCCATACAGTGAACTTGCATATTTCCTACAAGCTGCCATGTTGCTAACATGGTAGTAACTGTTTGGTTATTTATTTATTTTTTTATTCTCTATGTGTTCCAATTAAGGAGCTGTCAGACAATGCGTTTATTTTGTGCTTTCCTAACATAGACGTTGTTTCTTTTGCAGCTTTCGGCACATGACACTTTGATACTCTCTCAGCCTGTGTGTACTCCTTTACCCCTCAGGTAATAAATACTATGAATTTTTTAAACATATGCACTCAGTAAAACCTTTCTTAACTGTGCAGGGGCTCATAGGTAGCAGGATGTGATGTTTGGGTTAGTAAACCTATAAAAGTTGTGTCCCACAGGTGATATTTCTGTGATATATTAGCTGTGGGACACTACAGGTTATAAATTCCAGAAAAAATCAGTTTATGTCCAATTTTAAAAACATTTTTTTCTGTTTTTGTTTTTCAGACCATAGAGCAGAATAAAACCCGCTTGTTATGTTTTGATAATTGTCCAGCTTTAAGCACTTTTGACTGCAGCATCAATTTTCCTCAATCTATCCATGCCGTCACAATTCCATTCCTGTGCTCACATTTATCGGTTTTCTTTTTACCCGCTCGAAACTGATCTGGTTTCCCTCTCCGTCTTTGTCAGCGGGGCAGATTACGGCACCCTGCTGATGAATCTAGGTGCTGAAAACTGCGCCACACTGCTGCACTTTATCCTGCTGGAGAGCAAGATCTTGCTGCACTCGCTGAGGCCCGCCGTGCTCACCGGAGTGGCAGAGGCTGTGGTAGCTGTGAGTACAGTCTGATATCGTTCAGCTATGAGGATGGTTTAAATATAAAGCTAAATTGAAACCTCCCGTGTCGTCTGATGTGGCATCGCTGATGCATTTGAGCTGAAAAGCATGAGTAACCCTCGTCCTGTTTCAAATTGAAGCCTCATTTCTTCTGTTAACGCTGTCTTTAGCTCTACTGTATTCATGTGTTTGTAAATACAATCATGGTTTGATTATGGCTTGATTATCAGGATATAATCAAAAAATTCATTTTATAACAAAGATGTGAAAAATAATAGTTTCTTATCAAAGTTTGCAGGTAGTTTTTTTTTTTTTTTTTTTTACAGCTGCTATCTTTAGTCTGCTTTTGTAGGGATTTTATTGATGGACTAATGCAAAATAGTGCATGATTGTGAAATAGAAGGATAACTTTGCTTTTTCAGGCTTATTTTTAGACAATAATAAAAATCTAAAAATAATCCTGTAGTTTTTGTATTAAGCCAAGCCCTGAGTCAACACTGGGAATCGCGGGGTGTGTCTGAAAATCTTCCTTGTTCTTAGGAAACAGCCCAACCTCAGGAAGATTACATGAAGGCAGCATTTAAATAGATGATCAAGTCTTGACTGAAATTTAGAATCAGACTTCTGTCTGGACTTTGAAATGGCCGTTCTAACAGATGTGTCAATTTAAATTGGCTCCTTCTCATGTCTTCATGCTCTTTATAATAACCTATAATATAATAATAATTTAACTTTATTGATTTATTTAATTTACCCATGCATTACCCCATCCCCTCAGTGAGCAGTGGGCTGCCACAGTTTAGAGTCAACCCTCCAATCCCGTCTCTATTGTTTTGCAGCCTCAGACAGGATATCTTCCAGAATTGTCCTACATTTAGATCCATCCCACTTCCCATCAGCTCTGACCTGTTTCCCTGTCCTTTCTCCAGCATGATGCTCCCACCACCATGTTTCACCATGAAAACAACAAATTTATACACAGTAGTGTTTCTCATTCACCTATAGAAAAACATTGAAAAGCCTTCAAAAAGGCTCTTTGGAAAGTGATGAATATTCTGGGTCCTTAGCAGGTTTACATGATAGATTATTGATATAAACATTAGCTTTATGAATGTAAATCCCTTTATTGTCCCACAGTGAGGAAATTCACTCTCTGAATTTAACACATCTCATTGGGGAGCAGTGGGCTGCCATTGTGTGGCGCCCAGGGAGCAGTGTGGGGTTGCTGAGGTACCCAGAGTGCGGGCTGTGAGGATTGAACCGGGTACTTGCAACCTTCTAAAAGCACAAGCACACTGCGCCAACCACCAGACCAAAACTCCCCTCAACAAGTTGTGATTAAACCACAATTAGCTCACTCTTCCATCACAATGTCTGCTCCACTCTGCGAGCTTCAGTATCCTGACAGGAACAGTTTGTGCTTGAGGCAGATGGTTTTGTGCTTCACTTGTCAGGAATAGTATATTTTTCCCGTCACTGGCATATATATAAGTAGAAGGAATGCTTCACCTGGAGCTGAAATGAAGGTAATATTGCGCCCCTTTATTGCATAACAAGTAAAAGCTTTTCTTTTAGCTGGTTCCAGTATTTCACAAGCAAGTTAAATATTAGACATGTGAGACTGCATGTATGAAATAGTTAGAGCGGCCACCTGAGTTGACCTTTTGACCTCTTGCATGTTGTTTTTACATCAGATTGCTTTTGGAAAAACAAACTTGAAGCAAATGTTCCTTTTCTGTTCATTCTTTAATTTTTTGTAAGAAACTTCATTTTTAAATGTGATCGATTGGATTCTTGTCTTTTTTAGTAATAATCCAGTTGATGTAAACATAAAACGATATGTCCTTTTAGTACTTAAGCTCTTTTACCTTTAACCTGTTTTTTCTACAGCGTGTGGCCACCTTTAAAAACTCCACTCTGTCACAATCCCTGAAAAACTCACCAGTTTATTTCAATTGGCTACATTTAAATATATTTCTCTATCTTAGCCAAACATCTCTGCTTTAGATGTCATTCTGATCTGATCGTCTTTAGAAACCAGACGTTACCTTCTGCTTTATTAGATTCCTGTTTAAAAATAATGTTTTTTAAACCAGTAACTAAGCAGCTGGTCTGTTTGTGTCTCCTTAGATGATTTTCCCCTTCCAGTGGCAGTGTCCCTACATCCCGCTGTGCCCGCTCTCTCTGGCCGGTGTCCTTAATGCCCCATGTCCATTCATTGTGGGTGTGGACTCCCGTTACTTTGATCTGTACGACCCCCCACCAGATGTTGTCTGTGTGGACCTGGACACCAACACCATCTATCTGTATGTTGTCCTTTTTACTACAGACATGTATTTACAGCTTTGTGCTGCTGGAGCAGATTGTTTTTCAAAGCCCAGTTCTGATGTCAATGGAGCTTTTTCTGTTACTTCTAATTGACTGACTCTGTGGTATTTTGTGTCACAGGTCGGATGAGAAGAAACACAGCAACTGGAAGTACCTCCCAAAGAAACCCTGCAAGAGTCTGATTAACTTGCTAAACAACTTGCACCACCAGCTGGCCACAGGTACAAACTACACCTCAGTGCTTCTCATTTACCTGCTGACCAAAGGTGAACTAAGAAAACCAGTGAAATTGTAAACTTGTGGAGCTGTTGTAAAGCATGCTGCAAAAGTACAGAGTCCTTGATCCTCTGTGCAGCCATTCTGGATTCAATCCCAAACAAATTAGCTTTGGTGCAGGTCTTCCTCCAAAATCGACCTCCAATGAAAAGAACAAACATTTGAAATTTTTTATAAACCTGGATTACATTAGGCTGTGTTTTATCTCACGCAGGCTCTCTGCTCACTATTAGGGGCCTTGAAATGTGTGTGTGGAAAAAAAGCAAAATGCAATTAGATGTCTTTTATTAAGAAGAAACGATTATAAAGCTGCTTGGAGAAAAGATCTACAAATACGCAACCTTTTGCACCTATGGGGCAGCATTCATACTAGCTGCATTTCCATTAACAATCCAATTGTGCAAATTGAAATTACGAATTAACATGCTAAATGGAAACGCCTCATGTTTTTCTAAAAAATAAAATAAATCACACTTAGTGGTGGTTTTTCATTCATATCGAAATTCTTAAATTTTGCAAAACTGCAACGGAAATACTTTTTTTTCGTATCACACCAGTCACGTGATCTACCTGGACCTTATTGCCTTGTAAAAATATGAAGAAGACTGTGAGCAGTTGGAGGATGATGGCGCCCACTAGTGCCGTGGCTGAAATATGGATATTTCTCATGTTTACATCTGGTGTTGGCATGTTGTTTTCAGAGTTATCGTGTAAACAAACGTATTCAAGTGGAATTACATTTCTTATTTAGTGAAAACAACGCAGTTGCAAAACTTTGCATTTTCGAAGTGAGCAGAATAATTGATAACTTTGCGCTCATTTGTTATAGAAACTAATCAGGAAGCCCCCCAAAGCTGCAACGGCTTCATGCATCGGATAGGATACATTCCATTATAGACGATATTTTGCTTGAGCCCTTCTGTCACGGCTGGGATTCTTAAAAAGCTATTTGACCACTTCCTCTGAGCTGTAGAAAAGTTGCCACTGAAGTAATGCTTTGAGCCCTTATAAAATCTTGTCTTTATGACCGCTATTACAAATGACCTGCTGGACGCTGGATGTGCCAGCAGCTTTTACTGGAAATCAGCTGATCTGGCGCATTATTGAACCTTCTCTTCAATGCCACTTTCAAATATGACTATTAAATTAATTTTATAACAAAAATTCATACTTTTAATAGCTTTATATGCTTGGATATATTAAATTAAATGTCACTGTCCTTTTAAAAAACTGACATGTTCTTATTCAGCTCATCAAAGGGCGCTACAGATGCAAGAATAAATAATTCAGCAAGAAGAAGCGTATGTGGTGGCCAATCAGTCTTACACTGTGTCCGAACGTCTGTCTTAAACCCTCAATCACTTTATAGAGCAGGGATCGGATAGGGAACTCGGATAACTGACAGTTGGGATAGATGATCACTACTTTTTGCTATCCGTTGGTCATGTGACTCCATGCCTGCGCCATCTTTGTTCTTTCTCGCCCCCAAGACAATCCCATGATGCTATGCAAGCATTCTTCTTGCAAAGCATTCTAGGATATATATGCTCGTCTATTGACCATGGTTGCACACTTCTTTTTAAGTGCATTGCAGGAAATTTTGACTCCACTTACTTTTTCATCCACCAGACATTGGAACACTCATAAAATGGCCCCTATATAGTGCCCTATATAGAGGTAATAGGGTTCATGGTTTCCAGAACAACAAAACTCACTGGGGTGTAACAGGCCTGCTAGCCAACACCTGATCACCGTACACAGCGAATGCTATATGTGATTTCCTCTTTTGCACATGAAGAAAAGACATAAACCGGTCAATCAACACATTCTCAGATATGGTCGCTAGAGAATTAAGATGTTAGGACCTAAAGGAAATCTCACAACCTGTGGATATTTATGGTACATTTCAAACATTCAGTGCTGATTGTAAACCAGGATTTACTTACTAAACCATATCTAAACAGCATCCAGGAAGCTCTTAAAGTGGCACATTTCGACAATTATTTGAGAAGTTAAAAGGACAGATGTGAAAAATAGATCAAATTTAGATCAGATTTGGTCATATTCTAGTTACGTGTAAGTTTTTTTATTTAGACATATTAATCATGTAATGCTTATACTATTATATCATTTATGTTAGTAAAATGTTTAAAAAAACAGTGAGATTTAAAAACTTATAAAGAGTTACAGGAATTTATACTGTATCTGAAGCTCAGCCACACATTTCAATGTGCAAACTGTGAAGGTTTTAATGTGAACAAGTTATAACAAGTGTAACAGTGGTTATGTGGCCTCAGTGTGAGCATCTGATGTTGCTCCTAACAGATCACATCCTAACAAGGAGTCATCCATTCACCACATGTTTACAGCTGATGAATGGATGAGGCACAGTTTACCTTTGACAGAGTTTTGCCTTTGCACTTTGCAGAACAGCTTTATCAGCAATAGGATAAAGCTGTTCTCCTTCTTTTAACTGCTCTATTTGTTGGGTAAAAAATTTAAAGAGGCATTACAGAGTTTATTAATCATACTTATCTGCTCGTTCTCGTAACTGGCTCTCCTACTTAAGTTTTTTTTTTTTTTGGTTTAACTTTTTTCTCCTTACCTGGAGTTGTTATTGGTGTTTGAGTTGGGCTGGAAGCAAGGCGAAAAATCCATCTGGAATACAGCACTTTTATTGTTTGCAAGGTTGGACCCATTTAACATGAACATTCTATGTGTAAATTTTTTTTAATTAAAAACTTATATAATGTCTCTTTAAAGTGACATTTTTCCTTTTAAGGTCACACTTTTGACATTTTATTCTGAAAAGTCTAGAGCTTGGATAAGAAATGCAAGTAAATGCAAGTAAAGTTTAACCTCACTGTGCATGCAGACCTACTGACTCAAAGTGATTGTTGCTGGCGTTTCAGTGGCAGTTCGCCAAACTCCACATGAAGACTCTGCTCTGGATCTGACCCCCATTGACGCTGACTTCACATGGCAAAAGAAGAAGATGTCCCTGGAGATGGAGATCCAGGAAGCCTTCCTTCGCTTCATGGCCTCCATCTTGAAGGGCTACCGCAACTACCTCAAACCCATCACCCAGGCACCTTCTGCGAAGGCCACAGCTGCAGACTCCCTTTATGACCTGCAAGGTAAGCGGGGGACCTTCAGCAGCCTGTCTGGTCAGGTTTCATAAACACTAATTAATTTTCGTTGCTGGGAATATGGTTCTGAATTAGTTCTTTATTCCCAAACATCCCCCCGATCAATAATTGGACAGAATTATTACTACCACCAGCTCTCTAAAAAGCTCTTTTCATTGATCATCCATGTTTGCTCATACATAATAGACAGCAACGTTTTTATTGCATTTTTTTCTATTTCTGAGCAAATCCTGGATGTTCCAAAACAACCAGAATATCTTTTGGGAGCAAAATACAATCTTCCATGTCTCCTTGTAGGTTTCCTGAAAAGCAGAGACCGCACCCATCAGAAGTTTTACTCCCAGCTCACAAAGACTCAGATATTTATCCGTTTTATCGAGGAGTGCACCTTTGTGAGCGACAAAGACACAGGCCTGGCCTTTTTCGATGACTGTGTGGAGAAGGTAATCACCAGCCCACGTTGTTTTCCTTTCCTTCCAGGAGGCCTTTGTTTGACCACACTTTCTTGGCTAAATCACTTTGGGATGTTGGATGGAAAACAGGCTTCCTTTAATTCACTCTTTGGCCTCTGCTCTTTTTCCTCTTCTTGCAGCTTTTTCCCTCTGATAAAATCACCGACAAGGGTACCAAGGTAATGTTTAATCCCATTTTCCGCAGAGGCTTTTTTCCGTTTTAAGCCTGGTTTAACGTTAAACAAGCAGAGCATGCTATGTTATACTCTTTGAGTCATGTATACAACACCGGGTGTGGCCATTTCCTGCTTTCCACTTTAACCTTTAAGCCTAACTCTAATCGAACATGAACCTTTTACTGACTGATGGAAAAGCATTATATACTACAGTACTGTGTAGAAATCCCTCATTTCTGTTCATTTGTTGCCTTTAATGGTCTCAGGTTTGTTTACATAGGATTTTTTTGTATAAAAAGAGGACTATTATTACTTACATTGCAACGGATTTAAAATTAAATGAGTAATTCTTTAAAAAAATGCAATTTTTTCTTGAGGAGGTAAGTGAGACACTTTGTCAATGGAACAAGACAATTTAAATTAAGAATAAGAAAAAACTATTGCATTGTCTTATTTCAAGTACATTTTATCTAATTGTCTTATTTTAAGAGTAAATATACTAATTCCATTGACAAATCGTCTTATTTACCTACTCAAATTAAGGGTAAATACACCTAATGTAAGAATTTTTTTACTTATTTCTATTTTTTTTTTTTTTTGCAGTGTAGAAAGCAGCAAAGGTCCAAAAGAAAAGTCTGAAGCTCTAAGCTTAAGAGAATAAAGTCTGGGTCATTAAAAAACTAATTTAGGAGATACGTTTTTTTTGGAAGTCTTGCCTGATGCTTAATTTATGCTAAGAGCTTCACATGCAGATTTATTGGTTCTAATCTGGTTGATATCTTGGCTGTAGGTTGAAGGAGACTCATCTGAGGACACCAAGCTGCTGGAGCTGGATGAGTCCCAGAAAAGCGAGCACACAGTATTTGTGATGCCTCCAGAACCTCCAGCTGACAACGGATCGGAACCCGCTGCTCGGTACACGTAAGTTTCTCTAAACAGTTATCAGACACCTGCTGTTAAAGATTCTCAGTCATCCAGGTCATAGTCATTCCAAAGCTGTGGAAAACAAAGCGGTTTGTTTTTAACTTCTTTTTCAAAGTAATCAGATACATGCCACTGTGAGATTCTAACAATAATAACCTTGGGGTGAAAAAAATGATTGTTATACGCTGGCTTAGATAAATCCAAAGTTTAAGACAAAAAAAAAATGTACCTGAATAGAATATACCGGTAATAGGAAATCCCTTTATTTTCTCACAATGGGAAAATTGTGGTGTTACAGCAGCAAAGGATTATAGAAAAACTGGTCACATAAATGTGGACCTTTTAGAAAAGTGTATAAAAATAACAATAAGTGACAGAGTTCAGAAAATAAACAAAAAGAAATATTGTACTGTACATTGTTTTTACAATATAAATACTGTGCATCTGTATTAAATAATAAATAGTCAATAAACAGCGGTGGACATTGTTAGAGTAATGCATAAGTGAAAAATAGCAGCAACAGCACAGATGTGCAAAAAACGACAGCAGCATTTTATTTAAGAGGCAGAGAGAAACTTTGCAAAAGCTATCATGAATGTAACATCTTATTGAGGTAATTGGGAATAGTGATGTTATAAAGTCTTCTTGCTGCTGGGAGGAAAGATCTGTGATAACGCTCCCAGGTGCTTTTAGGGTGCAGCAGTCTGTCGTTGAAGGACAGCTTCATGCATGGGATGGGAGACATTATCCAACAGAAATGTTAATTTAGTTAGGATCCTTTTGTTTCCCACCTCCTGCACTGAGTCCAGAGGGCATCCGATCACAGTACTGCTAATATTATAGCTGCAGTAATAAAATGTTTATTTGTAGCTGCTGTCTTTTAATGCAAACACTAGAGGAGAAGCTCGGGTGAATGCTGGAAGTCCGTCTAAAATAAGAAAACATTTGAAGATCAAAGCTTAAATCTTATTTAGTTTATATGAGTAAGATTGATTTTAACCCTTTAAAGCCCGATCCAAGAATAAAACAAAACAGAAAATTACTTTTTTTGGTTTGAAGTCCTTATTTGGCCTTTTAACAAAATATGTAAAAAGAAAAAACAGAAATACATTTTTGATATCAATAATTTATTACTATGCGATGAGTCAAGATTTTTTTTTGTGTAGTATTCTGCCCTCTGTTATCAGGTATATCTGATTGTGTACAAGAGGATTTTGAGCAAAGTTTTTACCATTAAATTATGCAAAAGGTGTCAGATGCAAAACATTTCAGAAACCGTATGTATCAAATATGATACATTTGGCATTACAAGGTTAAAGTATCTTCCAGCTAATAACAAAATAAGTTGATAAACAGAAGTCACAGCAGGTAGAAGATATATTGAAAAGTGTAGAATTGATCATTTCAATGGATGAAGGATGAAGAAAATGATACATGAACCTGGCTTCTTATTCGAGTATTGATTAAACTGATTCATGGATTTATGAAAAAAAAAAATTATTAAAAAAATGACAGTTTACTATTCAATGTTTCCATATATATTTGTGCGTCTCCATCAATGCCTTCATCCTTAATTTCTGTAGATTTAAACATACCTGTTTAAACCTAATTTGAAACTTGAACAAATTTGCCTAAAACTCATGAGATATCTTTATATTTCAGGCTGCATTGAATGATTAATTGTAAAGATAGATGTGCTGACGCCTTTAACATTTAAGTCACTGTTGCTTAAAAGGGATAAATTGTGCCTTTTATATGATCTGGAATGACTGGTTTGGGTTTCTTTTCTGGAATCAGATAGAATTCCAGTCTATATATTTAGAATCTCCTTTCCTCAGCCATCTGACTGGCAGTGCACAGCAGCAGGTGGAAAAAGGGGATGCTCCAGAAAATTCACTTTATCTGGTAGAACTAGGCATTGTAGGGAAAGAATGATGGAATCATTTTGTAGTTTTAAGTGTTCAAAGCAGGGGACCAGCCTGTCGAACTTTTATTCATTATTTTTATTATCCTCCTGCTACCTTAAGACATTAAGCTTATTATATTTTCCAGCTATAAGGGTTTCCCCAGGCTGCAGTTGAGTCTGTTTGATCGACCCAGAGAGTTGCGTCCGGCGCTGAGCACCAGAGCAGCAGGGGCGAGTCTATCCAGCAGCCCTGCACTGCTGGCGAAGAGAACCAAGCAGGTACATACAGCAGACGTTGAGTTACTTTTTATTACATTAGCATGTTAAGACAACTTGGTGTGCTTTTTTTTTTTATTTAACAGGAGATTAAGCATGCCTACAAGCTGGCAAAGCGTTTCTACTCCAACCCTCCACTGTGGGCGCGCTGCCTGTTTAGCCACTGCTACAGCATGTGGTTCATCTGCCTGCCTGCAGGCGTGCGGTTGGCCAAGTCTAAGAGCCGAGCCATGCAGCAGGCATACAACGTCCTGCTGAGGATGAAGGCCACCGAGGTGGAGGTGCTGGATGAGGTAGGCTCAGCTCTCTGCTGTTTCTGGTGAAGCTTCGATTGGCATGGAACGCTGCAGATCAATCCTCTGTTTGTGCCTTAGGTTTGTTACAGAGTGGTGATGCAGCTCTGTGGTGTGTGGGGTCTCCCTGTTATGGCTGTAAGAGTCCTGGTAGAGATGAAAAAAGCTGGAGTTCAACCCAACGCCATCACATACGGATACTATAACAAGGTTTGCTTCATACCTTTTGTTTAATATATAAACAGAAACCGTTTAGATATGTTGCTGGCTTGTTCTATTGAGACAAAGCGTTCCGCTGTCCACAGGCGGTCCTGGAGAGCCCTTGGCCCAGTCGAAACCGCAGCGGCCTCTTCATGTGGACCAAGTTGCGTAACGTTGTCCGTGGGGTGGCCCAGTTCAAGCAAGTTCAAAATCAGAGGTCATCAAAGAAGAAAACACCTACGACAACGACCACAGGTGAGAAAGACTGAATAAAGGTTTGCTTTTCTAGAATATGCTATTGGCTCAATGTTAAAAGTTTGAAGTTTTCTATTCTACAATTGCACTGTTTAAGGTGGGAGCGCATTGTAGTAACTTTGCTAGCTTGACTCTGATATTCTTAAACTCTGGAGATTATTTCGCAAAGAATAATTAATCATAAAGTGAATAAAATTATGGGCAACAGTGAGCATCCTTGTTAGATGATTTTTAACAACAACAACAGGGTGTCTTCAGTAAGAGGCTTCTCCAGATCTGGTGCAAGACAGACCTCTACAGAAGATCCTTCCTGCCTACAGCTATCAACACCTACAACACCTGTTTAAAAAAATGTTACGTAAATAAAGTTACTGCAACATTTAATTTTCCTTTGGGATTAATAAAGTGTCATTGAATTGACTTAGAAGTATTTTCAACTAATTAAGTAATCAAATCATTACCCTCAAGCTGAAATTTAGACCAAATGTAAAAAATATGCAACCATTTCCTGTTTAAAATGAAAAATCTTGATCTATTTTACCAGACTGAGAAAGTTTCGCACTTTCTGACCGAGCACTGTGCAAAAAATAAAAATGGACCACCTTAGTACCTGTTTTATTTTAAATGGTCTTTTTACTCAACCTGTGGCACATAAATGGAGCCTGATTTACCAAACAAATATAATACTATTATAGGGCTTTGTCCCACAGACATGTTTGCTAGCTCTGCTTTAAATAACCTCATTTAAAAAATCCATGTGCACAAGATCTTCACCAAAAAAAAGCTGTTTAATTACAATAAAAACATTATTTTTTGACCTTCAGATTATAAAATAAAACCAGAATTAAGGAAGCACTGCAGTATTTATACTCAAATGCTCAGAACATTTCACAAAAGTGTTGGAAAAAAACAAAAACTTTGAATCTTAAAAAGGTTTTAGAAGCATGCATTGTGTCTTTCTGACAATAATTCTCCCTGTGTTGTTCTCCTAGCTGCATCAGAAGAGTTAGTAGCTACAGATGCTGATAATCTGAGTCACGGTAGCGCTCACAGCTCCAGTGAAGTTAATGGCGCGGAGCCAAATGAGGACACAGCAGAGGGCTGTAATACAGGTAGATTCACCTGATAAAACCTGAAGCTAAGAAAACAAAAAAAAACGTTCTCACGTTCAATGCTTGGAAAAAAATATATAATTATAAATATATAACTGCTGACAACAGCCGGGTTTTTTCCTTCAGGGCAGTCTGATCAAGGATACGGGTCTAAGGATGAGTTACACCAGGAGCTGGTAGAGGCCTCGGCTGCAGACGAGCTTTCCACTGAGCAAAGAAATGCTGATAAAAAAGACCTGGATGGTTAGAAAAGATGTCGTTAACTCTCTTGCTGCAATCTTGATTATGAAGAGTAGAGCAGTATATTCATAACTTTCATATTTTGTGGCACATTGTGATATCAATTTTGTGTTGTTTTTAATAATGCATTTTCCTATCTTTCTCTTCCCCTACCTCTGATCATCCAAACTATGTCTGTCCACTCATTTATCTCATTCATTTAATGTCTTTGTAGATCTGTCATCCATCTTTCTGTTTATCCATCCATTTTAATTTAAATTTAGACAAAAATGACTGAGAAGTGTTAGAGAGTACAGAGACTTAAAAGTATGTTGTTGCTTTCCGTACAGTTAGTTTGTTTTTGCCACCAGGGGGCGACATTGCAGGCTCAATGGACAGTGCCGTAGCTGTAGCAGAGCCACCCAGTCCTATTGATGTCCATTCACCTGTCCCCAGTATTGTGAGGCTCTCCACCGGAAGCTTTGATGGTGGCAGGGAAACCAGTAAGTCAACTCTTCTAATTTTTGCAACCTTTGAGGTCTAAAAAAAAGGAGCTATTTGGTTCTATTGTTGCAGCTTTAGATTACTTACTTTGCATTTGTTCTCTCCAGAAACGGGGAAGCTTTTCCGAAGTCTCAGTAAGACTGAGGACGTGTCTCTGCCTGATCACAGCGACTCGATGACACCTGTAAAAGCAGCCCACCAGTCTCAGCATCAACGGCAGAAGGCCTTCTCAGAGCGCAGCTGCAGCTTCAGTGCTGAAACCCGTGCTGGGATGCTCTTGGAAAAAGGCGTGGACCACATGGCCAGCCAAATGGGCGCAGACGCTCGTATACTTACAGCGGCGCTATCTGGAGCTCAGAGTCCACTGCCTCACGGGAAGTCCAAAGCACTTTTTGAGGATGTAGAGGAGGAGCCTGGGGAAGACAAAAAGCCTTCAAGTGAGCAGGACCTGAGAGCATCTGAGGAAACGAAAGGGGAGGAGAAACAGATGGTTGCTGAAGTTAGGAAGGAGAAACGAGAGAGGAGGCAGACTGAATCTCAGGACGATGAGTCTGGAGTCCGAGGAGCTACGCTGGAGAGGGCCGACGTGGAGGCAGGGGCTGACCCTCTCTCCCTCCTGGTGTCGGAGAAAGAAGAGTCAGCTTCTGTTAGCAGTCAGGATCCGCCGCGCTCCGTGCCTACCGTTGTATCCCGCAACCTGGCCGAGGAAATCGAAATGTACATGAGTCTGAAGAGCCCACTGGGATCAAAGTCCTCCAGCATGGAGCTGCAGAAGGCTCAGGGGGACTCCACCGATGGCCAAAAGCCTCTGGAACGGAGGGCCAGCCTTCCGGTGCCACCTGCCAAAAGTGCAAGCGCTTCCCCGGTGGAAACGCCCAAACGCAGCCCAAGCACGGTCACTCGCTCCAAGACTTTCGCCGTAAAGACAAAAACCTATGTTAGCACCACGGAAAGCGCCACTCCCAAATCCTCCTCACTGACGGCACTGGTCAAGTCCTCGCAGGCAGCATCGCTGGGATCCGTCATCAACACCATTTCAGGCATCAAAATGGACTCTTTGCTGTCCGGAGCCAAAATCGACGTGCTTAAGTCGGGCATGAAGCAGGCAGCGAATGTGGGGAGTAAAATGTGGGAGGCCATGCAATCAGCTTTTGCTTCTTCCGATGATGAGGTGAGTGGACATAAACAATCGTAAGCTTTGCCCAATCACATTGCTCACAACACCCTGCAATGTGGAAGATGTTATTGCAAGATTACCAAACTTAATCTATTATTAGTTACTACGAGTTTTGAAGGTGAAGCCCACTATTTAAAAGGAAAGTCAATTTTCTGAGACATGTTCAATTTGGCCCAGAGAGAGAGAGACCAAGACTTTCAGCTAACAACAGGAAGGCTTAACTCTTCATTTTACTCTTTAGTTTTCAGTGATTGAATATGCAGGATTTAGAAATGTTAGCAGACATCTGAGGTGGATTAGCATCCGCATTTCTTGGACAGCGGTTCCCAGACCGCGACACAGGTTATCTGATGTAGGATTTAATCTAGAGGGGTGAATGTATTTATTCATGTAAAAAATACTATAGGATGTAAACCTTTAAAAAAGCTTAATATTAGAAAAGAAGAATCTCATTTGCAAACTGTAATTTTGAAATTGAACTGCAGGATGAAGATCCTCAGGGTGCGGCCCGATTCCCCGGACGTCTGGATGAACACCTGCTGTCTGCACACGATTTAGAGGAGAGTCCCGAGAAAAGAGCCGACCCTGGTTTGGTAGCTAATGGTCTGAACCGGAGCAGCACCAGTCTGGGCAGCAGCAGTGGCAGCAGTGATACGGGCAGAGGGACGCAGCAGACCAGTGAGCTCTCATCTCTATACACGACGTAAAACCATAAACTTTCTTTTTTTAGGAGATTTCTGTTGACGTTATCTGTTTATGGCTGCAGATGCAACTACAGGGCGTGTAGGCAGGGGCCCAGACTCTGAGCAAAGCTCTTCACATCACGCCTCCTCCTCCAGCATCTACCAGAACTGTGCTCTGGAGGTCAGGCCCACACAAACTAACCCTCTCTGTGATAAATGTGTCAGTTCCTTGAAGTAATTGCTGAATTTGCTCCTCCCTAGGTGCTGATGTCCAGCTGCTCCCAATGCCGCTCCTGCGAGGCCCTGGTCTATGATGAGGAGATAATGGCAGGCTGGACGGCGGATGACTCCAACCTGAACACAAACTGTCCGTTTTGCCGAACAGCCTTCCTCCCCTTACTGCACATAGAGTTTCATGACCTCCGCACGATGCCCGAGTACGACTCCCTCAGAATAATACCTAGAGGCAGATCACTTTTTTCAGTTTGAATATAGATGCAAAGCAAAAAGCTGACTTTTGATATCTTCTTTCAGTTTTTATATGAATCCCAGTGCATCAGGAGAAAGCATTCACAGCAGCAGCACCCAGCCTACAGCTGGGAGCTTAGCTGATATAAAGACCCCAGATGCCATCAACTTCTCTGAGGAGGAGTCAAAGGAGAATCCAGACTGTCGACCTGCAGCTCATAAGAGGTTAGTTTTGTTTTTTTCAATTTTCAGTCCTGGAAAATAATTTCAATTATTTCTAGAATTTTACCCAGTGTTGCAATGAAACGTTTGGAAATTTTCTGTTCTACATTTAAATGAAACATCTGTTGTTAACTCACTCATGAAAAATGTTAAGGAACCTTGAAAGAAAGACTGAAGTCCTGCAGAAACAGCTTGATGCCCCCTTTCCTTGTTGCCTCCCCAGCCTGATTCCAAAGCCAGTCCAATCAGATCCACTGGGTCTCTTGGAGGCAGCAGGGAAACAGGAGAGACCCAGTGGGACTTCACTGACACGCAGCAACAGCGTCGGAGGCCCTCTGCAGAGCCTGGACTACTCCCTAAGACCCGGACACGGTGTCTCCACCACCAGCCTGCCCTGCAGCCTGCAGGAAGTGTCGGTCAGCACTTTTCACTTGGCTGTAATGATTAAAGCAAAGCTCCAAGTAGCATGTTTTACTAGGATTTAATGGTTGGATTTCTCTTTTTTTTTATGTGTACATCAGGATGGCATTGGCAAAAAACGTCCCAATCCCAAACCGGTGTCTGTACCGTACCTCAGCCCTCTGGTCCTGCGCAAGGAGCTGGAGACCCTGTTGGAGAATGAAGGAGACCAGGTGCAAATGATTTCTCACAGTTCGTTTCACTTAACATTTTTCCTGAAATTGCTCTCCGTTCTAAAAACCTCTGCGATGTTTTCCATCCAGGTCATCTACACACACAAGTTCCTCAGTCAGCATCCCATAATCTTCTGGAACCTGGTGTGGTATTTCCGCCGCCTGGATCTCCCGTCTCACCTTCCTGGCCTCATCTTAACCTCTGAACACTGCAACAATGGAGTACAGGTTAAAAACAGCTTTCCTCCCTCTACGTTTTTTATGATTGGTTAAAATTATGGATGTGTTATATTAAGATTGTAACTTCCAGTGACTTCTAAAGCTGGTTGGTTTATTTAAGGGTATCAGAGTCTTAAAAATCCCTATGAAATAAAGTTTGAGGTCGAAAGATGTGCAAATATAAGTTTTGGGAAGCACTCCCATTTCTGTAACAATGTTGTCTTTGCAGCTTCCTCTGACATCACTGACTCAGGATAGTAAGCACGTCTTCGTCCAGCTGCTGTGGGACAACATCAACCTGCACCGGGAGCCTGAAGAACCCCTCTACCTTCTCTGGAGGACCTTCTGTGAGTGCCTGAGTTTGATGTCTAATTTCCAGTTTTCCAGTAGAGGGCACCAAAGGACAATAATTTACAGCTCCTTTGAAAGAGTGGGTTAATATCAATGAGTTAGAGCAAATTTTTAGTTTGAATTTCCTTAACAGTACTAGGAAATGAAATTGGTGGATAAATGTATGGAAAAAAGTCTCCTGCAGCATTTGCAGTGGGAGTCTGTTTTTTTTGTTAAATAAGTGTTTGTTGTTGGTAGTGGAGAAGAAGGGGACTTTGGGTCCAACAGATCACCAGGAGATCCGGACCCTCCTCAACACCATTGTTCGAAACATCCAAACCAACGACGTCTATGGTCCGATCAACCTGTTGCTACGGGAGATCAAACGTCATCCAGAAGGTGTTAAACGGCAGAGGTTAGTCTCTACAGAGACTTGCTGATTTTTTGCTGATTTCTTTGTATTTTAGTTTTTATCTAACTTTCTTCTCTGAATTTCTCTCAGGAGTATTTATAGAGAAATACTGTTTCTTTCACTGGTGGCCTTGGGGCGGGAGAACATTGACATAGGTGAGTGAATCATTTGAGAAAAATCTTACTTTTACTTCCTTATTAACTCGCATCACCTAACTGACACGCCTGGGTATGAATATGTCTTTGGATTTCAGTCTGAAAGGTCCTGTAAATACCCAACCTTAAATGAAAGTGCATTTGTTCTGTGTGGGAAACAGTCTCACTGTGTTTTTCACAGACAGCACAGTCTTTGAAAAACTTTTTGTTTACCTTGGAGGAATAGTGGAGTATTCCCTGAATTTTTGAAAAGAAAAAATAATAATTCACATGCACAACCCTGCACCCGCTCTCAAGAGGGGACGCCTTTTAAACACTTGCGAATGCATGCATGAGCCCATTTCTCCTCGTGTACGCTCTGTTTAAAAGTTGCTGTTTGCATCACTCATAAAAGCTTACTTTCCAAAACAAGATTTGCAATTTCTCCACTATGTCAGACTCGACACAAGTAAGTGAAAATGGGGACGAGCACGTTGATAAACATATCACCAGAATGATTGACAGTTAGGAGG
>NW_015150546.1:1588270-1612398 GCF_000732505.1 Cyprinodon variegatus
CCTATAAAGTATAGATCTAGTTTTACTTCAGTTTAAGTTGTTTAAAACCTTCCTAATTATCACCCTGATCATATTCACCTCATAGCCACAGCAGTCAGCTAGCTAGTATATAAGCTTTCTGCACCATCATAACCAGCCCATCTTCTTAAACAAAAAGGAGACAATATGAGTCTTTATATTCTGTATTTTCTTGCACGCAAACCTGAAAGCCAGCCATTTTATTCCGATTTTCTAAAGGCTCCTTGTTTGTGCGTAATATGTCTTTTTTTCTTTTTTTTTGCTGGTGGCTGTACAGTGCAAAGGAATATAACCAATACAACAAGCATGAAAACACCATAATAAGAATAAAATAAAACGGGGGTTGAAGAGAGGCTTACTTGACACCTTGGTATGATCACAACACTTGGTGTTGTAAAATAGGAGTAGTTTGCCGGTGGTTTAGTGTGGTTTTACAAGTCTGACCGTAGCGGCTTTAAATACCCCGACCACTTGGACCCGATTCTCTCAAATTGAATTAACGGTTGGTTTTTTGTTTTTGTTTTTTTAGAAAAAATGACATTTTGCTGCTGTATTAAAGTTGATCATCATGTGGCTGCTGATGTTCCCTGAAATGATCTGTCTTTTGTTTGAACCTCTGCAGAGGCCTTCGACAGGGAGTACCGGCAGGCCTACGACCAGCTGAGCCCAGAGCAGCTCAAGTCTCTGCACCGCATGGACCGTCCGCCCAGCTCCAGCATCCAGTGGTGTCTCAAATGTTTCGGAGCCCCCTTCATCTGAAAATGGTCACATCTTGTAGCGTTCTCACTGGTCTTTTGCAGCAGTCTGAAGAAAGAAACGCAGAAGAACACTGAACTTTTTAAACCTCTCCCATTGCTAAACATGGTACTTTAAAGCTGCTTTTTCTTGTGTACTCTTTCCAATCCGTGGCTTTCACTTGGAAACGTTTCGGCCTCCTTGGTAAGCGTGAGAAATATTCATTACCCAGAATGCTTTGTCTGGCCACTGCGGTCACTTCCTTTTGTATTGTAACCTTCCCAAATCTGATCAGTGGGCTTTGTCCCAAAGGTACAGAACAACAGTTTTCTGTACGTGCACTTTCTTAAAACAGAGTTTCACCTCCTGTTTGTACATATTTATCATTCAAATGAGAAATCTGAAACCTGGGTTGCCTTTTTTGTGTTCTTTCTAAGTCTTAATGAATGCTCGAGTTTTTCAGGTTCAGATATACAAGCTCATGTCGTCAGTTTCAGTAACTGAAGCTTCGGACAATCACTAATTATTAATCACTAAAACAGATTCACAACATTCCAGTTTGCCCTGCAGCGAGATCATGTCTAATACGAGCACTGATCTCTGCAACAACACCTGAGAGCAGGAGTGCCACACTACTGATTTGCAGCCATTAAGAAACGATGCAAACAAGCTAACACAAGGAAAGATAAACAGCACCGGTTTGCTTTTATTATCTACCCTTTTTAACAGAAGGCTGCTGCCCTCGTTATGCTAACAGGCCTTACATGTACTTGAGCTATTCTTGCTTTTTTCTTGCATCAAAAAGCCTTCAAATGTTTTTACAGAGAAAAAATATGGTGAACCTTACTATTCATAGCCCTTCAAGTTTTTACACTTTTGGACGATGTAAAAACCAGAGATGCACCAAGTAGTACATAATTGTGAAATGAAAGGAAATTCAATTCTTTTTTTTAGGACACGAGAATCTTCTGAGGGTGTTTCTGCACCAGCTTTGCATTTAGAAACTGTTTCTCCTTCTTCTTTGCTAATTTTAGCTTAAAACTAATCAGATTGGACGGAGAACTGTAATTGAAATAATGTTTCAAGTTTATTTAAGTTTGGACTTTATCTAGGCAGTTCTACCGCATATGTATGCCCTGATTTAAAGCAATCCTCTGCAGCTCTGGCTCTGTGTTATTCCAGGATTATCCTGCATCTAGTTTCCTTCTGTTTCCTGAACAAGAGCCACCCCACAGCATAATGCAGCCACCACTGTGCTGCACTGTAGAAATGATGCATTTAGAATGGAATGTTGTTTTTTTTTGCCACTCTTAGCATTTTTTAATACTTTCTACTAGGCAGATTTAGGGTTTATTGGGGAAATAGAGCTGAATACAAATGAATGCCACACTTTTCAGGTTTAATTCGTAATACGTCTTTTAACTATGTACATCATCTTCCTTCAATTTCACATATATGCACCACTTTTTGTTTGATGGTCACAAAATAGGAGAAAACTTGCAGAGTTATGAAGCTTGTATTCCACACAGACTGGACGTCATTTTAAAGTTAGTCCAGTTCATTTAACGAATTCGCTGCAGAAACCAGAACTGGCAAATTACTGCTGATACTCTGACAGAACATTTTGAGATGACATTCCACTAAATGCTGAAGCATGAGGAAAATCATGTTGTTGCTGTGACGACCTGTTGGGGAAACGGGCCTCAGATTGAACTATTTTTAAGCCGAAGTTGGGAGCAGGACTTGTACAGATGAAATAATGTAAAATATTCCGTTTGCACTGCATAGAATAAAATCTGAACTTAAACCAGTGGGACTAAAATTAAGCCACTTTATAGAGCAAACAAAAAGAAAATCTCAATTATTTATTTTTGTATTATTCACATTCAGACGGCGGACGGTTTAGTAATGTAGACTTTTTATAACTAACAGCATCCTGTTCCCTTTAATTGTGTCCTAAGGGAGTCCATCCTGTACTGACTTTGTAAATTAGATTTCCTCAGTTGTACAAAGAAGACTTTAAAAAAAATGAAATAATCTAATAGATGAAAGTGCTCTCTTATCATCCTGTGGAAATGAAATGAATGTCTGTCATTAAATGCGCTGCAATAAATGAGTTTGTGAACTGATTAGAAACAAAAATGTCTTTATTTTATTGATCATACAGCTACATATTTAGCATTTCACACACATTTTCTGCTCAAGTGTTCATAAATGATATATTTGTATTAATGCAGTAAATAAAATCACAAACTGTAGGATAAAGTGTTTCCTTTTTAACATAAACATGATATTTAAGCTTTACATATTTTTTTAATTTTCACTAAATGAAATCTTGGCTCGTATTCTGAATGAAAATCATCCTGCTTTTATTAGGGTTGAAACAATTATATTAATCGATTATTGAAATAATCGTCAACTAATTTGGTAATCGAATAATTGTTAGTAGACAGACTCTAGTAGATGCCTTTAGCTGACAAAGCAACCCACTTATAGCAGTAATTATATGAAAATTATATTTAAAAAAAATCTATAAACATTCTGCATTTAAGATTGGAAAAAAAAAAAAAAAAACCTCTCATCTGTCAATATGCTCTATCCAGAACTTTTGTAGTGGAAAAGTTCTTGTTTCACCTAGTTATTTTTGTAAAAAAAAAAAAAAAAAAAGAACCTTTGGGTAGCTGATTAATCGGTTAATCGCTTTGCAAAATAATCCTTAGTTCCAGCTCTACTTTTATTATATAATTTTCTATTCTGACATTCATGCTGTGTAAAAATTCACAATGTTTTGTTTTTTGTTTCTCATTCCTTCCTGTTTCAGAATGTACTTTATTAGCCAGTCCTCATCTTTCTGTTTGTCTGTTTGCTACTTTACTGGCTGCTGTTGAAGATTCTCAGTCATCCAGATCATAGTCATTCCAAAAAAAGTTTAAAAAAAAACAATCCACTGGACTTTGTTTTCCAAGTTTGAAGACGTTTTGCTTCCCATCCAGGAATTGAAAAAGCTTCCTCAATGGGAAGCGAAACTTCTTCAAACTTGCAAACAAAGTCCAGTGGATTGTTTTCTTACTTTTGTGGAATCCGTCATTGGTTAATAATCAAAACATCCACCTAATTAAATATATTTTTATCCATCTCAGATTTCAACAATCTACCACTCCACGTGTCCTGCCTTTACTTTGTTTTGCAATCTATCCATGTCACTAGCAATGCTTTCCCTTCATCTGTTCTTATATCCATTCATTGTGTTTGCAGGTTCCACATTCAAAGCGCTCCCATCGAAGAAATGTCAGTCATGAGATATTTTTGTTTTACATTTAAACCATCTCAAAAAGGGCTTAGAAGATTCGGAGTTTAGTAAATCTCCAAATCCCGTTGAAAAAACAAATCTTTTTTTAAGATTGAGGTCTGAAAGTTGTTTTCCATGTTTCTCAATCACATGTAGCTGATATCTGCAGCTCGGAGTAAGTTTAAAAACTTTAAGGGCTAAAGGTTTGATTTAAACAATTGAGGATCTGCAGTTTTGGCTTAAAAAAAAAAAAGGTTCACTAAGGATTTAAAAAGAAACGTCTCTCATAATCCATAGTTTTCAACCCGAAAAGTGCTGCTTGTCCTCTTCAGGACTGAGGGAAGTTCCTGCCTTCAATGGAGGAGTTCAACTGTCTCAAGGTCTTGTTCATGGGTGAGAACAGAGCAACAGAGAGATCAATACAGCTGCTGCTGCATTGCAGACACGTCCTTGTCTCTACACGACCGGTCTGTTGTGAAGAGAGAGTTGGGCCCTAACCTCCATCCATTTTCTCCTGCTTAATCAATTTTTCTCCCTCTTATCGATCAGGGTAACCAGTGCCTATCTCCAGTAGTCTGTCGATAAAAGGCAGGGTACAACCTGGACAGGTTGATGGTCTGTCACAGGATAATAGAAACATATAACCATGTATGCACACACATAATGGTGATTGGACTGTGGGAGGAGGTTGGAGCAATTAGTCTTTTTTTTTCTTTTAAACAAGCGCATTTTTTTCCTTGAATAGAGCAGGTAAGTGAGACACTTAACGTCACCTATGGTCTTGGTCTTGAACAAAAGAGCGAAATCCTGGATATAAGTGAGCTTCTGCAAGGTTGTTGGAAACACCCTTAGGGCAAAAGGCTAGGATGAGGAACTCGGCCATCAACCAGTGGAGCCAGCTGAGGTGGTCACTCTGGCATCTTTTTCAAACGGGGCTCTAAACACTCCCCACTGAAAGGATGGCCCTGGACGTGCTGGAAGGACATCTGTGCGTCACTGGAATGCGTCGCATTTCATGAGTATTTTTGTAAACTGAGCAAATTGTGGAAGAGGTTCAGCCCATCTACAGTAGGCACCAAAAGCTCTTAGACCACCACTCCCTAAAGAATGAGCCACCAGTGCAGAGCTTGCTCTGCAGTCACAGGATGTGCGTGAAGGTTTATTTTTAGGCACAGTAACAAAAGGAACTTTGAAACATCTTCTCATGACCAGAAGACTAACGCAGCTCTAACCTCTGTCCAAACAAAACTTCAGTTGCTCACTGAAAGTTTGGAACGCCTCATTTGAACTCTTGGGATATTTTCTGTTTTGGAAGAGAACTCAGAATTCAGTCATTAGCGTTTGCATCTACCTGCAGCACTCTGTCAATTATATTACACAGCGATAAGCTTCTAAGTTGTGCATAAAAGGCAAATGGCTTTTGTTGAACCTTCCGTTGCCTCAGTCTGGGAATGTTAGTGATGGATGGTAGGGGATTTAGCATTACTTGTATTTCCACTGAGACTTTAAACTGACCAATGCACATGCATAGTTCAGTGTTACTTAGATTCCACCTTCCTCTGGTGTTTTGGAGCATATGGAAAAATCATTTTTCTGTAGAAGGAAAATGTCGGGCCAGCGATAAAGCCTCCTGCTACTTTGTGTGGGGTTTGGAGAGTGGGCTTATTCTCAATGCTTCCAGAGGGCTCTGGCGTGTCTAGAGGATCTAAAATCCAAGGAGGAGTCAGCACTGTGTAACAATAAAAGTTTCAAAAAAGAAAATTAAAAATAATCCACTGGACTTTATTTCCAATTATGAAGACGTTTTGCTTCCCACCTAGATGCTATTCACGGTGTTGGAATCAAACAGCCAAAGATGGTTAATTTTTATCAGAAAAGATTTATTAATAATAATTTTTCCAAAATTCTAGAGAATAATAAATGTCTGTTGATTAAACATATCATTTGCCCGTTATAATAGTATTGGGGAAGAAATGGGCAATGAAAGAGTTTTTATNCTCATGACTGGTTTTTACTTTAACACGGAGGAGGTAGTATCATGGTGTGAGAGAAATTAGCTGCTTCTAGAGTCACAATCTGCTTCATTGTCAACATGTGTGCACAAATATGAATTTTAAGTTTAGTTTCACAGGCTCACTGTGGACAAACACTAAATATAAATACCTGAAAACAATTATAAAGAAATGGAGATGGCCAAGATCAGGTGTCCTTCACCTTTCAGATGTTTCTCTGCTTCTTCACCTGAATCAAATGGCTCAATTACATCATCAGCTTGCAATCAAGTTCTCCAAGTTCTGCTCATGACAGGATTTTTTTTATTTTGGTGTTTTGAAGTTGAGACGCATCTAAAAGATGCAAGACACCAGAGCTCATGGTCTGGAATAGAGAAACCCTGGCCTACCAGCCCAAGTCACCTAAAAGAGTATTAAAGACACAGGTCCTTAAGCTTTCAATACCCTTAAGCAAGTTACCTGATGGTGGCTTGCAAAACGTTAAAGTATATTGTATTGACAATAGAATGTCACCCTTTATTTTTTTTATGTAGTATTTTCTTGCAGTTTGGAGCCAGAATATTGCCCAGTTTTTTTTGTTGTTTTTTTTTTTTGGATTGATATATATTTCAACAATCTCTGTCCAACTATGGTCTCTTCAAATCCAATTAGTGCAAGTGGTTATTGTTAAAAATCCTCTTCAAATTTTTGGTGTTAAAATTTGGAACTTGTAATAAGCGTGGCTTGTATTTACAGCATTATTTGACATACAAGCCCATAACTCTAGTCATACATGTGTAGTTTCATGAAAACTAACAAAAAACAATTAGCAAGAAAGGGAAAACAAATATTTTCTTATATGGTCCAACTATAATAACAAACCAGTGTAGTGTACCATTTTATTTATTTGTATACATAATTTAAAGGCGTTTTTTAAACTTTTTTGTAGGGAGGGTGCATTTCATTAAGTTAATGAAATACAAGATGCACTTGTTTTAATGATTAAAACAAGTGTATCCAAATCCAGGACTCAATCTAAGTAGAAAGCAGCTTTTAGTAAAAAAAAGGTTTCAATGAAACTGAAATAGTCTGCTACATAAAGCAAGAAAGGGAGATTAGTAACTAATAGCGGTTTCTTATTTAGTGAACTCATCAGTCGGTTTCAGAAAAGAAAACAGCTACTGAAATTTAGAGGAAATTAACAGTCATCTAATTTATTTTATTTACCTATTGTATTAACTGAATCTAAGTCAAAGTAGGGCAGCTTATATTAGAACTGGTTGCAATTCATTGATTAGTTGCAGCTGTGTTCTTCCGCCCAGAGCCTCATCACCGCAGGTGCGCTGGGCGCAGTGATACCCCAATTAAATCTGGTAGGATCACAGGTGTGCGATCCTGAGGTTGCTTCGTTGTTCTTGATTTTTAAATTTTATTGAAGAAATTTAATTGAGAAGAAGAGATGCCGAGGCGACGGACGAAAGATCAAGGAGGCACTGAAAACAAACAGCAGCTAAGTCGTGAAATGCGGCGAAAGAAACTGGCCCTTTTTATCCAACAGTTTGAGAAAGAAGGTACACTTAGATGGGAAGGGGGTCTTAAAGGTAAGAATAATTTTATTTTTTTTAAACGTGTCTTTGCAGCACAGGACCGCCTTAACGACCTGGAGTCCAGAATGGAGGATTTGCTGGCAACAACAGATAAATTGTTTAAAGTGGAGCTGATGAAGATGCCTCCTTCTCTTCAAAACACTCTTATACGAGACCTGATAAGTGGTGAGTGTGGGAGGTTCCACTGTAACATTAAAATCTCACCATATGCATCCCTGCTTAGTAGTGCAAACTCTATGCATTTATTTGGTTTAATCAATAAATTAAACTGATCCAGATCAACCTCAAACAATCAGATGCTGTTAATGCTCAAACACTTTGGGGAAGAGTAGAATATGGGCAATATGCCAACTGCTTCAAGTTGGAATAAGATGAGTTATGTTAATGTGAAAAACTAAAACCCTACATCACCTGTTAAATTAACATCCATTGCAGTGATGGGTGGGTATAGGCATCACATTTTGAGTATAATGTTTTTCTGTATTTATTTGATCTATAAAGATTATCCAAAGGTTTGTTACTGGTTTAAGTCTAGTGTTTAGTTGTCGCAGCAATTTAGTTCCTTTTCCAACTTATGCTGGTGAAGATACTCAGTTATCAGGCCATATTCATTCCAAAAAAGTAAAAAAAAAAAAAAAAACAACAAAAAAAAAGACACTGCAGACATCCCAAGTTTAAAAAACTCATTTCAGAGAGATGCTTATTGTACAGAAAAGGATTAGGGTCACTGGAAAAAAGTGAACTGATTTTTAAATATAATTTCATTTTAATATGGGGAAAAAAAGTCAGAATTCTGACTTTAATCTCAGAATTTTGGATCTTAATGGAGATGGGCACCATGATGGAAGAGATGTGGGAGCACTCAGCTCCACTGACAAAAATGTGAGTTGTTTGGGAGGAACAGTACCACTTTAGTGGAAAATGATGAAATTAGGCAACTTTTTACGTGTCCGAGGGGTTCCCCGGTGATGCTATTTGATTAATGGAAGAGCAGAAGGTGATTTAAACAAGAGACCTAGTTTAATAAAACAGTCATGGCTACAACTTGATGCTAACATGTTTGTTAGCTGTCAGAATTCTGAATTTTTTTCTCATAATATACTGAAATAAAATGTAAAAATCTGTAAACTTTTTTTTTTTTTTCTCAGAGGCCCTAATCCTCTTATTATTGAACACCCCACCTTTTTTCTGATTAATCCAATCAGCGCGCTCTCTGATAAGTCGCTTGGAACGCTTGTTGAACAGAGCATCGCTTTGTACAACATGCATTGCACAGGTTTCACAGGCAACCTCCTCCCCACACCTACTTTATCTTGTTGTGCCTGCACAATCAAAGTAGTTCGAATTCGCACATGGTGCACAAATTATTGTATTGACTGCACAATCTCACTCGCATAAAAAAAAAACACCGCCTCGCAATCTAAAATGCTGGATAATTTATCCATCTGGCGAACATCTGTGAACAACTATCGGTATCAGGGAGACTCCCGAAACTTCCGGCAGACTTGGGATGTCTGACTTTGTTTTCCAAGTTTGAAGATGTTTTTCTTCCCATCCAGAAAGTTCTCAATTCAAAATGTTTGGATTAGTGTTGAGTTCCAAGTTTTATGCAGTAGCCCAACAAAGCCTTTTTATGGCTTAGAAAACGTGCAAATTGAATTGAATGAACAGATCCACCCCTGCGTAATGGGGAATTGTTGAGGTTGTTGTTCGCCTACAAAACTCGATACTGGCCTATGCCAGTACCTGTGTACTAGTATGTAGGACTAAAGCTACGACTGAGTATTGGGCCAGGCTAGAGATTTTTATTTTTTTTATTACCAGAATAAAGTCGCAACATTACGAGAATATAGTTGTATTTTATGACAGCTCTTACAAGAAGCACTTTCGTCACAAAAATGAGGAATGTTGAGCATCGTGTGAAGTTATACTTTGGTATCAGTTTGACAAATGAGGAAATCTTTTAGTGCACCAGCATCAAATTGGGCAATATGTCAAAGTGGACCTAGGTAGCTGTTTGGTGGTGCTGTTATATTATTAATACAGGTCATTTACCATTTCTATTCCTCCTCCCACTTATTACCTCTTCTGTCTGTCTTTTGGATCTTTAAAACTAGATTTGTCAGGCATCCTAATCTTGTTAACCTCTTCAAACAGATTACAATCGGATCATAAATGGGTTATAAATGATGAAATATTGTTGAAACTAATATAGATGCCTTACTTGTGGGTGTTACCCTTTTTACTTTTTGTTGAGGATAAAAACAACTTTTTTCATTTTCTGTGTATCTTGTTAGAGGAAGAAGCCTCAGCCAGTGATGCATCTATAGCCATGAAGGTGAGGTTTTACTATCCCACTATACTTGATTAGGATTATTTTTAATAAAATTTATATTTTCACCTATTGCAGAGTGAGTCCCTTGAAATGACTCCTCCCCTCAGGCGAAACCACAGCAGAAGATGTAATTGATCACATTATCAAGCATAAAGGTTATTGCACTGATTACTGTGGTTTAAAATGGGTTTTGTGCTTTTTTCTATTTACTTTCAAAGTAAAGTCGGCAGATACTCCCCCAGTGTGTTCCAGCTCAGGCCAGAGGTCTTCCACTAGGAATCCAAAGGTAATGTATAAAGGATTTATTGTAAAATGATGGGTTAACAGTTATTTATTTTTCTAGGTTGTTAAGGGCACCAGAAGTACTAGAAACCTAGTTGGAAGCAACAGCACTGGAAACCTCGTGTAAGCCCAGAAATCAAGGTAAAGTTGTTACCGTGATGGAGGAAAAAAGGTCATGGGATGACATCGGTTTCCTTTTCCTGCAGAGGTTCCTCAGTGATGACCAAACGAGCACAGACTCGGCTAACGAGTCGTCAAACTGCAGAGCAGGCGGTACAGAAGCAGACCACACCTAAACTCAGGTCTGTCCCTCTTGTCAGTAAAGCAGACTATGAAAATCAAATCTAGCATTGATAAACCAGCTCTTTATTGGATCCAAAAACTATTTTGTCACTGTGCTGCAAATATGTTAAAATATAACTTGTAAGATGGAAAGAGGCCTATGTATAATAATTCATAGTGGGGTCAAATCCTCCTGAGGGGCTGATTAACAAAACATGGACCTAATCAAGATTTTATCAGTTGTAATGGGGCAGTATTAAAAAAAACAAACTCATGGCTAAATGCATTCTGGAAAGTAAGACGTAGGTCAGCACTACAGAATGCTGATCATAAAAATAAACTCCACCAGGCAGAGAGCCCATATACACTGTATGCAGAATTATCAGGGAAGTTGTATTATTTTATTGGGCCACAATGGTGCTCTTTATCAACCCAAAAAACTCCTAAATATCAAAGTTTCATATTTTTGGAAGTTGATGTGGTGTTTTTTTTTTAGATTTGGCCATTTTATGAGGATGTCTGTGTGCAGGTTAATATTGCTATGCAGAATTATTGGGCAACATACTAAACAACAAATGTATACCCATGTCATTTGTTTATTTTCACCAGGTAAACCAATATAACAACTCAAAATTCAGAAATAAACATTTGCGACATTTAAAAACGAAAACAAATCAGTGACCAATATAGTCACCTTTCTTCACCATGATGCTCAAAAGCCTTCCATCCATAGATTATGTCAGTGTCTTGATCTGTTTGTGATTCACATTGCGTGCAGCAGCGACCACAGCCTCACGGACACTGTTCAGAGAGGTGGACTGTTTTTCCTCCCTGTAGATCTTAGATTTCATGAAGGACCACAGGTTCTCGATGGGGTTCACATCAGGTGAACAAGGGGGCCATGTCATTATTTTTTCCCCTTCTAGACTTTTTCTGGCAAACCATGCTTGGGTGTATTTTGATGCGTGTGACGGAGCATTGGCCTGCATGAATATCATGTTTTTCTTGAATGGTGGCAACTTGTTCTTGTACCACTGTTTGAAGAAGGTGTCTTCAAGAAACTGGCGGTAGGTCTGGGAGTTGATGCTGACTCCATCAACCCGAAAAGGTCCCACCAACTCATCTTTGATACCAGCCCATACCAGTACCTCACCTCCACCTTGCTGGTGTCTGAGTCGATAAGGAAGTTGCTGCCCTTTACTGATCCAGCCTGGTGCCCATCCATCTGTCCAATCAAGACTTACTCTCATTTCATCAGACCAAAACACCTTGGAGAAATCAGTCCTCAGATATTTCTTGGCCCAATCTTGATGTTTTGTCTTGTCTTGTTCAAAGGTGGCCTTTTTTTCAGCTTTCCTTACTTTGGCCACGTCCCTGAGTATTGAGCACCTTGTGCTTCTCAGCACTCCAGACATGTTGCAGCTCTGAAATATGGCACAGCCATTGGCAAATGGCTTCCTGGCCGCTTCATGCTTGATCCTTCTCTATTATTTTGGATCTTCTTTTTTTTCCAATACGCTTGTTGCGCCCCTGTTGGCTATTTGCCATGAACCGCCTGATTGGGCGATGATCCTGCTTCAAAACCTTGGCAACTTCCAAACTGCTGCACCCCTCTGAAAGACATCTGACAATTTGACATTTCAGTCTGTCAAATCTCTTTTCTGACCCATTTTGCGAAAGGAAAGAAAGTTGCCTAATAATTAAGCACACCTTATATAGGGTGTTGATGTCATTAGGCCACACCCCTTCTCATTAGAGATGTACACCACCTGATTTACTTAATTTGTAGGTGGCTTTTAAGCCTATACAGCTTGGAGTAGGACATGTATGAAAAAGATGTGGTCGAAATACTCATTTGCCTAAATTCTGCACACAGTGTAGATATCATGCATATTTTGCATCAAGACAGCTGGGTTTTCCTATTTTGTTTAAATAAAATGAGTATATTTGTTTATAATGAAATATGGATTTCTATTTTCTTTATGCATCTAATCTTTTTAGTAGGAGAAAATTGGACCCATTTGGTCTGTCAACTTGAGCAACAATCTTCTTTGCCATCTTCCTCTTTGTAGCTGTAGCACTGTTTGTCTTTCCTTTAAACACATTCTTTTTTTTCATACTGTCTTCATTTAAATTTTTAGTTCCAGTGGGTAGAAATAGGCCCTTCCTGTTCCCTGTTGTCATGGTGACTCGTCTAATTGGGGCTAGTCTAATGCATCAAAAAAGGGATTACAGCTGATTTTGATCCTATACTGTAGACCTTCATCTAGGCCTGCATGGTCTTGCGTTATAAGCAGTGAAAAGCACATTTTTTTTTTTTTAAGTTGAAATGTATTGAGCATATGTGTAGCAATACACAATGGTGCCATTATCTTGCTTTGGAACCGATTAGCTAGAATTGTGGTGGTTGAATAGAAGAATAAGAATATTAACTATTTATTTTTTTTGTCTCTGACAAATGTTATCAAGAGCTGCTCCCCAAAATCCTCTAGAATCCACAGTTGTGCTGAAACTATCCTCTTTTACAGGTCAGTTATGTCTGCTGGGGATATTTTTTGTTCAAAGGGAGGAGCTGCAGCTCACATCTCTGTGACGACGGCGCAGGGACAGGTAAGAAAAATCTTGGAGCTGCAGAGGAGATGGCTGAAACCAGGTTAACAGTCTGTGTTCTAATGTAGGAGTTCCTGATGCTTGCATTATTGGTCTAATGCATGTTAGATTCAGCTAAAACACCATAAGTGTTAAAAAAAAATAAATAAATAAAAAAAAGCAAATCTTCATTAAATGTTTCCAAATACCTGCTTTCCAGAAACCATCTGACCTTGCATGGGAAAAGCTGCATTTTTAGCCTGAGAGATGTCCACACTTCATCAGTGATTGGATGTGGTTTACATCCTAATTTCAGAATTTAACCTTATTGGAGTGGAAAAGAGAGCAAGCAGCAATTCTTTGTTCCATGATGGAATATTATAACTCTTTAAATCTATGATACTTTACATTTATGCAACCAACCGAAGATGATATAATTAAAGATTGTTAAATGTTTTATATCCATTTTTAAAATATTTACTTTGTTTGTTTTAAAGTGAAGCTGGAGATATTTTTGTTTAATGATTTTTAACCTGCATACATAATGCTGCCAGCACTTGAAATTTTTTCTGTTTACAGATAAGTTTTTCCAGATTTTTTCACTTCTTTTGCAGCAGTCTTTCTATAAAAAATGTTTGGTGTTAAACTAAATTATTTTTATTTCTAGATGTTGAGTTTTTCTGAAGAGACGAGGGATGAAATTAACTTGGACCTGCTTGATGACGTCGCTTGGTGCCAGATTAAAAAGCTTTCGGTGAGCTCCTCAAAAATGTGTTCAGGGCTGCAACATATTAATCTTCCACACCTTTACACACTCAGTCTTATAACTTTTATGAATGTTGCATACTACTCTGGACATTTGACATCCAAAAGCTTCATCTAGTTTTTATCTGAAACGACTCCTTTGGCTTTTTAAATCACCTGATCTACAGTTGAACGTTTTAATCAGAGCTTAATTATTTTGCTCTAAATGTATTTTGAAGCTCATTTTCTGTTCTTTGACACTTGTTTTTTTTTTATTTTTTTTTATTTTGAATATTACAAATATATTTAAAAAGCCGTTTCCGTGCTCCTTTCAACCAGGATCCTATAAAGTTGCTCTCTCGCCCCTCTGTTGTGGGGATGAAAATTTTTACACTAATTGCACTTTAACTCATTAATTGGTTATTAATTATTCTTCATTTTTTATCTTTTTCCTCAGGGTCTGATGGAGTATTTATCACGGCACCATCGCATTCATCAATGAATAAAGATGAATGGGCATTTTAATTTACCTGCACTGGCCCGCTGGGCCTGAATTAATTTTTTTGGGATCATAACAAAATGTCATAAATATAATAAAGTTTATCATGATCATCAAAACTTGTTTCTTTTCTAAATCGTTTTTTTTTTTTTTTTTAACATCAATGTTGTCTTTTAACTGCTACCTCTTCATACTTCAGATCTTAGAAAATAAAAGATTTTGTGACAGCTTCTTTTGTACAAAATTTAAAAGCCTATACATATAGTTTATTTTTAAACATGGTCACTGTAAAACGGGTCTACACTGGAAAAAAACAGACCCATCTGTAAATTGATGTTGATGGAGGCAGCAAAGCTGATATTTCAATCCAGCATGGATTCACAGAAGAACAGACCAGATGAAGCTACTATGAGAACAAAAAGCTAAGATGTGATTTGTACTAGACTGAGGAGGGATATACATATCTGCTTAATTTCAGTGCTGGCTAATGTTCATCCTCAAACTCTTGAACTAAATTGTTGGTACCCTTTGCGTTAATGGAAAAACACAAATTATCTGAAGAGAATCTCAGGAAATCATTAAACTTTTCTGAAGTGTCCTTTTATAAGTGGAATAGAATTCCACTTTATTGACATTACGTTGTCAAGTACAAAGCAAGGAAATTCACTCTCTGCATTTAACCCGTCCCTTTGGGAAGCCATGTGGGGTTAAGGGTCTTGCTCAGAGACCCAGAGTGGAGGCTGTGGGGATTGAACCGGGTACTTGCAACCTTCTCAACCTGCTCTAACCACTAGGCCAACACCCCCAAAGTTTCCTGATTCAAATCCTACTGAGCATCTATGGAAGCAGCGAAAACATGGCGTCTGGTATAACTGGAGCAGTTTGCTTGTGAGGAGTCAAAATATCTGCTGAGAGGAGCAGAAGTCTCTCTGCCAGTTACAGGACTGGTTTGCCTTAAATATATTAAGGGTAGACTATTTCAGTCCTATTTAATGAGGGTTTTTTTTACCGTTCTATTTAACTGACGTTCATTTCAGTCTTGTTGCAGTTTTTGTTTTAAAGGGGAGGGCATCAGTAATTTGCACCGGACCGTAGGGGTGTCTAATAAATCCAGGTACAGATTTTAGATGAGCAGCAGAAACGTTTTTTAACATATCTTTAGGGTTTAAGATGGTATGCTTTGGGACTGATAAGTTACAATAACCACATCTAGTATTAAATAATTGATTTTGAGTAAGAAGGATTTTAATTAAAACATTCTATCAAATAAAAGTGTTGGTTTATGGACAGGATTATCTTAAAATTACAAGATCTGTATTCTATTGGTAAATACTAATGAAAAAGGTATGACTGTGATTTTTGGTCTATATACTGAAATAATGTAAACTAGTGGTTATAACATGCTGCATGTCAACCTGCAGGATTGCTTGCATTAATTAAATCATAAATAATTTTTAATGAATGTTTATTGGTCAAGCATTCAGTCTTATAAGCACAGAATCAAACATTTAATTCATGTTTCTTTTTTAAATGTGCTGGGAGGAAAGATTCAAACAGATTCAAGCTTCTGTTGTATTTTCTAAAGGATTTCTCAAGTCAACACAGTTATCGGAGGTAAAAAAAAGGACAATTTTCTGCAAGAATAAAAAAGCAATAGAACATTTTGTTTAACCTAAATACTCAGGCAAAAGGAATTCAGTATTACTAAAATACAAGGAAGTAAAATTATTTCAACTCTGAAATGAAAGCTAGGTTGAAGTATTATTAGGAATGTAGTGACTCCATCTCCACCTCCATGGGCTCTTTGGTTCGCAGCTCGTTGAACTGGGAATTTTGATTTACAGGCTGTCGGCGGCAGGAGGACTCAGGGTGAACGGGCATCCTTGGGTAGAAGGGACCCACCAGCCAGTTGAGCGGCGTGTTGTTGACCAGGTAATCCATTACGTTATCCAGGGAGTCCTTCACCTTGCCTAGCTGGACCCTGCTACTGGCTAACACGCTGTCTGGCAAGTCTCCCAGCACCTTGGCTTGGCTGAAACTGGTGTACACCTGTGCAGCTGAATGGCTAATGGACAGCGCCTCCTGCTGGATGTTGTTGGGGAGTCCTTTCAAACCGGAGACCAGGACTAGACAGGTCGTCTGGAGCTGTTGGGTGAGGGAACGTGCAAGCACCAAGGTGCGAGACTCGATTACCTACGGCAAGAGGATACACATTTAAAAACCACTCAGCATCAAAGAGATAAAACAAACATTTGTAAATTAGTAAAAATATGCTGAGACAGGAACTGTTATACTAGGAAAATATACAAAAATACATTCACAAAAACACAACTAAAAACTTTATTGTAGCCTTTCCCCCTTCTTCTTTTTTGTTTTAGGAGTTTTTAGGAACTTTGAATAATCCTAAATTGCTCTATTAAGTCTGGATATGGAAATCAATTCACTCTTTAGCTGAAAAAGTACTGGCCGTTAGTTACCTCTGCATGGTGACCATTCTCTTGGATTGAACTACCCGACTTCCACGGCACCAGGGAGTTAAGCTTGTTGTTTACCATCTGGTTAGCACTGCTGATGTTCTTCCTGCCGTATTCAATCTAAGAAGACCAAAGACTTTATTTTAGAGTGAGAATGTTGATACTGAACACTTTAAAGGTCATAATTCACACTGATCCTCTTAGGATCACACAGTAGGTGCGTTTGTGATCATTAGAGACTCACCAAGTCAACAGTGGAGTTGAGCTCGGAGATGAATCCCATGCTGCGCTCCTTGCCCTCCTGCATCCTGGCCATGGCTCTGGTGTACGCTCTCTTTCGGAGCTTGGTGGAGAGGCAGCCCAGGCGAACGTAGAGGCTCGTCTCTTTACTGTCGAAGCCTTTCACTGCTTCTGCCTCCAGCTCTGTCACAAGGCGAGGGGAAACGAAAACAGGCTATATTTAGACGTTGTAAGTGCCACAACGCAATACATATGTTGTTTTTAGAACTAGAAAGCCTTGTTTGTTTTATTTTTTGCATAAGGACAAGTCTGATCACAGTGTACCAGCTTATCAGTCTGAACAACTCTTCTATTTATTGCTGGGGGGGAAAAAAAGTAAAAAGCTAACACAAGTAACCACCCTAAAAACCCTTCATCTGATAGACACAATGTTCTGGGAACCACTTCAGCTGCTGAACCACATATAACACTTATGTAACTAACTGCAAGCTTGGGCTTTATTGCTTACATTTAATTAAATAGAAAATAAGTGATGTTTTTTGGGGTTTTTTTAAACCACACCTGATAAATGTTTCAGAAATGGAGATTTCTTCCAGATTTACTCATTTTTAGTTCCTTTTACTGTTAAAGAAACAACATTCCCACAGCATGATGCTTCCAGTTTTAGCGCTTGTTCCATTTTTCTAAATTGAGACCTCTAAAGCTTTCAAACCTATTTTATAACATAATTCTTCATTTACGCACCTGTTCTGCTGTTTTTCTTTTAATTTTTTGAATGGATCCAGAGAGCCCTTCATTAGCTTATTTGGTGATATATAAAGGTGATTAACTTTATTGTGTTTTGATTCTTTGTATCAGAGTGAAGGGTGGATGAACATGATTGCTATTTGTAATAAAAAAAAACCCACTGGAAATCATTGTTTTTCCTTACCTTTCATAAATGGTGTTATTTTGATTAGTCTAACATGTAAAATCCTGACATAATTCAGGTTTTAAGCTGTAATGCTACAAACTGTGATTTTTTTGTTTCATTCATCATAGTCTCTGCCCTTAAGAGCAATTCAAGTCAAAAATACTTTAACGTTCCTAGAAGAAGGTAAGTAAATGGCTTTTCGACTCACCAAGCTCCTCCTCTGACAGAGGCAGGTACTGCTCCACTAGACTCTCAGAGGTACTGAGGGCTGTGTCCACACCACTGCTGACCAGTTGCACCACTCTGCTGTCCAGCACCGTGCTCACGCTCCCACTCACAGCTGCTTTGGTCTTGTCCATCCCCTCCTGTACCGCACCCCGGGTCTTCTCCACAACCGTGCTCAGAGTGTCAGAGACGGTGCCCTTGGCCTCAGACACTTTCCCTGTCATCACATCCTTGGCAGAGGTTACCACATCCTTGGCACTGGAAACGATCTGGGGTGGAAAGCCAAAAGGAAGATGGGGCATGGGTCATCAAGATTTGTATTTTTCATCTTTATTGTGCAACTAGGCATGGTGCCATACCTGCTCAGAGGGCTGATGGAGGATTGGCAAGGTTTTCTCGATCTTGTCCAAACCTTTGCAGGCCAGGTCGTTGGCAATGGCAACTGCAGATAGAACAAAGGGATTATTATAAGAATTTCTGAAGTAAATTGCTTTAAAAAAGTTGAGACATCTTGGCTTTTCTTTTGATCTTTATTAAACTTTCTCATATTACAAACACAGAATTCAATATATATCAGTAGATGGTTACTTGCTCATTATTAAAGCGAGGGATTTTGTATAAAATCTGACAGGTTTCACATGCTGGTGCAGGTTGAGCCTATTTGTCAAATATGTTTCTTCAATAAAATACAAAATATAAAGAATTGTAAAAACGTATGCAAGGTCACTGAACTAGAGGAGGAACTCATTTTGTGACTCAGAACTGTGTGAAAGGTGAGGTGGATTAAGAGTCAGCAGTCTGGGTCAACCTTCCTGTTTCAAATTCTTGAAACGTGACTCTGAACAGAGCATGACGACCACGAGGGATTCAGTATGCCCCTCTAATCTCTGTCGCCACATTCAATGGCCGACAGAGGTGGGGGAAGAAGTAAGCTCAGGGGTCTTACTTTGAGGCTCCAGTTTGCCGATGATGGGCGAGGCGGTGGTGAGGGCCACAGAGGTGATGGTGCGGACCCCTTGCTCTGCAGCCTCACACACGCTCCTGATGTAAGGGTGGTTGTCCTTGGTGTTGGAGTAAACATTGAACACCATGCTGTAGGTGGAGCTCACCAAAGGGAGGCTGGTTACTCTCTCCACCACACTCTGAGGAAACACACAGACAGCAGGTTAATAATCAGCTGCCTCAATTAGAAATTAAACTGATAATTGAGATATTATTAGTAAGCTTTTAACATTTTTCTATCTCAACTTGCTTTATTTTGCCTTCTATTTTACTGTTTAATTCGTTTAAAACAAATTAAAAGTAAAATATATCTATAGATATATATAGATAGATAGATAGATAGATAGATAGATAGATAGATAGATAGATAGATAGATAGATAGATAGAAACCTTTGCCTTTAACACGGAGGGGTGAGTTTACACAGTAAAAGAGTAAACAATAAACTCACCTGATTTGGCATAACTTCAACTGCTGCCATTTCTGTTTATAAAAAAGTATATAAAACAACTTTAGAATTCAGATATCAACTTTAATCCCGATAAAATACAGACGAAGAAACAGAAACCATAAGGAATGAGCAGTTACTTCCGTAATAGAGCATTTATAAAAGTATTTCCGGTACTTAGAGACCCGTTTCTAAGAGGGCAGTCCTTAATAAATGTTCAGCAATTACACCTAAAATATTTACCGTGTTTATTAAGAAGTTTCTCGCAGCTGTCAGTGACTCCAAGGCTGATGTGAACGGGCTCGGTGGGGCTGCTGTATTTATGCGCTGGAAATATAATATCGCGAGATTAGGCGTGGCATTGTGGGGCGAGATTCCAGAGCAAAGGTGGCGAAAAGAAGGTGGAAGTTCAGAAAGTGGAGCTGGGGGATTTCCTTTAGATGCAATGGCGATTCGGTAGCATGAAATAAGTCTGAGGGAAAAATGTTTAGAAATAAAAATAAAGGAAAGATAAATAAAACCCCAAACTTAGTTTTAGCATCATCTAAGTCAACAAAAATATGCCAAACTACCCTCTCCTCTGACACTAGAGCAGGTGGGCCAAATTACACATTAAAACCTCCCAAAACATTTCAACAATACAGCAGTTTATTTTATTTATGGCTCCGCAACCCTCCAATAGTCTCAACCTGTACTTTTTCATTTTCCTTTCCTAACTCCCTTCCCGGCTGAGCTTTAATTACAAGAAAGGATTTTTGTCTGGGGTCCTGTTGCATAATTAAAAGCTCTAGAAACTTCGCTTAGGATTTAGTTTCACCCCTCACCTCAAGAGCTTCCTAATTCCACATATTTTGGATGAAAATCTCTAAATACAGAGCATGAAAACCAAAAAAATCAGTTTATTTTCCAAATGTTTTCAATTAAATGCTATAAGCAAAAAAGTGTGAGCCTGTTTATTACTGGATTATATAGTGCATTTATTGCTTACAACCCAAATGACAGCATAAGGGAGGGAAAAAGCTATTTTCTACAATGTTTGACTATATTTTGATCTATTCTAATTTGGCCAGAAAGGGTTTTTAACAATGAATGAAAAAAAAACCTATTATGCATTGTTTCTAAAATTCTCAGCATATAGTATACAGAAAAGTTTGGTGTGCATTTGTATTTACACCCCTGGGTCCATTTCTTCTAATGCAGCACTTACAGCTGTAGGTTTTATGTGGTGTTTCTTTACCAACTTTGAACTTTATTCTTTTTCAATCGGCCTTGTGGAAAATATCTCAAGTCATATTGTATTCATAACTTCTGTAAACATAAGTTTTCAGTCCTATCACAGATTTTGGATTTAATTTGATGTTTTCATTTTATTTCTATGTAAATAGATAGATAATCACCCAGTCGACGTAACAATGTGAATTGATGAATTAATACACCCTTCGTAAAGGGATATGTGGATACCAAGAAAAGTGTTAAAAGTTCATGTCCCAAAAATCAACCTTACAAATAATGACTTTAAAGACACATTAAATGTCGCTATGCTGACATTGGCTACAAAAGTTATACAAGATGACCTTTTCTGTCCATGTTGCCCAGTAGGCTGTGTGCCAGGCTGACAGCTGCTTAGCTCATGCAATAAAAATTCATAAAAGGATGATTCATGTCCTGGATCTTATCTCCTGCACCAAGTAGAGTCTGCCTGGTCTATTTCAGGTCACTGCTCATGATGAAGGGAATTCAGTGTAGTAGGAAGCTTACAGAGAAGTCTAACACACAGTGAAGTCAATGTCTTTAGACAGTATTGGCAGTGGCGGTTCAAGAACACATTTACCAGGGGGCCCCAGGGGTTTTCATAGGGCATAGAAAAGCATGAAACAAAAAAGCAGGGCAAGGTTTATCCTTCAATATATATTAAGAGAAGCACAAAACCAAAGAGCTACTTTTGGCCCAGTACTAAATGAAGAGAAATTTTGATATTATTTAGTTTTACATTTTGATGTTTTTCCACTGAAATATGTGTATTTATGTCTTTAAAAAAATAAAAAAAAAATCCCTTAAAAGGAGATAAAGGTAAGAGAAACATTTAGCTGCTACAAAAATATCTACACAAAAGATAAAGTAAAGCTATTCTATGGGATATCAGGATAATTCAGGAATATTATATATATATATATATTTAAAACAGTTTTAATTAAAACATAAGTAGAACTTAAGTAAAATTGAAACATTCTGCTGTAAATTCCAGTATTTTCTTTCAATTTGGATCAAAATAATATTTAGGAGATGAAAACTGTGGCCCTATCTCAAAACAACTGAAACTATTACCATAATTTATTCATCATAACTAAAGCACTAACTTAAAACACAGAACTGTAAGTAAAAAAAATGAAATGGGTCATTATGTCTGTTGCATAGCAAATAATAAAGTATTTTTAGAATTATGTCCTCAGAAGAGGGGCCATAACATGGGCAAGGACCAGTTCTACAGGGGCACTCTCCCCTGTGACCCTTGTCTAGAACCACCCATGTTTGTAGGTGCAAGCAGCATTGCTACAAACTCCTTAATATTTCCCTCATATGCACTTTAAATTCAAATTAAAAATGGATTGGATGCTCAATATTTGGAGGCCAGAGGATGAAACACATGTTTAGATTCTCCAGCTGGCAAGCAAACTGGGATCTCTGGGCTCAAATTATTAGTCTTTAAGTAGATCAAATCAACCCCATATGAGCATGTTGGCTACAATAAACCACACAAGCTCTGTCATAATCAAAGGTTCACAGTTGGTTCTGATTTTCTGTAGGATATGAAGCAGAACTTCTGTCTCAATAAACAGATTGCAGGTCATCCACACTTTCACTCCACGTTGCTCTGGACATTGATCGGATCGTGTTTTATTATACGTGTCAAGTTCCCTTTATGGATGGGCTGGCTTAAATGTGGAACAAAGAGCAGCCATTTGATTATGAGTCATCAGTATGACGAGATGAGATCCTGAAAAAGTCTGTTTGGTCAGAGCTCTATAATCCAGTCATGTTATTTTTTTAAGCTTTCACTTCATTCTGATGCAACACAGATATCAAAGATTATATGAACTTTCAGCGTTAGACTGGAAACACAACTTTAAGGCTAAATTAAATTAAGGTTAAATTAAATTAAATGAATTGTGAAGCTTCAAGTATAATAGAGGCTGAAAGTTGTTTGGTTCCCTTACACAGATGCTGCATTTAAGCGTTGTCCACACATTTTTACAGTCTCTGATGTTAAAGCTTCTGGAAGGCCACTTACAATGTCTGATAAACTGCTTCATTTATTCTAAGATCAATTTGAAATTGTTATTTGGAGTGTTGCTCTTCTTCGTTCCATCAATTTGTAATGTGCCAAAATCAAAACTGGATAATCCAGGTTCAGAAAGTGAAAAAAGCCTCCACAGAGATTAGTTACAACCATTTTCAAGGCAAAAATCTAGGCAGTGTTTTTACTTTCTGGATCTGGAGTGTCAGGTAAACATCCTGACAGTATGACACTGCCACTAACTTTAAAAGTTTTTCACGTTTTCTTATTATTTTTTTTTTTTAATGATTTGGCTCTGATTTGAACTGAGAGGCCTTTATGCTACAAGTAAACTTTTCAGTGTGGCCAAACTTAATCTTAAATAACTTTTCACCAGAAGCAATTTGGCTTGTCCATGTTAGAAACTGCCAATTGATTTGGGAGCATGAGCCATAGTGCCAACTGGAATGTTCTGAAACATTTTCATCATTTTCTTTAAACCTGACACTGAAATTGTCCAGAAAATATCAGTGGCTAAACTACTCCTATAACAATCTGTCCTTACTTACAGTTGTTTGGTCTTGAAATGTCAAATTCTCCTTGTTAAGTTTTTGTTGTGTTTGATGGACTCTTCTATTGTGCTGAGTATTCACCAATCAGGTCAGTTAAATAACAGCCAAATGGCCATTACTACAGACAAGCGGACACTGTCGCTTGTACTCATGATTACCATTGAAAACATTACTTGCCACTCTATGAAAAAATATCTGCATCTAGTTAATGCATCAGCCTTTATGGATAATTCTTACCCCCAGTAGATTTGAGGAAATCCACAGTATATTCAAACTTGTGTTGTCAGTTCATACATTTTAAAATCCTGTACATTTATATCATTCAGTTATTCAGTCCTGGAAACCAAAATTGGGTGCAAAAATAGGTAATCTCAGCCACAATTATTGGTGTTTATGTGTTAATTTGAATAGGAAGAGAGAAAGCAAACTGATCAAACCTGAATATTTAATGATGTTATTCAGACAGAAGATTTATACATGATGAAATGTGTAATATACTGTATGTATTTTTTTCTATTTTAGAAAATGTATTTAATTCCATCCATCCATCCATCCATCCATCCATCCATCCATCCATCCATCCATCCATCCATCCATCCATCCATCCATC
>NW_015150546.1:1613240-1614565 GCF_000732505.1 Cyprinodon variegatus
CTCAGCGACTCTGAATGAATCTGTCTCATCAGGCCTCTTTTCTTTCATCAGTGGGTTTTAATTTCCTCACCATCATTTCAGTTATTAATGCAAAATTGTTCCATGGTAAAGTTTAGAAATGCAGATGAAAAGAAGAAATCCACACCCGTGAGTATCTATTTTTTTAATGCCGTGACGTTTCGGGCGTTCTTCTTTTAACCTTCATTGAAATTCAGTGTATTAATTAATAGTAGATTATTATAGGCTACTTATAGCTACAGGATATTTGATGCCATGTTATGCAGAAATAATGCTTCTTATATCTTGATCTAAATTCACCAATCTGTGGTATACTAAAACGCTCGGATCTTTCTGTCATTTTGTGTGCGTGTGTGGCATCTGCAATCCATTGGGAATCCCGTCATTCCATCCGCCACGACGGCAGTGATGAGGCCGGCATGTAAACAAAGATGGCTGCGCCTGGTAAGCGGCGGCGTTGATCAGATAATAAAGATGAAAATCCTACAACAAAACAAAAAAAAAATGGATATGGAAATCTTTATTTTATTTTTTTTATTTACTTGTTATTGGAGGAGGAGAGTTGCTTTGACGGCTTCGCCGGCAGCAAAACCGGCGACAGATTTTTCTCAGGCTGGTAGAGCGGAGAGGTAAGATATACCTGCTATTATTCTAACCCACAGGGGCCTGCTAATGATCAGAATATACCAGCAGTGTTGGGCAAGCTACTTGTCCAGTGTAGTGAGCTAAGCTATCAGTTACTCAACAATAAATTAAGCTTCACTACACCAAAGCTACCACCTAAAGAATTAGAGCAAGCTAATTACACTAATGTGTTAACAGTAGCTTAACTACATCAGAAGCTACTTGTACCAAGCTAATGTCAATTCAAAATGAGTTTGATACACTGGTTAAAACATTTATTAAAGATCAGCCAATGACATAACACAGTGTAAAAATTGTTTTATGATCAGCATAATACCGTATTTTCACGACCATAAGGTGCACCGTACTAAAAGGCGCAGTCTCAGTTATGTGTGCCATTTCTGTATTTAACACACACATAAGGCGCACCGGACTATAGGGCACGTTTTTTATATATAGGTACATGTCCTCTACTGCGTTTAAATACCTTTACTGCATATTTAAAAATACAGCGGGGGCAAAACTGAGTATGATTGTGCTTTATTCATGTATTTATTACAAAGTATTAATCAAACCTGGGAGCTGGCAGAGAGACAGACACATCGCAGATGACAGAGCGCTGTGATAACTCCTAAATTAACTTAAAATCCTGAAACCTGCCGACGTAATATGTTCGCTTTTAT